>NC_092279.1:11366160-11456160 GCF_036320965.1 Panulirus ornatus
CCCTGACCGCTTCATATGGCCTGGCTCAGCCTATCAACAGCACGTCGCCACCTGTATACCACATCGCTTTATCCCACACACACACACACACACACAGACACACACAGGATTGCAGGCGTCACTTCTATCCTCCCCACCACACCACAAAAATGGTAGGCTAGACTGGGGCCACATCCAAGTGACTAAGAGAGAGGAGTGGGCGAGGCAGGCAATAACCCCACTGCTAATGTCGGGGTCCTTGGCCCTGGCTGACCTGCGGGAATACACAATCAACTCTCTTTTGTTTTTCAGCTCGACGCCTCAGGCAGGACCCTCATCTCAGGCCCGCCTACCCCTTGTTCCACCTGACCTCATAACCCACGTTGACCCAGGCTAGCCACACCAAGTGATAGCCAACAGACCAGCACCAACGAGGCAGACATTCTGGTGAGTTACATTTTCTTCAATACTTCTTTTGGTTGTGTCTGTCTGTAATGTCGACGTGTACCTGCATTGTCTATGCTTAATTGCAGTGTTTATGTCTACATGTAATATTTCTGTTTACTCTTGGAGTTAGTGACGTATTTTTGTTTATTTGTACTGTCCGTTGAGATGTTCCTCAAAAGATACGTATGTTTGTATTGTAATTCATTGCTACATATCGTTGTTACCTAAATATGTACGTCTTTGCCTGAAGTTTGCATCTACATGTGATCATATCTTCGTGTACCAACGCCAGATGTCTCTCTATATAAAGTGTCTGTGCCGTGAGGTACATTCGAGTCTGCAGCCTTGTGTTACGTGGTGTCGTGCACAAGATATACTGGTGGGCACCGAACATGTTCTCACTCCTCCTCCCTAGCTATGTCCCCACGACTCATGTGACGTCACACTGCGATACGGAAGATTCTACAGATCTGGAGGCCGGTCCTGGGCTACGGAGGCTCCCACCCGTCTTCCCGTGGCAGTGAAGGAGACGTTTATTAAAATCCCCGTCAAGTGGCCTCACACTTGACCTTTAGAAACCTCGGGGCCGGGGCACGACGCCCCCCGCCACCCATATTGGACTAACCCAGGATAAGATAATCTCTGGTGTAATCGTCTTGCAATTCTAAAATATTGTAAAGGAATAAATCAAACCAAAATCCTACTATGTACATCTTATCTACCGGTCATCCTACTAAACTATCTATGAGAAACATACTATCACTACCCTTGTTAACAAAATTCCACTAATTCACACCATGTCCTTGAATCTGCCAGCAATCAGAGAGCTTTCCACACGAAACTGACACACACACACACACACACACACACACACACACACACAGAGACAGCCGTTCTCAACTGTCTTATGATTTGTAATAAAGAATTTTTGAGCATTATGCTACAAGATGTGTGTGTACAGTACTATACAAAGCCTCACACATGGAGGAGCTTACCTAGCGAGCCTGTTGTGGGCCAGATCTTCCTCACATCATCTTCCCTGGCAGGTGGAAGATGGTGGGTGGGTAGCCCACCTACCACAGTGCTGTACCAACCCTGCTACCACCCACTTCGCTCTCGGGAGGGTTAGTGACGACTGGTGGAGTGAACCAGCAATTCAGTTGTCATCACCTTTCACTCCTTGGACCCAGTATGCTATCTTTTCTTTCTGTCTTGGCCGCACGAGGGAAGCCGGCGTTCAGTTCGTTAATATTCAATCTTCCCATCTCGCACATCACACGTGACAACACGTAACTCACATAACTCGTTCTTCGTAGTTCTAGATTTTCCTGTGGTAAGAGCTACGCGCTAACCTTGCCTTTTTAAAACTATCTCTTCTTAAGTATTCGTGAACACTCAGCTTGGTCCTTCCTTGTCTGGCTTTTCTTTAATATGTCTGAAGCAGTGAGGCACGTAACGCAGGTCTGACACCACACAACTCTGGGAAGTAAACAAGGTTTACATTTAGGTAGCTGATAGCAAGACGGAGAACTCAGTAGTACCAACACAGTGCAACAGATGGCGCCAAGTTCTCTAACATCAAGACGTCTGTATTGCCGTTAATTACTTGCTCCCCTCCAATCCTTAACGTAAATATGGCTCATTATTGGATGTGAGCCTTAATGATAGGAGCCGTTTGTGAGAATTTCTGCTTTTAGTATTATAAAAATAATAATAATAATAATGATAATAATAATCATAATAATGATAATAATAATAACAATAATAATAATAATAATAATAATAATAATAATAATAATAATAATAATAATGCTAAAGAGGGTAATAAGAGTCAGAATAGAAAATCTACTGAGTGTCAGAGAACTGAGTATGATGTTCAGAATCAGGTAGGACAAGTTCAGTTTCAGAAAAATGAAATTAAAAATACTGCAGAGGAATGCAAGGATGTAGTAACAGATGCATGTGAATCAAATGAATCAGGAAAAGGGAACACATATTTACCAAACAGAAACTGCAAGGAAAAATCTTATGCAGCCTCAAGTGTGAAATCTGAGAAAAAGCATGACACTGCAAAAGACAGTGAGGATTTTAAAGACTATCCAGCAGTTCCATTAAGTTATTTACATAATGTCAATAGAGAAAAGTACCTCGAACCTAACATGCTAGAGAGAAGACGGGTGCATCAGGAAAAATCGGACAAATCCCTCAGAACTGCAGGCAAACTAGATGTGAGTCAGAAATACATGGCAGTGAGACAAAGTGACAAAACCACGATGACAGCTGAAACAAGAAAGCTTGCAGAAGAAAGATGGAATAATAAGCTTGCATCATTGACTTTACAAACTGTGCAACGGCCAAACATTGACAAAGCTGGTGTGACTGGTTCATACAAGTTGGGACCTTCTGTTGCTGCAGTACCTGTTACAGGCACCAAGAAAAACACTCCTCTTTTGAAAAAAGATATTTATTTTGATCCATGATGAGAATCACTATTATTGGTACATACATCCTGATTGTGATAGCTTTAAAAGTTTTGAGAGGTTACTAAACATAAAATCCCTGGGGATAGGGGAGAAAGAATACTTCCCATGTATTCCCTGCGTGTCGTAGAAGGCGACTAAAAGGGGAGGGAGCGGGTGGCTGGAAATCCTCCCCTCTCGTTTTTTTTTAATTTTCCAAAAGATGGAACAGAGAAGGGGGCCAGGTGAGGATTTTCCCTCTAAGGCCCAGTCCTCTGTTCTTAACGCTACCTCGCAAATGCGGGAAATGGCGAATCGTATGAAAAAAAAAAAAAATAATAATAATAATAATAATAATAATAATAATAATAGTTATTATCATTATTATTATCATTATCATCATTATCATTATCATTATTATTATCATTACCATTATTATTATTATTATTATTATTATTATTATTATTATTATTATTATTATCAT
This sequence comes from Panulirus ornatus, assembly GCF_036320965.1. Lineage (NCBI taxonomy): Eukaryota > Metazoa > Arthropoda > Malacostraca > Decapoda > Palinuridae > Panulirus > Panulirus ornatus. The sequence goes on from NC_092279.1 coordinate 11,369,530, forward strand.
GATTTTCATTATTATTTCTACACCCTCATCGACATGGTAGCCTGTGTCAGTCGTGGTTCGTTGGATAACTTCACCATCTCCATCAATCAACAAACTCCTCCTGCCCGAATGTTGGAGGACATAACAATATGACATAAAACACCTATCAATCCCATTCTCCATCCACCATGGCTGAACACCTGGTGTTGGAATGGTCCTCGCTCCCACTGTCAAAGTCTCTACCACCTCACGTAAGACTTGAACTAACGCGAGAGGAAGATTAATAACGTCAGTGTCGTACCGGGGAAGCCAAAACATCAAAGGATGACGACCCGCTCCCAATCAAGGATGAGGAACTCCGTCAAGGTCTTCTGAGGGGCGCAGCCACCTCCTCCCGGGTGAAGATGGCATCACCCACTCCACACTCCGCCTCATAGCAAAGGTTCCAAGGAACGTCCCACTCTCTTACACTCTACAACGTGTGCCTACTGGAGGGACCTCTGCCAGACACCTGGAATAGGAGCATCAATGGTTTTATTCCCAAGCCCCGCTCCACGATGTACTAGACCATCTTCCTCACATCTTGCTCTTGCTAGGTGACGATGGGGAGGACCCGACTCAACCGGCTACTTTATCCCATCAGGAGTCGACTCTCCGAGGACTGCCGTTGTCTTTGACATTGCGAACAGGAATGTTATGCTTGCGATACTTTACTTCAAGAGAGTGCACTGAGCTCCTCACGCCCGCTCCACCTTGGGACGCCGAAGAAGGAAGTGTTGAGCCTCCTCCTGTTCAATATCCTGACACACAGATCCTTACTACCCTGTGGACACTCGCCCCGGAAAGAGAGCAGTTAGTCACGTGGACGACATTTGTATCCAGACAGCGAACCGCAGTCGGTTATAAGAACTACTTTCACCGTCCCACACCTCAACCCTGGACTGTAAAATTTTTCTCTCCTTTCTTGTAATGTCCGAGGCCCACCTGGCGTACGTATGGCTTGGGATATCAGACCGCATGTCTTTCAGTGATACTACGTGCGAGTCCCAGCTGTTGTTCATAAAGCAGATCCCTCCTGGGAACACCCTAACGTGCAGGACATCACTGACCCTCCCTGTATAAGACTCCACCAGCTCACCGGCCTTGTAAACGGTCACAAGAGCGGCATCTCTATCCCTCATGGCCAAGCTCTGTGTTCATGTTGTCATCATCATCACCATCATCATCATCATCATCATCATCATTACCATCATCATCATCATCAGAATCAGAATCAGAATCAAAATCAGAATCAGTGATATTCTTAATATAGTCGTATACAACACTAATGTATAAGTTATTCTTACAAAAACTGTAGTGATTATGAAATAATCATAAGAACACTGAAATAATGGAGATAATTTTGAACTAGAAGGTTTGTCAAGCTGCAGGTCGATACACAGGACCAAGGAGTGTCTAAGTCTTCCCTAAGACACCAGGATATTGCTGCACTACATATTACAACAGGGAATTCTGTATCCTGATGGTGTTTTGACATATATGCATCCTTGAGGTACGGTTCTTTATTCTTTGTTCGTGTGTATTTTGAGAAGGTTCAGACAAGAGCAATAGAGATGGTACATGAACTAAGATAGTTGAGTTAGAGATATAGGTTACAGAGGCCTTCTATTTGCGTAACATGAATAAAAGAAGAGTAAATGATTACTTGATCACGACCTTTTAAGTTTTCAAACCAGCTCGATGACGAAGACGGTGGATACTTCTTCGAAAGCGGATGAGACAGAGCAACCAGGAGCCACAACATGAAGTGCAGCAAGATACTCATCAGAAGGATGTAAACAAGTGATTTCATAGTGCAAAGGTGGAGATGAGCAGCATAAACAGAGGGTAGAAAGTTGTATAATAACAGAGAGAATTCAAGAGACAGGGCCCTACAGTGTGGAATACCCTCTCTGTACAGCACAAATATGTAATTACATACGCACATAACTCGGACAGCGATGACTGCCCAGACAAAGCTTCCATGTATCTCATATCTCAGACGTTTCCCGTTTTCAGTGACTCAATAGAACACTCAAACACACACAGGTATTACAAACATACACAGTCATACATTCATACAGAAACACCAATACGAAACATTGGGCCAGGGTGAGGATTTTCCCTTAAGGCCCAGGTCCTCTTGTTCTTAACGCTACCTCGCAAATGGGGAAATGGCGAATGTATGAAAAAAAAAAAAAAAAAAAAAAAAAAAATAATAATAATAATAATAATAATAATAATAATAATAATAATAATAATAATAATAATAATAATAATAATAATAATAATAATAATAATAATAATAATAATAATAATAATAATAATAATAATAATAATAATAATAATAATAATAATAATAATAATAATAATAATAATAATAATAATAATAATAATAATAATAATAATAATAATAATAATAATAATAATAATAATAATAATAATAATAATAATAATAATAATAATAATAATAATAATAATAATAATAATAATAATAATAATAATAATAATAATAATAATAATAATAATAATAATAATAATAATAATAATAATAATAATAATAATAATAATAATAATAATAATAATAATAATAATAATAATAATAATAATAATAATAATAATAATAATAATAATAATAATAATAATAATAATAATAATAATAATAATAATAATAATAATAATAATAATAATAATAATAATAATAATAATAATAATAATAATAATAATAATAATAATAATAATAATAATAATAATAATAATAATAATAATAATAATAATAATAATAATAATAATAATAATAATAATAATAATAATAATAATAATAATAATAATAATAATAATAATAATAATAATAATAATAATAATAATAATAATAATAATAATAATAATAATAATAATAATAATAATAATAATAATAATAATAATAATAATAATAATAATAATAATAATAATAATAATAATAATAATAATAATAATAATAATAATAATAATAATAATAATAATAATAATAATAATAATAATAATAATAATAATAATAATAATAATAATAATAATAATAATAATAATAATAATAATAATAATAATAATAATAATAATAATAATAATAATAATAATAATAATAATAATAATAATAATAATAATAATAATAATAATAATAATAATAATAATAATAATAATAATAATAATAATAATAATAATAATAATAATAATAATAATAATAATAATAATAATAATAATAATAATAATAATAATAATAATAATAATAATAATAATAATAATAATAATAATAATAATAATAATAATAATAATAATAATAATAATAATAATAATAATAATAATAATAATAATAATAATAATAATAATAATAATAATAATAATAATAATAATAATAATAATAATAATAATAATAATAATAATAATAATAATAATAATAATAATAATAATAATAATAATAATAATAATAATAATAATAATAATAATAATAATAATAATAATAATAATAATAATAATAATAATAATAATAATAATAATAATAATAATAATAATAATAATAATAATAATAATAATAATAATAATAATAATAATAATAATAATAATAATAATAATAATAATAATAATAATAATAATAATAATAATAATAATAATAATAATAATAATAATAATAATAATAATAATAATAATAATAATAATAATAATAATAATAATAATAATAATAATAATAATAATAATAATAATAATAATAATAATAATAATAATAATAATAATAATAATAATAATAATAATAATAATAATAATAATAATAATAATAATAATAATAATAATAATAATAATAATAATAATAATAATAATAATAATAATAATAATAATAATAATAATAATAATAATAATAATAATAATAATAATAATAATAATAATAATAATAATAATAATAATAATAATAATAATAATAATAATAATAATAATAATAATAATAATAATAATAATAATAATAATAATAATAATAATAATAATAATAATAATAATAATAATAATAATAATAATAATAATAATAATAATAATAATAATAATAATAATAATAATAATAATAATAATAATAATAATAATAATAATAATAATAATAATAATAATAATAATAATAATAATAATAATAATAATAATAATAATAATAATAATAATAATAATAATAATAATAATAATAATAATAATAATAATAATAATAATAATAATAATAATAATAATAATAATAATAATAATAATAATAATAATAATAATAATAATAATAATAATAATAATAATAATAATAATAATAATAATAATAATAATAATAATAATAATAATAATAATAATAATAATAATAATAATAATAATAATAATAATAATAATAATAATAATAATAATAATAATAATAATAATAATAATAATAATAATAATAATAATAATAATAATAATAATAATAATAATAATAATAATAATAATAATAATAATAATAATAATAATAATAATAATAATAATAATAATAATAATAATAATAATAATAATAATAATAATAATAATAATAATAATAATAATAATAATAATAATAATAATAATAATAATAATAATAATAATAATAATAATAATAATAATAATAATAATAATAATAATAATAATAATAATAATAATAATAATAATAATAATAATAATAATAATAATAATAATAATAATAATAATAATAATAATAATAATAATAATAATAATAATAATAATAATAATAATAATAATAATAATAATAATAATAATAATAATAATAATAATAATAATAATAATAATAATAATAATAATAATAATAATAATAATAATAATAATAATAATAATAATAATAATAATAATAATAATAATAATAATAATAATAATAATAATAATAATAATAATAATAATAATAATAATAATAATAATAATAATAATAATAATAATAATAATAATAATAATAATAATAATAATAATAATAATAATAATAATAATAATAATAATAATAATAATAATAATAATAATAATAATAATAATAATAATAATAATAATAATAATAATAATAATAATAATAATAATAATAATAATAATAATAATAATAATAATAATAATAATAATAATAATAATAATAATAATAATAATAATAATAATAATAATAATAATAATAATAATAATAATAATAATAATAATAATAATAATAATAATAATAATAATAATAATAATAATAATAATAATAATAATAATAATAATAATAATAATAATAATAATAATAATAATAATAATAATAATAATAATAATAATAATAATAATAATAATAATAATAATAATAATAATAATAATAATAATAATAATAATAATAATAATAATAATAATAATAATAATAATAATAATAATAATAATAATAATAATAATAATAATAATAATAATAATAATAATAATAATAATAATAATAATAATAATAATAATAATAATAATAATAATAATAATAATAATAATAATAATAATAATAATAATAATAATAATAATAATAATAATAATAATAATAATAATAATAATAATAATAATAATAATAATAATAATAATAATAATAATAATAATAATAATAATAATAATAATAATAATAATAATAATAATAATAATAATAATAATAATAATAATAATAATAATAATAATAATAATAATAATAATAATAATAATAATAATAATAATAATAATAATAATAATAATAATAATAATAATAATAATAATAATAATAATAATAATAATAATAATAATAATAATAATAATAATAATAATAATAATAATAATAATAATAATAATAATAATAATAATAATAATAATAATAATAATAATAATAATAATAATAATAATAATAATAATAATAATAATAATAATAATAATAATAATAATAATAATAATAATAATAATAATAATAATAATAATAATAATAATAATAATAATAATAATAATAATAATAATAATAATAATAATAATAATAATAATAATAATAATAATAATAATAATAATAATAATAATAATAATAATAATAATAATAATAATAATAATAATAATAATAATAATAATAATAATAATAATAATAATAATAATAATAATAATAATAATAATAATAATAATAATAATAATAATAATAATAATAATAATAATAATAATAATAATAATAATAATAATAATAATAATAATAATAATAATAATAATAATAATAATAATAATAATAATAATAATAATAATAATAATAATAATAATAATAATAATAATAATAATAATAATAATAATAATAATAATAATAATAATAATAATAATAATAATAATAATAATAATAATAATAATAATAATAATAATAATAATAATAATAATAATAATAATAATAATAATAATAATAATAATAATAATAATAATAATAATAATAATAATAATAATAATAATAATAATAATAATAATAATAATAATAATAATAATAATAATAATAATAATAATAATAATAATAATAATAATAATAATAATAATAATAATAATAATAATAATAATAATAATAATAATAATAATAATAATAATAATAATAATAATAATAATAATAATAATAATAATAATAATAATAATAATAATAATAATAATAATAATAATAATAATAATAATAATAATAATAATAATAATAATAATAATAATAATAATAATAATAATAATAATAATAATAATAATAATAATAATAATAATAATAATAATAATAATAATAATAATAATAATAATAATAATAATAATAATAATAATAATAATAATAATAATAATAATAATAATAATAATAATAATAATAATAATAATAATAATAATAATAATAATAATAATAATAATAATAATAATAATAATAATAATAATAATAATAATAATAATAATAATAATAATAATAATAATAATAATAATAATAATAATAATAATAATAATAATAATAATAATAATAATAATAATAATAATAATAATAATAATAATAATAATAATAATAATAATAATAATAATAATAATAATAATAATAATAATAATAATAATAATAATAATAATAATAATAATAATAATACCTTGAAGTAGATTCCTATTGAAATATCCATTTTTTTATATCGAAAAATTTACACATCTGATAGGGAAAATACATTTCTTCTTCTCAGGAAGGTACTATGAATTACTCTGATGGGAAGACAGTGATTCAAATGTTAATTATGATATGCATCTATGATAATAAAGTCTTTATCAGTGTACATCGTGATGGGACGTAGTCTAAGAACTCAGGGACTTTGGAAGACATCCATAGAGTTTGGTAAGCTTCGTGAGACTAACTACACACACCTTTATATCATAAGGTTACATCCATATACTATGTAGTGGGTATACAAGTCTGTTTCCATCAGTATGGAACACTAGGAGAACAAACCACTTTACTGTACATGTTTCCGTCATTATAACCATCCGTAACCACACACTCCTACAATGGACATTTGTATCATAATACTTCACAGTTCCGTAGGCAAACATGGCATGAAACAATGTAATGCTAAGTACACTATATCCTCCTACAAGAGGGCGCTGACTATGCCTTAGAGGGTGAGGGAGGTGCCATGACGCTGAGAGAGGGAGAGTTCTGGGTGTTGGTGAGCATTAAGAATAACGGAGAGCGCTGGCTCCATGTGAAGTGCTGCCGAGTAAGAGGAGTGACAGGAGGCCAAGAGCGGAGCTAAAACGCATTGACAGAAAAGAATGTAAGTTGCCAAGGATAACGTGAGGCGCCAGAGTGTATAGCGAGTAAAGCAAGAACCAGGAAGGTTGTACAATACCAGAGTGAGTATGCTGAGAGTATCAGGGTTTGCCAGGAAGTGAAGGGTCACAAAATATACATATAATGTTGCAGAAGCACACGCGCGCTGTCTCAAGGGACATATGGGGGTGTCAGGGTTAGCACCAATAAGCATGACAAATAACAATTTGGAGGAGCGAGTGGTGCCGTATATTTCACTGCTGGGTTCATTACGAGGTGGACGTGACGCTGGCGCTGGTGACCGTGTGTCACGGTGAAGGTCTGTACGTAAGATAACCATCATCGCACGCTGGTGCCCGTGTCTAGATAGACGACTCTATATATGCAGTTCCACTAACATTACGCTGGGAGTTCAGGGAAACACCCGCTTGCTGGCTGTAGTAGCCATTCCCGTCAACATCCTACAGATCAGAGGGTTGTCTGTACCCTGGAGACCAGGGGTTGGTGCGCCATCCTCTTGGACAACTGGGACCAGACCTAGCTGGAGTCGTCCTCTCCATATACAGACTCCAGACCTCATGAACGTAACTCTTGGGCGTACGTTAGACTTTAATGTACGGGTACGTTACTGGTTACTATAACGCCTGTTGTGAAGCTTGCCTGGGCTGACTCTACAATAGCAAAACAGCTTCAGTGGTGGACTTGTCTGTATGTGTACACAAGTACCAACACTCGACATCCCGTACTGATGACCTCTACCAGTCCTATTAGCAACAGCAGACCAGTTCGTCAGGTCAAGCTGTCTTATTCACGACAATCAGCTGTTCTAACTCTGTTCCCTCACGCTGTTGCCAGTTAAACATCATTCTTCTGCAGACTCGGATCACAAACAGATTTTCCATACGCAAGGTTTCTGTCTCATCTCCGTCAGCGTCCGTTAGAGTCTTACCAATGAAAAGCTGCTATATTCTTGCACACACACACACACACACACACACACACACACACACACTTCCCAGCCGAGCAGCGTCGTGTGTGTGGTGGCCATTATGAAACATTAATCTGCATCTTAACCAAAGAATTACTCCTTCTTGCCACGTCGTTCTCATCATCATACTCAGCCTCATATCTTTGGGGAAGAGCTTCTGAAGATTCCGTTTGAACTCAGTGTCATACAGTGGACAATGAAGATTATAATGTGTATTTCTTCTAAAAATCTTGCTTTTTAACTCTTAATCCCGAGAGCCAGTCGGGCGAAAATGTTGTTGACTTCACTAAGTCCTAAATTCTGTCGTTGTGTGGTGCACGATCTGAGTTACCATCTTCGTCAGTGGAAAAATTAAATGGGACTTGGAAATATATCAGCATGAATTTCCTTTTTTCTCTTTTTTTTTTTTTTACTTTTTCAGCTATCTAAATGAGGAGAGAGGGGAGGGCTAAGCCAGAGGAGGGTAGGAACTGCTTATGTTATTATGAGTCGTGCAACGCAGGCAACATGTGAGGAAGTTATGAGGTGCAGCCACTGTGAGGAACATGACAGGCAGGAGCACCAGCAAGATGCCGCTTTGATGCTCACTCTAACCCAGCGAGGGGCGGCTGAGATGATCCATGGAGGACACTGGGGAAAGATGCAGAGGAGGACAGTAATTAAAAATCGGGAGAAGTTGATAAACAATGACGGAGGGAAGAGATATAAGGACACGAGAAAGATCGAGATAAGGACAAACGACGGAGAGGAAGATCGAGTGACGAAGGCAACGGATGAAGGAGGAGAACTAAGAGATCCACAGTGAAGAAATCAAATCGATGATGAGGATAGAGTTGGGGTAGGGTTAGAGAAGCTTAGAGACGAACGGACCTGGTGTAGGGAGGGGAAAATGGGAAGCTTCAAAACCTGAGGAAAAGACGGAGAGAAAACCTTATAACAAGAGGTAAGGGAGAGGGAAATGCAAGCGTTCGATGGGCTTGGTACAGGTGAATGTGGTGTAAAGAGTCAGTATGGACATCACATCACAGGAGAAGCAGAGAAGGCAATATTCAGCGCCCTTACCCACGGCTGGCATCTGGTCATGGGTTTGTACTCCCAGTGGATAAATCTATAAAAAGGCAAACCACTGGTAAACCACTGGGTTTATCTGAGGTGGCCTGCTGCTATTTGCCTCGGAAAGTCTGAGTTTAGCGTTCACATATTTTCGGTTATATTCCTGACAAATGAGCAGGTGGTAACTATGCAGACGTTGTTGCCTTGTGACATAGGGGGACTTGGTTGGTGTCTTGCAGCAGTGAATGAAGCTCTTGAGACTTGGTGGCGGCGTGAATGAAGTTTAGAATGAGTATGTGTAGAATGCGCCCGTGTCACCCACTCCCACATCCACGTCCTCCTGGTCCACGGGTTCTCGCGGTCCCATGGCGGGGAAGACTCGCTTGCTCAGGTCGAAGACGTAGCCGCCCCGGTACCGTCGTGGGAACCAACTGCTCCGGGCCTGGGGTCCTGTGGGAGGCAACAGAGGTCAGAAAACCTGGCACGGGACACAGCATGAAGGAGTATAGACATGACGTCAATTAGTATGTGAGACTAGCGGGTTGCGACACGCATCATAACTACAACACACACACACATACACACACACACACACACACACACACACACACACACACTATGGGGATACAACAAATATCAAATTTTCTAACAGTAAGTACATAATGAGAATTACAACTAATAAAGAAGTCTAATCAATCTGATATCAAAACATTTAACTTTAACACATATATTTTTTTCGAGGACGGAGCTAAACTAAAATTTCTCAAACCACAAATGTCATCTAGAAATGACAGCACTAATTTCTATGGAAGAGAAAGTAGACAGAGATGTGTGGCTACGAGAGAAAGGTATTTAGAACCTGATGCACGACAGAGAATGGCTGGAATGTGATTGGTGAACAAGAGTTGCCATTAATAGTTGCTTGCGTCCGGCATCTACCACACCACTAACGTTGATCATGTAAGAATAACTAAGTTTTCAAGACAGAATTAAGTTAGACTCTGCAGTCAAATCCTGAGTTCGTATGTCGTGTCTCTTCAGTACTTCTTCCGGGATTTTTACTTTGCTACGAAACATTTTTCGGGAGTAAGTCTGAAGTTGTGAGTGTCTAAGAATCTTGAGAGTTCAAAGGCTCAAAGATGCTAAAATGTTCAAAAGTTCAGAAGAGTCAGAGTAATATTCTCTACCGTCATAACCATATTTGATTTCGTCATCGTTCTGTAAACGCCTCCGCTCTAATACAGAACTATGTATCATTATGTATCTTGGTCAACGTAAATGTTAACTCTTCTCACGGCCGCAGCGACGGTGCCCAGGTGGTAGAAGGATGACCCAGCGCACGATACCCACCAGCTCCACCTGCAGCACTCGCTAGAGTCTCGAAGACATGTTTGCCCCATGGATGCCGCTGTATCATAACAACCAGGTTTTGAGAAAATCTGCTGATGACGCGACGAGAGGATGCTGCTGTGGCGAGTGGTCGGCCTGTCACTGTAAGCTGAGCTGTGACGTGAGTGGCACTGAACTTAGCACAGCTGTAGTGTGTCTGGCACTGTGACCTAAGATGCACTACAACCGAAGTGGCGCGGTGGTTTGTGGCGTTACCACACGACTGTCGCCGTGACCCGAGTAACAGTATAACTTCACATGATCTGTGTGACGATCAAGTGTGACCTGAGAGATGATGAGGCAAGAGGGTGTGGGTTGCTGTGAGGTGAACGCTGATGATGCCAGAGTGGTGTTATGGTCGTCACAGTAGGAGCTGATTGGCAATAGATCTGGAGCGAAGATGTATTTCGACTGGCAGTGGAACCTGAGTGACGTCGTGATCCTAATCTGGTCATCATTGCGACCTGAATAATGCCATTACCTGAGTGGTGTTGTGGCCCAACGGGTCCTATAATCAGAATGTCACTGACTTAAATGGCGCCTCGCCCTATCTGATGGTATTGACCTTTGAGGTAATTTTACCTGACTCGGGGTTGATCTTATTGGTAATATTGACTTTATGACAATACTCTCTGAGTGGCAATCACGTCTGAGTGATATTCTGATCCAAAACACGCGTTGGCTGATCATAACCTTGATGTTACGTGCAATGTCTCGAAAGTGGAGCTGTGGCACAACAACAAATTCAGATGGTAAAGAAAAAATCATTTCTGGTGTTACTAAGTTGAAATATCAAAAAATGAACAACAGACCTCCTCAAGCCCTATCAGACGTATTAAGCTAGTTTAGATTAGCTCTCCCAGGCGCACGGTATACTATTCTTAGTGTAAGAGGAATTAGTATAATCCTGTAAGCCTGGATATATTGAATCTTGCAGGCAACATCGGCTAATAGATTGTGTACAAGGTGGTGACAGATAACAGGAAACCTGATGCTCCATGACGAGGTTATCTGCTGCCCTGCGTTCAGCATGTGAACAGCGGCCACAAAGGATCAAGGGCGTCACAGAGGATAATCTTAACATCACATGTTACAGACTTGATCCATTTCATGTGCTCTATATTTCCACACAGGGTATGGCTCAGTCACACGGTGCGGTAAATGCAGTATAGTCTCAGAATTTCATAAAAATCTTATCATTTACAATAAAGTGCTTTACCATCTCTTGTATGGTAGGCTCAGACGTCTTTACCAGACTGACTTTTCGAGAAAAAATATAAGAAATCATGGTGTAGTGTGTGTCCTTATCACGGTCGAGTAATCTACATTTCATACGATCACCATTTTAGTATAAGCTAATCATCTACAACCGGTACCTGCATCGTGGCCTTACTACAGCAGGCAGCATCTTGTACCCAACCAACCCTGTCACTGTCTCCAGACACATGTTCTACTCGTTATAGTCCATCATGATGGACAGCGGACCTGTTGATGCCTGTCTGCACTCTCCTGCTTATTGAACGACCCACGACCCAGTTACTATCCCAAGTAGAAGTTGAGTTTCTACTTGACAGCCCAGTTCAATAACCTCTTTATCTAATGGAAATCTAACTTACACATCAATTTAAACGTGTTCTCGGTGACCTTTGTGAGAGGAGATCCACAAGAGTATGATTTAAATCCCTGGTCGACAGTGTAGACCAATCCTTCCCCCAGCAATCACTAGACTCTGACGTGGACTCCCCAAGTCTGGTGTTGACTCCCTTTTCCCCTTCCCATCGCCCGTCAAGCCTTTTTAAGCCTGACGCAGAGCGCCAGGACCTCAGACTGATGCCAACCCCTTTCCATCCCAGTATTCTGGCGAGAATCTCTCCTTCCACTTCCTAAAGTCCCAGAAGTCTGATTTGGATTGCTTCCATGCGCCACCTTCCTACAGTCTGACGTAGATGTGTGATCCACCCCAAAGTGTGACGAATATCCCCAAAACATGGCCGGCCTCCTCCCAGGGTGTGATGTGGACGACCTTAACCAAATCCATTCTAACGGTAGACCCCTACGCCAGGTCCTTTACGTCTGGCGGGCCCCGCTCCTCTACCAGATCCCTCAAGTCTGGCACGGATCGCCGTCAGGGTCTGGGAGTCTTACATGAACCCTCTGCAGGTCCCATAGGTATCACGCAGATCCCCGCCAGGTCCCAAAAGTCTGGCGTGAAGCCCACCTTCCCGCCAACTGCCAGGATGCCTGGGGCCAAAACTATGAATACTGCAGCTCCCTGAGTCAGGATATTATTATGAAATACTGCCTGGCTCCGGAACACGATTGTGAGGGACAGGGCAATATGGAGGTGATATACAGAAAGAGGGAGGGAAATAGAAAGGGAAATGAGACGAATGGAGAGAGAGAGAGAGAGAGAGAGAGAGAGAGAGAGAGAGAGAGAGAGAGAGAGAGAGAGAGAGAGAGAGAGAGAGAGAGAGAGAGAGAGAGAGCACCCACCTCCCCATCACAGTGAGGACCAGGTGCGACTCTATTATACCGGGATTCTCCCTAAAGGACATCATAATACCAGCCTTCCGGTACACACACACATACACCTGAATTTTCCGTGCACTATACTTGAAACAGAGACATTCCTTACAGTGTAAGTGGCCAGAGACCTGCTTCCTTTGCATTATATCCACAGCAGCTTACTGCATCATTTGGCAAATGTTTCGCTGCTGACGAATTTTTCTTCCTCTCTGTACGTTATATGCTCATGCAGAACACTTTCTATATAGTGAAAACACATCTGTAATACTTCATGCTTAACGTCAAGATGGATAGAGCTGCTTAACTCTAGTCTCTTCTGTTCTATTGCTTTGTTTCTGACCTCCTCTGTTAAATGCCCGAAAAGGAGTCAGTGGACAGTTGTTGGTTCCATCCCCGAGTGTTCCTATCCTGTGGAGACGCTTGAGAACGTTCAGGAGCCACCCTCAGTGTGGTTCTAACATGGACCAAACACCTACAGAGCTGCTTCTCCTTACGAAGTTCATCCAAGCGAACGTTTGCACTCGAATATGTAAAATATTCTCAACAGAGAGTTGCATAAAATATGTAGCGTGTAATACGTAACAAACATTTCATATATAAACTTAGGGTGTGTTAATGTTTTTAGATGTTTTTTCGTGAACTTTACACTGACCACGGTTCCTTACAGTAATAGATCCATTGAACATTTCCACAATATTCTGTAATTGACGTTTTCTTCGAGGTTCGTTGGTAATAAATCTCCATATACGATTAATTTCCCGAAACTCGGTCGAGGGTCGAATCCCACGAATTAAGCTGTAAACTTTATTCACTTTCTTTTCAGAGATAAATCCTGATTGATGAGAGAGGCCGCTAGCCAGGCGACAGGTTACATATGAGCGTGACAGTGTGACTGTAACAGTATCGACAACCTGGAGTCGGCTTCATCCACGCTCAACACACTGGCTAGACCGTCAACTGCAGCCGAGTGACAAAGTACCTCCGCTTCGTGCAATACACAACGTCACGAACGATCGTAACTTATGATCTATGCAACCTAATGCCTCTCTCTCTCTCTCTCTCTCTCTCTCTCTCTCTCTCTCTCTCTCTCTCTCTCTCTCTCTCTCTCTCTCTCTCTCTCTCTCTCTCTCTCTCTCTCTCCTTCTTCGTTGAAATATGTTCTTTCCGTCTCCTTCCCTGTATCCGTCAGTGTACTCATACCGGTGCGGGCAAAACACACACACACACAGAGCGGCGGCGGAGGCAGACCCTGCGGTCAGCGGTGACCAGTGGGGAGCTGTTCGTGACAGCGCCACGCGCCACTGGCTACACCTTCAAGAAAACTGGCAAAACATTATCCCTGCCACACAAATACTGCACATACACCTGCCTGCCTCCCATAAGCGCCGGCTCCGGATATTTGTGGGTAATTGTGGTAAATGGTGTGGCGGATACTTGTGTCTGGTAGTGGCTGTGGTAGTGGTAGTAACGGTAGTTTTAGCGGTGTTAATGATTCTCTCTGAGGCCCTAATGGTAGTCCTAGTGATGGTAGTGGTCCTAGTACCAGTGAGAGAAATGGTTGGTGGTGTCGGTGCTGTTGACTAGTAGTGGTGATGGTGTACACCGTGGTGGAGGTCTTTGTGGCAGCAGTGTTGACAGTCTTTGTGATGACACCAGCAGAAGTCCTTGTGATATCACAGCTGGTGGTTCTTGTGATCGTAGTGGCAGAAGTCCTCATGTTACCAGTGGTGATATTTCTGGTGACAGTGTTAGTAGTGGTCTTGGTGATAAAAGTAATGGTAGTGGTATTCCCAGTGGTATTATCCTCAATGAAAGTTTTGGTAAAAGTTCGAGTGATAGCAGTGGTAGTAATGTGTATGATAGTAGTGGTGGTAGTGGCAGTGATAGTAGTGGTAGCTCGAATGAGAACGGCAGTGGCGATCCTAGTGGTACTAACAGTAAAGCCAGTGGCGGTATTAGCCACAGTTGTGGTAGCGGTGGTGGTGGGAGAAGTACAGGTAGCTAAAGAGTAGGTAGGGATGGTGGTCACGGTGGATGATATGATGTAAATGGTCACAGGAATGTATAACTTCGTCCTTCCTGGTTCACTATGGAGGAAGTACAACCAACTGACGGCTGGCGTCAGGCATGCCTACCCAAACCAGTCTCCAACTCGACCTATGATATCAATTCTGTCTTCTAGCACCTAGCCTCCTCACACACCATCAGATCTTGTGTTAACTGTCCTTCCCATACCGTCACTGTAGCTATATTCCCATACCATCTTCCACTCCGACTACTTCAAACTGCCCAAATTGTTGAAGGAGCACAACACGACCCTTGTTGTCCTGCCAAATATGTCAAGAGTCATTAATCCATGCTAAAGGCTTGACATATTAGGGCCCCGCCCATAACTTTCCCGGAGACTTTTGTGGCGAAACTGATAACGTCAAGAAGTTGGGAAACAGCGCGACCCATCGCAGTTTGGGAGAGAGTTCCTGGCAGAAAGTCACTGAAGCATGGAAGACGTAGGAGATGTTCCAGGAAAAAACACTATAGCCTGGGAGATGTTCCAGAAAGAAAGCCAGTGTAACCTGGGAGACGTACGGGGACTAAGAAGAAGACGAAGAGGATGTTCCAGAAAAAATGAAAAACACTACAGCCGGGAAGACATAGAAATTCCAGGAGGTGAGGTAATAAGGCATGGAACAGAGAATTTCTAGAAGAAAGCCACTGTAGTAAGTGCAGCCAAGAAAACAGAGGACGCTTTCCAGGAAAAAAGGTCACTCGATGACGTTCCAGAAAGATTGTCACCAGATGATGTTCCAGGAGGAAAGGTTCGCGACGAAGGCCAGACTTGATATCAGAGGAAGCCCGGGAGGTGATTACCCTCCGGCTTGCACCGTCACGTCCGCGCATAAGTTCGCCAGCCTCTATATGCAGCCTGGAGCCAGAGGATTATCGCCCGGCTGCCGCCTATCGCTCAGTCATCGTCCTCTGCCTCATTACCTGTCGGGATTATGTTCCCCTGACGGACAACCTCCAACCCATGTGACAGTCAGTGTGGACTGACAGACCATTACGAGTGCTGGTGGATGTGGGCCAGGAAGATTACAACACCGGCTGGTGGATGTGGACCAGGGGCTTTGATTGATTATACACTTCCTAGTGCCAGAAACACCTGACTGCTGATATATATATATATATATATATATATATATATATATATATATATATATATATATATATATATATATATATATATATATATATATATATATATATATATATATATATATCATAAGTTTTTGGAATCAAAGTTTCAGAATTAACCCGTCTATACTTTCATGTTTGTTTCGTAATTTGGGTCCATGAAATTATCCTTCGGTGGAAAAGATGAAATAACTTTTCTAAAATAATCTCTATCTTAAGATAACG
The DNA here is from genome assembly GCF_036320965.1 of Panulirus ornatus. Classification (NCBI taxonomy): domain Eukaryota; kingdom Metazoa; phylum Arthropoda; class Malacostraca; order Decapoda; family Palinuridae; genus Panulirus; species Panulirus ornatus. Next base: position 11,386,686 of record NC_092279.1, read on the forward strand.
GCCAAAGCGGAGGAAGAATATCGTAAAATAACGTCTCGTTTTGGCTGAAGTGTCGAAATTTCCAAGTTTCCCCATAATTCTACAAGAACAATTTATATCCATGAATCAGAACCTTTACTTCCGCCCAGAATATACGATGAATCTTTTCCCCGCATCTTTACTTTATGAGGAGGACTGCTGAGATGCGGCCGCCACCGATGGATCTCTCTCTCTCTCTCTCTCTCTCTCTCTCTCTCTCTCTCTCTCTCTCTCTCTCTCTCTCTCTCTCTCTCTCTCTCTCTCTCTCTCTCTCTCTCTCTCTCTCTCTCTCTCTCTCTCTCTATCCATCTGACAACCACCATCTCACTATGCTCTATCATCATTATCATTTCCCCACCATCTCTTGCCACTCTCACACTCACACACTCCCACCCTCCTAGCCTTTCTCACTCTCCCCGCCTCTCCCTCGTCTCGTTCGCTCTCCCTGCCACTCCCACCCTCCCTGTCTTTCATTCACCTCCCCATCCCCACCCTTCGTCAACAAATTTCCCATCATCCCTCGCCTATGAGACTCTCCTCGTCTTTCCCACAGCCTTGCCTCTTCTACCCTTCCTGCCTCCTCTACACCCCTTGCCTCTCCAACACTAACCCCCACCCTTCCAAACCCTGTCCACCTCTCCCATAGTCCCCTACCCACCTCAGCTCAGACACACCGGACCTGGGGAGGATCATGGCGCGGCAGCAATATCCTTCTTACCAGTTACCGCCATTGGCTGTTGTTGCCTCTCGCTCACAGTTTTCGCTCTCTCGTCTTTCCCTCTCTCGTGTCCCCGTCACTACCCGGGTGATCCCCTCCTCCTCCTCCTCCTCCACTACATCATCGTCCTCACCATCCGTCATCTGCTCGTGTTTCTCGAGTCGACCTGCCATGACGCCTCGCTCTTCCCCTCTAGTCGTGACTTAGCCCTGAGTGGCTGCTCAAGACTCCACCAGGCTATCTAATCTTTCTGTCTATGTTCTGGTGCAATGTCGTGTCGGAGTTGTGTGAAGGGCGTCTCCTGATGCTCATGGACAAGTGACAGAATATACTGACGGACCTCAAGACTGACATCTGTGACTTGACCTCGTTACTCCTCTGCATGGGTCAACACGCACACACACACACACACACACACACACACACACACACACACACACACGGACCTCAACAATGTAGCACTTTGCGTTAATGGCCGTCACGGTCCACAGTCCACTCAAGCCGTTCATCCTTCCCTAAGGGCTCGTCGATAAATAGGTATCAGGCATATGATAGGGTGTGTGTGTGTGTGTGTGTGTGTGTGTGTGTGTGTGTGTGTGTGTGTGTGTGTGTGTGTGTGTGTGTGTGTGTGTGTGTGTGTGTGTGTGTATACATTCATACATAAGACTAAAGACATAGTACATACATACAATGTTAAGAAACAGCAACATGAGTGTAGAATTCTCTCCTCGTAACACATACATAGCAATCACAGATACATAGCAATCACACATACATAGCAATCACAGACACATAGCAATCACACATACAGACATATACTTTTGTAGTGCGAGAGTAGTGGATGAATGAGACAGAATGACTGAGGACATAAGTCAATGCAGACAGCATGTGTCTGTGACATCATTCTCACACAAGAGCGCCTCCAGACCTCTCATGCTGTACGTTCATCAGCTGTTGTCAGGGGACGAGAGTAAACTGGTATAATGCTGAGCCTAACGAGACATGGTCCAAATGGTCCTCACACATGCTAATCTTTTATCTCTCTACCTTAGGAAGGGCGAATCTGGTTGCTCGTGGCTATAAGACACATCTTAGTTGTGAGCTTATAGAAGCCCAACATACCCGCACACCCACTACACATGTCATATAACTGTGCCTCGCCCTGATGACCATGACATTCCTCGCCATATACATAAGTTATGATATATCGTCCATAGTGATACTGAGAATAGTTAAATGAGATACTAAATATACCAATACTTCAGAATATGAAAGATACATGTTAGTGAAGACGTTAGTAGTGGTTAGTTCGTGTTCTACATCTGACTACGTATCATATTCTCATTTCCAAAAGCTGTTAGTGTTTTAGTAGTTAATGATACAGTTTGTTAGTGTCAATGTTTCGTTTAGTTATGGACTTACCTAAGTTGATGTGGCAGTCATGAGGTTAGACCCATGGGCAGTGTGGCAGGAGAGACAGGCTTGCCAGAAGGCAGACGCACCGAATATACTGAGGTAAACTGCTTTAGCAAGACGGTACGATCCTGCTGGGTCAAACACGTCCTCTTCTCCTGTCATCCACAATACTGTCATACGTCATCGTCAGTACTGTCACACGTCATCGTCAGTGGTGTCACACATCATCGTCAGTAGTGCCACACGTCATCGTCAGTGGTGTCACATGTCATCGTCAGTGGTGTCACACGTCATCGTCAGTAGTGTCACACGTCATGGTCAGTAATGTCACACGTCATCGTCAGTAATGTCACACGTCATCGTCAGTGGTGTCACACGTCATCGTCAGTGGTGTCACACGTCATCGTCAGTGGTGTCACACGTCATCGTCAGTAATGTCACACGTCATCGTCAGTGGTGTCACACGTCATCGTCAGTGGTGTTACACGTCATCGTCAGTAATGTCACACGTCATCGTCAGTGGTGTCACACGTCATCGTCAGTAATGTCACACGTCATCGTCAGTAATGTCACACGTCATCGTCAGTGGTGTCACACGTCATCGTCAGTAGTGTCACACGTCATCGTCAGTGGTGTCACACGTCATCGTCAGTGGTGTCACACGTCATCGTCAGTAATGTCACACGTCATCGTCAGTGGTGTCACACGTCATCGTCAGTGGTGTTACACGTCATCGTCAGTGGTGTCACACGTCATCGTCAGTGGTGTCACACGTCATCGTCAGTGGTGTTACACGTCATCGTCAGTAGTGTCACACGTCATCGTCAGTGGTGTCACACGTCATCGTCAGTAATGTCACACGTCATCGTCGGTAATGTCACACGTCATCGTCAGTCCTGCCACACGTCCCCCACAGTACTGCCACACGTCCCCCACAGTACTACCACACGTCCTCTACAGTAGTGTCACACGTCGTCTGCTGCACTGTCGCACGTCTATAGCAGTGTAGTATGGAACTATACGTACGAACCCGTGAGCTTCAAAACACAGTAAATTCCACAGCAAGCCGACGATTATTCAATATTTCCAGGGAAAGAAATAAGATAATTTCTTACAGTTCCTTTGTAACTTCTTACCTCAAATTAGTTCTTTACGAGGCAAAATTCGCCTCCTTAATTTCCAAAGTTTACCACATAAGCCGGTATTTTTTCCTCTGCTTTCTTCAAAAAGGTTTAATCAAATTCCTTTAATTAATGGAGTTTAATTATCTTCGTTTTCGAACAGTTGGCCAACGTTTATGGCTCACTCCAGCCCATCTTTATTACAAAACTTCGACACACACGTAAATACTCAAAACCCACCTCACACACACACACACACACACACACACATACACACACACACACACGCACGCTCACACACACACACACACACACACACACACACACACACACACATACACGCTTGTACACATACACAACCTACAGAGGGGCAAGTGACAGTAAACAATCATGGCAGAACACTTCCACAATATCTTCCCTATACCATCTCACGCTGTTCCCCGTACACTCCTTCCTCACCCTGCTCCCCGCACACCCACTTCCTTACCCTGCTTCCCGCACACCCACTTCCTCACCCAGCTCCCAGCACATCCACTAGCTAACCCTGCTCCCAGCACACCCACTTCCGGGGAACTTGAACAGCTCAGGGCATTACTTTCCTTAAGACTTCCTTTCAGATGACAGAGCAGACGTAATCCTCGTCTCGCCTACAGTGACACTACCTTTGTGACCCTGGTATACAACACACCTGCGATCTACAAGTATAATGACTACGATCTCGTCTGAAAAGTTTCCTCAGTGCAGAGCTGGACAGTAGCAGTGACGGGATGATTTCAAGGGTGAAAAAATTATGAATGTGAATGTTTTAGAGAGACAATATACTCTGCTTACCTCACTGTCAGAGAGAGAAACTATGTTATTCGTGAGGAGAAGCGATCCTTTAGGTAAAAAAACGTCCTATAAGCTTCGCATTTCCGTCCACTGACGGAGTAATTCTTTTGGTTCTCTTTTTTCCAGCAACTCCGCCTTGCATGACTCTGACTTTTCCTCAGCCCATGATGCCCCTCTTATTGATCCTATCCCTCTCCTTGTAATCTCTGGCACAGCCCAAACAGCACTTTTCTGTATGGACACAAGCAAGGCGAATGGACCAGATGGCATCCATTCTCGGGTTCTGAAGATCTGTGCCTCTAAGCTTGTGACTGTACATCCTTGTCTGTATCAATTCCGTTTAAAACCGAAAATTTCTCTTCTTGGAAACACTTTGATGCAGCCATCCCAAAGACGAGTGACAGTTCTAACTCTTCCAACAACTATAATGTCTTCAAATTCTTTCTCAACTCCCATTTCCTCAAACATCCTGAATCTGTCTTGCCTCTGGCTTTCTTAAGTCGTAATCCACCTGGGATATCCCCTCGTATCTTAGTAATATCCGACCGTCACTTCTGAGAGACTCTCCAGAATCTTGTGTTGTAGCCCTAATGAATCAAAAGGTGCTCAGTAGGTGAGGTATCGAAGTTCCATCTCAGTAAACATACTTGGTACCACTGTAATATCCACCCTGTCTGGAACACCTCACACTACACATATGGTCAAGTCTGCCTCTCAAAAGCCAGATGGTATTGTTCAGTTGCTGTAAATTCTTTTGTTCGTAACAGTTACTCCCGAAATACAAGGGACTGATCCGTCCTTGCATGGAGTTCGCTCATATCCGCAGGTTCTGGCTCTAGATATCTACTTAACAGGGTCGAGTCCAAACCAGTCCGACTTAACAACACTCCCAGTCTGGTCTCGCAACTTGCACCCACTTGGCTAAAGCCACAGTGCTGGCTCACTTCTGTAGATATTACCGTGATTTCTACTCCCGAGAGCTGGCTGGGTGTGTGCCCCCGCCATGAGGTAGTACTCAACAAGATGCAGACATTCTACTTCCTCTAAAACTCTCATGAATATTTTTGCTCATGTCTCATTTCTCGCTCTCTTTAAATGGTTAATCTCTGTTTACGTTTCAGTTAAAGCTTATCTTAGGAGCAGATTTTAGCCCGTAACTGGATTTTCGAATATATCCTCACCTGGCCCCCTTCTCTGTTTCACTTTGCTGGTCCCTACATGGCCTTCGTCAATACGTCTAAGCCAAGGTTAATACCATGATGACACCCCCCACCCAATATGTGAGTCCGTGTTATCATCATCTATATAACTCTCCCAAATTTTCCCGTGCGAGACACATCGACTCCATTAATTACTTCCGATCATCATTAAGCTCAGAACCTCTTTTGGCCTTTGCGAAGTTAATGAAGGCAATTTGGTGCTTCAATTACAGAGGAGGTCTCGATAGGTCTTGAAACAATTTCTGTATCAATTTGAAGAGACTCTTGAAACAATGCACGATGACAGTGACTACGATCCGTCATTATCACACTATAACACATGACTGTGATCTGCCTTTGTCCTGTTTTAAACGTGATGAATGTAATCTGGTCATGTCTCCCTCCCTCTGCAGGGAGACATAATTCCTGCTGTCTCTGTCTTCCCAATAATCAAAGTTTTGCACCATTAGTTCATACGGAAGCAGCCGACTGATCTGACAGTAGATAAGCTTATGATATGATATAATACGTCCTAACGCCTTTGCCACATCTTATAAAGCTTCACAGCCACCCAGGGTGTTTCTTTCATCATATATATCTCAGGGACATGTATGAAGGAGTAACTTTGTTCTGTGCGTCACACACAGGCAGAGTGCTTTCTGTTTTGATAGTGGGGAAGTTACCTGTTTTGCCCCCGGGATCACTCAGAGCTGCCAGGTCTTTCATGGAAAATAATTTTCTCTCTTTCTTTTTCCTTTTGAGTGACTTAGATACCCGTTGATACAGTGAACAGTAAATAAGTCTAGACATTAACTACATCTTTCCTAGTGTTCGTAGGAAGGCAACATGAGGCTCAGCGTAAGTTAAGCCATCCATTACTGAACATGATGTGTGCCACACATCTCCGACTCTCCAGTGCAATCAACTATGACCATCACTTGACCGCCGCTTCCCTTCACAGCCTACGTATGCGTTGTGCTTCCTAGAAACGTTTACGTTTACAAATTTCTCTACCACAAGCGATAATAATGATAATAATAATAATAATAATAATAATAATAATAATAATAATAATAATAATAATAACAATAATAATAATAATGATAATAATAATGAAGGAACGTAGCATAAGGAATGACGGATCACACGATCTATCGCAAAACTGTCATATACCACGAGAGGCAAAGCTCCAGCGAAGCTACTTCGTCTCCAGGGTAGTCCTGTACTACCTGTTGTACCACACGCCGTCCATCACGTCATGACTCTTCACACACGTCAATATTTACGATTTTCAATAAACATGGTGCGGCATTCTGCGTCCACTATCTGCTGGTGAATGTGAGGCGTCACACAGGCGGAGCAAGACGTATGTATACCCCCAGTCATCAGCTGCTGCGTGGATGACGTGACGGGTGAGAAAAAATCCTCAGCCGGCGAGAGGAAGTCGTCATACAGGAGAAGTGCAATATCATCTCCGTCGTCAGATGGCGAATTACATGCACGACACAGGAAAAAATACATATATACTTCAAGAGCTTTGCCACGAGACGCTCCGAAATATTTTCATCCTCATTTGAGTCTGAGAGACTTTAGCCAGATGGTCTGTGAGCCGAGAAACAATCTGCAACGAAGCAGAAAGTCCAAAGCGGATATTGCAGCGGTGAGCCGCAGAGAACCTGGCCACACACAGTCAGCGCTGGCAATATAGGCTGGGAGCTGGCGAAAAATTTTATCTGAACAGGATTTGTTTATGTATGAAGTAGAGATAAGCCCCTGCATCAACACGCTTTTCCCGACGCTCAAGTTACATTTCACCAAAATTTTTCAAACAAATCATAATTTGCAAATATTGCTAATGATAACGAGAGAATCACGTACATTTCACTGGTTTAAATTCCAATTAGTGAGGACTGGCGTTGATACTTTATCTCGAGCATGAATGAATGAATAAATGAATCTAAACATATGCATATGTATGAGCTTGTAGATGAATTCCATTGAATGTAATAACTCTGACCCACGGTAGGTTTTCGTAACTAAGGCAATAGCAGTTTTCTCATGTATGAGAACCTATCTCTCTCACTCTTTACCAGGGAAAGTATGACTCAATGTTATGTTGAGGAATTGTTTTTGTCGAGTTCCCCAAACAGTTGTAACAATGCAGTTTGACATACGCTGTCCGGTAGTATTGGGGCGGTATTCTGAAGCTAATAAGTATCCTGATCTTTACATAATACATCATTACTGGGTCTAACGTATGACATCATGACCCAACCTTATAATACTCAGTTATCGTACAAGTTACGTATTTAGAATATACACAGAGTAACAGTTCAGGAACATGGGAAAAATCAATATCGAATATAACCAAAAATATGATACTAGTCGTGTCCTGATGGCACCATGATGACACGATAAAAATTCTCCTCTAATATTCTGGGTCTGAGCATTCCACTTTCAGGTGTTGCACGGTAAACAAGTTGTCACGAGTATATCCACCAGTTGTACAGCTAAAGTGTCAGGTTGATTTAAAAATCTATATTCGTCTTTCAGTAGATCCACTAAGATGATTCTGAAGGACACTGTTCACTGGATATGCCTATCTCGTGACGTGAAGCTGATGTACCAATCCACATACAGTAAAGCAGACATTTTAATACAAAAACAAAATTCGAGATACATTACTAGCACAGTAGCCTGATAATGACTGACAACATAGAGATGGTGATGGTACTGACCTAGGAAACGTTTGCTGACGTCGGGCAGTGGAGGATAGGTGTCGTCGATGAGATCTTCCGTGTACACGTCATCCTGGTCGATGTAATCTTCTCCCGTCTCGTCGTCCAGCTCCTCTCCGCGCTTGTAGGCTCGGTGCATGTACAGGTTGCCATTTCTCGCCAGAGATTGGATATTCCTTTTATCTGGCTGGGTGGCAGCATCGTTTGAAGCCGAGTTTCTCCTTATACTGTCAAGCAACAGAAAGATGTTGTTGCTGCCGTCGCGTAGATGGCGTTGGCGTTCTCTCAGGAGTCCCTTTTTTATTTCGAGGCGGATGAGACGCTCGAGGTAGGCGGCATTATCCTTCGGCGTGTTGGGGGCATCGCGACGGTTCTGCCGCGATCTTGAGTATGGATAAGGCATGTTGTTACTTCTGGCTAGTGCGCCGATGTACCGTTTCCGTCTTATGTGACTGGCGTCGTCTTCTGACTCGCTGGCGTCCAAAGCCGAGCCAGAGGAACGTTTGTCAGCGGACTGAACACCTTGTCCAAATCCTGATTGTCTGTTTTTCAGGAGTGACGAAATATGGCGTTTGTCGGCAGACAGATCATCTGGTCCAAAGCTTGACTGTCTGTTTTGAAACAGAGATCCAATATGTCGCTTGTCGGCAGACAGATCATCTGGTCCAAAGCTTGACTGTCTGTTTTGAAACAGTGATCCAATATGTCGCTTGTCGGCAGACAGATCATCTGGTCCAAAGCTTGACTGTCTGTTTTGAAACAGTGATCCAATATGTCGCTTGTCGGCAGACAGATCATCTGGTCCAAAGCTTGACTGTCTGTTTTGAAACAGTGATCCAATATGTCGCTTGTCGGCAGACAGATCATTTGGTCCAAAGCTTGACTGTCTGTTTTGAAACAGTGATCCAATATGTCGCTTGTCGGCAGACAGATCATTTGGTCCAAAGCTTGACTGTCTGTTTTGAAACAGTGATCCAATATGTCGCTTGTCGGCAGACAGATCATCTGGTCCAAAGCTTGACTGTCTGTTTTGAAACAGTGATCCAATATGTCGCTTGTCGGCAGACAGATCATCTGGTCCAAAGCTTGACTGTCTGTTTTGAAATAGTGATCCAATATGTCGCTTGTCGGCAGACAGATCATTTGGTCCAAAGCTTGACTGTCTGTTTTGAAACAGTGATCCAATATGTCGCTTGTCGGCAGACAGATCATCTGGTCCAAAGCTTGACTGTCTGTTTTGAAACAGTGATCCAATATGTCGCTTGTCGGCAGACAGATCATCTGGTCCAAAGCTTGACTGTCTGTTTTGAAACAGTGATCCAATATGTCGCTTGTCGGCAGACAGATCATCTGGTCCAAAGCTTGACTGTCTGTTTTGAAACAGTGATCCAATATGTCGCTTGTCGGCAGACAGATCATCTGGTCCAAAGCTTGACTGTCTGTTTTGAAACAGTGATCCAATATGTCGCTTGTCGGCAGACAGATCATTTGGTCCAAAGCCTAACTGATTGCTCTTCAGCAGTGAGGAAAAGTGGCGTTTGTCAACAGACTGATCACCTGGTCCAAAGCCTAACTGATTGCTCTTCAGCAGTGAGGAAAAGTGACGTTTGTCAGCGGACTGATCACTTGGTCCAAAGCCTAACTGTCTGCTCTTCAGGAGTGACGAAAAGTGACGTTTGTCAGCGGACTGATCACTTGGTCCAAAGCCTAACTGATTGCTCTTCAAGAGTGACGAAAAGTGGCGTTTGTCAGCGGACTGATCACTTGGTCCAAAGCCTAACTGTCTGCTCTTCAGGAGTGACGAAAAGTGACGTTTGTCAGCGGACTGATCACTTGGTCCAAAGCCTAACTGATTGCTCTTCAAGAGTGACGAAAAGTGGCGTTTGTCAGCGGACTGATCACTTGGTCCAAAGCCTAACTGTCTGCTCTTCAGGAGTGACGAAAAGTGGCGTTTGTCAGCGGACTGATCACTTGGTCCAAAGCCTAACTGATTGCTCTTCAAGAGTGACGAAAAGTGGCGTTTGTCAGCGGACTGATCACTTGGTCCAAAGCCTAACTGTCTGCTCTTCAGGAGTGACGAAAAGTGACGTTTGTCAGCGGACTGATCACTTGGTCCAAAGCCTAACTGTCTGCTCTTCAGGAGTGACGAAAAGTGACGTTTGTCAGCGGACTGATCACTTGGTCCAAAGCCTAACTGTCTGCTCTTCAGGAGTGACGAAAAGTGACGTTTGTCAACGGACTGATCACTTGGCCCAAAGCCTAAATGATTGCTCTTCAAGAGTGACGAAAAGTGACGTTTGTCAGCAGACTGATCACTTGGTCCAAAGCCTAACTGATTGCTCTTCAGCAGTGAGGAAAAGTGGCGTTTGTCAACAGACTGATCACTTGGTCCAAAGCCCGACTCTCTGTTTCGCAGAAGTGAAGCGTAGTACCTTTTGTCCATGGCAGAAGAATCTGAAGTTCGTATATTGTTTAAAAGAGAGGCAATATGTCTTTTATCAAGATCCGCACTGTCTGTGGACATGTCGTCTTCAACCTCCTGCAAACTCTCATCCAAGTCCTCTGGAGAATCTTCGGATTTCTTCATGGGGGATGCGAAATACTGTTTATCAATATCTTCCTCTTCAAGACCGTCGACTGAATTTTTATGCTTCAAAAGAGAAGAGTAATGCCGCTTCTCCAGTTCGTTAACATCACGAGTGTCTCGACTTTCCAAAAGAGAGGCGAAATATCTCTTAGCAACGTCAACTTCATCGTCATCAACGCTGTTCTTTAAGAGGGACGCCAAATATCTCTTGACCATTTCAGAATCCTCTGGAAATCCATGTGGAGAATCCTCCGATTTTCTGGACCTAAGAAGGGAAGCTAGGTGTCGCTTTTCCTCAATAAGTGTATCTGGAAAATCACTGTTTCTTCTCGGTTTAAAAAGTGATGCTAAATGTCGCTTGTCTTCAGTAAATACCTCTGACGAGCCATCATCGGACTTTTTACTACGAAGAGAACCAATATGTCGTTTATCTTCACTGAACTCATCTAGGGAGCTGTCTGAATTTTTGTGTTTTAGAAGTGAAGCTAAATATCGTTTTTCGACATCAACTTCGTCATCAGGATCGTCTGGTTCTAGGTTCTCAGTACCGATGTCCTGGGTGTCATCCAGGTCTGTCTGGGAGCTGTCCTCTGTGGGTTCTGGAAGGTTATCTACTGCAGATTCGTCGAAGCGTTTCTGGTGGTTTGGGTTAACGGCAGGATTGGTGTACAGAGGACTCTTGAGAAGAGAGGCAAAGTACCGCTTGCCTGAGAGAAAAGGGAATGAGCTGCTTTTGAGTAAGGAGGAGAAGTGGCGCTTGCCCAGATTTGGCATCATGTTTAGATACGCAGTTTGAGGAGGAGTGTCAGATTTAAGAAGAGATGCATAAAACCTCTTGTCCAGTTCAGAATCTTCTCTTAACGAGCCTAGTACGGAAGCAAAATGACGCTTATTATAATCGTTCGTGATGAAAGATGGAGGCTGGCTCTTTAACAGAGATCCAAAATATCTCTTCTCTTGAGGATATTGCTTTGGAAAACTATTTGCTCTCGCAATACTCGAGATGTGTCGTTTTTCCGCATCGAGAGACTGAGACGCTGTGATGTTCTCACCGTCGGTTTGAGTGAGGTAATCCACCACGTCTGTATCGTCTGCTTGTGTGGGAGATACAGGAGACAGCTCATCATCCTGGGAGGCTTCAGTATCTGCTGCGTCCTTCTTGGTCCTTATGTTTGGAAGTTTGCCGTCGCGTGCAAGGCTGGCGACGCTGCGTTTGCCCTGCTTTTTGGGCTCGCCTGTAGGGGAGCCAGTGGGAGGCACAGTACTTCTCTCGAACTTCTTCACAACGGTCCGGGGTAAGTTGTTGGACGCCGCGAGAGATGCTAAATTTCTCTTGTTGACCGACAAACCGCTAGAGCTGTCCTGCAGGGAGAAGATCTGCCGATTCCTTTGCCGTGACTTGACTAATTGTAGGAGCTTCATCATGAAGTCTCTGTCTACCGGCAAGTTACCCGCAGAGAAACCCCAGCTCCCGTACATGGGACCCTCGTCCAGCCAACTGCTTCTTTCATCGTTTCCGATATACCGTTTTTCTCTTGCGTCCGTGACGTCATCGCCTGCAGTACTTGAAGTATTGATAGCGGCTTCGATGGAGCGAGACGTCGAGTCGGCAGTTGTCCTCTGCAAGAGACAAGGTAATAATAATAATAATAATAATAATAATAATAATAATAATAATAATAATAATAATAATGATAATAATAATAATAACAATAATAATAATGATGATAATAATAATAATAACAATCGGTCAATACGACAATGTACATAAACGTTTAGGCAAACACACGTAGTACACAGGCGTAACCCTTAACTTTAGACCTTTGGATTCCAACACTTCTATCTTATGAGGAGGAAACAAGGCCAGACTTTGGGATTCACTATGATTTACAGCTATGTGTAGAGACAGGAAATTTTAGAGCAGACTTGGCAGTCACAGCTAAATTCCTATACAGGTCTTAAAGAATTGGATTAAGTTAGGTTAGGTCACTCCTGATCAGAGCATTCATATCTGATCTACATACATGAAAGTGTCTGTAAAAATGACAAAACAATCCGATGATAAAAGATGAGTAAAGCACGTTTGATCGTCAATATAGATGTTGGATATATGTTGATGAAGTGTCAGGTACATAAAGGAACCCGATGAACACAACCCTCCACACAGAGTAAGTGATAGCAAGGTTTCAGTACTCTGGATAAGGCAAAAGTACAAGTCTCTTACACCCAAATATCAATACAAACATTGCTTGTATAACGCTACACAGTACGTTTAAATTTAGTTCACTTTTCATTTACTGTTTTTGTGACACATCTAGCAGAAGAAATAAGGTCTTTCATTATATTATGTGCCTATCTCCATCACATTTTTATATCCATATTTACCGAGAAGGAAAGTTACGGTGACGTGTGTGTGTGTGTGTGTGTGTGCGTGTGTGTGTGTGTGTGTGTGTGTGTGTGTGTGTGTGTGTGTGTGTGTGTGTGTGACTAGTGCCTATACGAAGATCATTTATCTTCTCCTGGTTCAGAGAGAAAGACGGTTGGCTTAAGCTTGGAGCCTTCAGAATTTATGGCTTGCTTTACCTGCTTAAGTTTTCATTACTGGAGAAATGGGACCAGATCCTCAGACTGCTCCTAGAAAATGTGTTTCTCCAGATAACTGATTGATGGATCAGTGCGTCTTCCCACCTCTCCCTCACACTTTACAATTTACAATGCTTTCGAGAAGGAGACACTTGATGTCCTCCAGTATACGAGACGTGAATATACAAGCGGTTGTTTACAATGCCTATGAGTTTATATATGAATTTATTCATCTGGAAAGAAACCTAATTTAACACACACAAACTGACATGGACGTTCGAAATCAATTTCGTATTTGGACGATATTATCATCTTCATGAAACACAGCTGTTTATGTCGGGGCAAAAATTACTTAATTGAACCACGCACGGACACACAAGCACCGCTGGATAATTTGAGAACATTTTTCACCGATATGGCACAAGATGAAGTGCCTCAGACAGGCACTGCAGGGTGCTGCTGGGTGAGCTGAACATCCTCAGTCAGTGAGAGGAACTCGCTGCTGTGCTCACGACCATTCTGACTGAGATCATGGCTTTAAAAGTGACGCAATCGCTGGCAGTTTACAGCCTCCAGTATCTCCGTCAGGGAAGTGAAATTCTTTTCGTATTACTTTAACTAGGCTGATACAACTCTCGTTTTACTAATGAACATCGTTTGTTCTCCTCTAGTGTATTGATACAAATCATCTTTTGTGGATAATAAAAAAGATGAATAAAGATACTTAATGTCATTCTGCAGCATTTGTTACTTTCATTCAATATCAAATCTGTAAATCCTTCCTGCATTTCTGCTTTCACTCAACGTTAATCCATCATGCAGCTTAGGTACACAATCGTGAGTCTGGCACTAATGGGTTAAGGTTATATACCGGGCCACGATGATATAATGAGACACGTTCCTTATCCTCCCTTCATCCCCGGGACGTGCCGCCCCATTACGTTACTGATGATTACCAGCGGGTAGAAAACTGCTTCGTAACTCCCAGATTCTCAGAGTGAGATAAGAAGAGCTGTATTCTCATGCACTGAGCCAAGAAGAGGCTATATGCTCACGCTGACCCCAGGAGGGGCTATGTACTAAGCCCAGTAGGGGTTTCCATACATCTTGCCTCATCACTGTGTTAGGATCATCCAGTCTGTTCTTGTCACCCACAATTTCCTTACTGTTTAAGATTAATCCTATCTCACTGCATATGATTATGTCATGTTCTTCCTTTTCCCTGGAGGTCTGCTTCTGACTACCAAAGCATTGTTTACTCTTGTTGCTGTGGGCCGCATCAAAGTACAGAGTCGCGAGGAAGTGCGTCTGTTTGATCTTACTACATCTAGGACATAATCAACTTAAGTCGCTTCCCTTTGCCTCATGAAAGCATTTATTTCTTAGTGAACAGCAGACAGACAGATATCGTAACTTTGGCAAGTTTGTGACGTTTCAGAGAGTCCAATATTAATTGGTTTTCCCATGAGCGAAAACGATATCATTTCATTCCACTTAGACCTTAACTTAATGATAGTAACAAGAGTGAGGGTGGTGATGGAATGAGGTTGGTGATGGAGTGAGAGTGGTGATGGAGCGAGGATGGTGAAGTGTGCTGATGGAGTGAGAATGGTAATGAAGCGAGTGTTAATGGAGCAGTGATAGGGTGAGGGGTGGTGATGAGGCGGGAATGTTACTGGATGGAGGATGATGACGGAGCAGGGATGGTGATGGAGCAAAGGAGGTGATGGAACGAGGATGGTAATGGCGTTAGTGTAGTGATGGGGCGAGGGTGGTAATGGCGTTAGTGTAGTGATGGGGCGAGGGTGGTAATGGCGTTAGTGTAGTGATGGGGCGAGGGCGGTAATGAAATAAGGATAGTAACGAACGAGGGTAGTGATGGGGCGGGGGTAGTGGTGGAGCGGGGATGGTAATTGAGTCAAGGAAACAACTGTATAAAGACAATAGTTTCATGACAGTATAACCAGAGAACTGTCTTCGACATATGATGACACACATCGCACGCCCTACACACACATGACCCACCACACACCCACACCAAACATCCCAGCCACCTCACACACCTCACCCACCACACACACACACACACACACACACACACACACACACTACTACACATCCCAGCCACCAGCACCGCGCGCTCCCGCCGTCCTTCCACAAAATATAGCCGGACGTTTTTCTTTTCAGACTTCTGTGAATTCCTCTCAGGATTTCCAAGTCTTTACCCATAACACAGGAGTTGGTGCGTTGGCCTCGTTTTCTATCCTGTAGTTGTTCAAACTAGTGGTGCAACCCCAGTGTTTGTGTCCCGCTGTACAATATCCGATAGTTTACATCTTCTCAGCCGTATAACATGAGTGTATGAGGACAGTCTACTCTCCAGGTCTAATATGAGAGAGCCGTGGAAAAGTTTCTCAGCCGGAGTTAATACTGATTTAAAAGAAATGGAGGTAGCTACTGACCCCCCCCCCCCCCCTCCCAAAGAACGACGGCACACACACAGGTACGCGCTACGTGTACCCGCACAACTTGCTGAGCAGCTACACTTGATGTTTACTGTATGGAAAGCCGCGAGACCCAGAGTAATTAGGGGCTCCGCAAGGTGAAGATCTCTGTCATACAGGAGGTGTGACTTCCTGGCTGGTGTGCCTCCTGGGTGACGTACTCGTCCTCCCAGGGGAGAGCCGGAGGGCTCAGGTAATCCCCCGGGTCTTAACACAACACACAGCACCTCCCACACGTGCATTCCACCGACAGGAAGGAGAGCCCAAGTCCTCAGAGTGTGCATGCGAGACACGCATGATATTCCAGTAGTGACTTTACGACAAAGACCTCAGTCACGAAGTTGAGGCCGTCATGAAGACCAAGACTTGAATAAGAAGAACTGCGGAATGTTACAAACAGACGAGGGAAAGTCAGAGAACAGTCAGAGAGTTGTTGAGGTGAAGCAAGAAACGTTGATAAAAGAGAGAACGCAAGAAGAGACAGTGAACACATGAGTAGAAGAAAGGTAATCAGGTGAACAAAAACCGACGTAACAGTAAGTCTACTGTTCAACCACCTGCCTGCCCTGCCCTGTACATATGTAGATGGTTGTAAGGGTTTTAAACCTATAAGCTGACATAGTCATTAAGGGTGTCGCTCTTGAGTCACTCCAACAAGCCTAAGCATAAGCCTGAACATAAATTACCTTCGTGTATTCAAAATAATTTCCATGCCATATACTGCACTGACACTCCCACCACTATATGATCTATGACAAACAAATGGTCTCAAACGTAAAACAAAATATTAATAAACGCTCCCTCGAGTAAACAAATATTCGATCACCTGACTCGTTTTCCAAATGACTAATTCTGAAGTTCCTTCGAAAATGTGAGATTTTCTTTTTCGTAATATTAGCTGGGAGGAAGACAGTCATCCAGAAGGGAGAACCTCTTTAAAAACTCTAGTGGAACGTCTTGCCCGCCGGGGTAGGACGAGTCATGGCTGTGGCCGCTGCAGCTCCTGGTATCACGCGTCACGCTTTTAACTAATGAAATTTCGCGTCTTACCAGCCTGATTGGAGCTGTGTAAAGCCTACGTAATGAAGTGTTCGGCCTGTCTGCCTGTGAACAATGTGCGTTTCATGAATTAATTAGAAATTTGCTGGTACGTTAAAAACCAGAATATCCCGTAATTATCTTAATGATATCAAGGAATACAACCATATTTCTTATCATTCTTTGCTGTTATCATCGCTGGCTTGTTCGTTGGTTGGTTATCTAAGTTAAAGGATGACTAACATCAGGTTTTAACCAAAATAGAGAGAACTTGGCCTATGATCACTGGTTGACGCTAGTGCATGATACACAGCGTCGCTTCATGGGGCCAACAGCCCATCTTCAAAACCAGGTAATGTCGTGTTCGATGTCAGGTTTGAAACATTTCGTAAATAGCAAGGATCTTCATAACGCAATAGTACTTTCCTACTGTTGCCATTCACATCGCCAACATTTGCAACGTATTTGACTAAACGTGTTAAACGACAGTGAGGTTCATGTTTCAACGACTTAAAAGCGACAGTTAATTCGATAAAAGAGAAGGTTAAGAGATGATCTGACATAGGTACTGAAACTCATCAAAGGCTTCGACGATATCGATCTCACAATCTGCTTAAGGACAGATTCGACTGAGTTCATTTTGCAGCGATGAAGACAAACTCGTGGGCAAACGTTTTACCTCGGATGAGAGGAATTAATCTCTCTTCAAAAGGATTGTTAACAAATGGAATGATTAACCATTAGAGTAGATAAAAGCAGTACCATAGATACATTTAGATACAGACTTGATGACTAATTCGCTTCAAATCCACGATTATTTCCTTATCTATATGAAAAGTTTACAAGCTTTTCTTTTTGAAAAAACTGTATATCTTTCTTCCTTTCTTCTCCTAGCGCATCAAACCACGAGTCTCTGTTCTCTTTCACCACCACAAGGAACCTCGTTGGGACCAAAAGATTTCTCACTGTTTGAGTTCGTTTGTATCAGTTTTGTATCTGTAACCATGTACTCTGTGACACAAGACCAGGTGAGCACGACGGTGCGACAACAGAGCACGACAGTACGACGACCCTTGGGTAGGATGACGTGAGCACTGACCTGACTCCTAAGGGTCAGGTCAAAGTTCTGGCCAACCTCAAAGAGTTAAGAAAATACATCGAGTTTAAATGGTGTTAAATACTTGTCTACTGAAACAGAATTCAGTCCTGAGATGATAGTTTGTATGGACGATTCAACCAAATCCAACGATTACATACAATTGGTCTCATTCTCATAACACTACATCATATTGACTTTCTTAATCACTGGCGAAATTTAGAAAAAAAAAGAAATTCGGAAAAGAATATCGTTGTGCATAAAATATTACGAGGGAGGCAGCGACAACAGGTACAACGCGAAGAAGAAAAGAAAGCCTTGTTGATACGCCTTGTCTTTGTCATGCTGGGTCTCTTGTGTCGCCCAACTTTCATCCCGGTTATCTCCCAGGATGGTCAGCACAACGTAACTTTCTCCTTAATGAGAGACCTTAATGTACCTGCCACCCTTGGGGTACCCGGCAGTCCAGAGGGGTACCTGGCAGCCAAGAGGGATCTTACCTGGCATCCCAAGGATACCTGGCAGCCCCGTGAATATCCACTGGCACCGTTGGAACTCAGCAGCCCTGGAGTAAACAACAGCCACAGGGTTGCATGGCAGTTACGGGCAACTCCAGGGTACCTGGCAGATCCTAGAACCAGGCAATCTACTACCCCACCCTCCTCACTGGCCCAGTGACCTCGACGGTGACCGTGGGCTGGGCGAAACAACAAGAGTGCCTGTCAACACCCACCTAGCGAGAGGAGGTTCCTCGCTGTTCCCTGCGTGAGACCCAACACCTCCACCTTGAGTCACAATTGGTGTCGACAAGCACAACCCTCCACACAGCCGGCTCCCCCAGCTGTCATCCTGCCTAATTAAGGTTTCGTCAAACTCTCAGTGTATACAATATATCGCCACATCCTTAACACAGAATACACGTACACATAATGAGACATGAACGTACATAACATAAACATGAAATACTACAAGTCAGTCCATTAATCAACATACCCATAAACTAAACCATTACTTAAAAACTGGATAGATACTAACACACAATTACTATGAAAATTCCCCTGAAGTTCATTAAACAATGTTGCTCCAAAGACAAAATTCCAGAACATCCATACAAACTTTTAAGATATACTCGCAAAACCTTACTTGAAAACTCCCTGTAGATACATTTCTATGGCACAAATTAAATTCGCCTGAAACACCACAGAAATTCTGATAATCCTGGTTGAGGCTTAGCTGTATCAGGCGAATCCTCTGTCAAAGTCTCGCCAATTAGATGCATCCAGTCGTCAATCCGATCCTCGCTCTCGGACAGACACCGAGGCAGTAATCACGACAATATTGGCGAGGTATTAAATGTATCGTGTTAGTCTGGATATAGAGAGCCCTTCCTCTCGGCTCCAGCCGAAAGGGACGAACAAACCTTTCCTCGTAATTATGGAGCGAGAGGGAGAGAGTGAGAGAACTAGGGGCGAAAAGAACGGATTTCTTCTGTTGGTGTTTAACGAGGAGAGCTTTGTTGCTCATCTTATTACTATCCTTCTTCATCTTGTTCACACTGTGGAAAACACCCCAAGCTTCTGTTGTTGTCATAACAGTTACAGCGGCTGTTGACGATGGTGATGCCATGGCCGTACCCTCGTTAGTGTTGTTATTGTTGCCGTGAACCACTAGGGAGACGTCCCGGGGAGCTGGAGCGTGGGACGGTGATCCCTGAAGACTATGATATCCACCAATGGCTCCAGGTCATTGCTAACTTCTATAATCATATCAGTCCACAGGACGTACAAACTATGGCCTTCAGTTCTGAGTGGTTTTACGTGTTACGTCTACAGTCCTGTGTCTCTTCCCTGGTCCGTGTTCACTAATACTGCCTCAGTTTATTAACAAATTCGGATATATCAAGGTTTATCACGCCCCCACCCCCCACCCTAATGTCTTACACTATCCCTGTGTACATTACCAGTAGTGGCCTGAGATATGAAGATAGGAAGGTGCGCATGCATGTCAAGAGCCACCCCAGATGACCCTAAGTACAGACGACCCGACATATACAGGTTAGGATCTTATCACTTCATTTTCACTGTTACTGGAGTTGACCATGAATGTCTGGGGCACTCGTCATGTTACCAGCATCAGACACTGTATACAATACTGACAGTGTTCACAGTGTCATACGAGTTACATGACACGCGGTTCACTATGCTTTTCGTAGTGCAAGTGTCAGATGAGACAGTGTATGGAATGCTGCAAGTGTCAACAACCGCATTACCCATTACGTTCCGGGTGTCACTCGTCATATGAGACAATTTACGCAATGCTCATACGCCGAGCTGTACTAGCGTCAAGTAAAACAATCATACGTAAACGAGGAAGCCAGGTAGCGCGTGATGAGAAATCCTACATAATCGTCGTAATTGTTACGACACCTATTGGCTCGCGCTAGAAACCTTCTTTAACACCGACCCTGAGGATCAATACCTCTTGTTCTTTCCTGGAGTTTTTAATTTCCAAGTAGGAGAAACTATCGGATATCGTAGACTCATGTTCTCTGTAGACAGAGCCTTCAAGTATACCTTGAGTACAGCAGAACCATCTTGGCCGCGACGCGACGGTATGATCCTTGAGTATGAACGGATAGCTCTCTGATCTGGCCCTTATAGGGTAGGTCGAAAGCCAGGTCATCATACCCAAGGGTCGCATCGTCGTGTTCAGTGGTCGTACCATCGCGTTCAGTGGTCGTACCGCCGTGATCAGTGGTCGTACCGTCGTGTTCAATGGTCGTACCGTCGTGTTCAGTGGTCGTACCGTCGTGCTCAGTGGTCGTACCGTCGTGTTCAGTGGTCGTACCATCGCGTTCAGTGGTCGTACTGACGTGTTCAGTGGTCGTACCGTCATGTTCAGTGGTCGTACCGACGTTCTCCAGTAGTTAAACTTTTGTAAGACCTCCGTCCATTGACGTGTAAAAACATCCCCTCCTGCCAGCCCACCAGCCAGACAGACAGACAGAAAGGCACCAGCTGCTCCAAATGTCCATCTTCTGCGACGGCTGAGGGCGTCGAGGAGGAGCTGAAGACGACATGACAAGCCCCACGAGACACCGTCCATCACAGAGACAGACAGGCGCCCTAGACGGACGAACAGACGTCTTGTGATAATGGTTATTTTTTGCGTGTATCTGACATGTATGGTACGAGTGCCTTAGAGGGCATCTTGATGTCGATGGCCTAGTGACATGCGTAACAAGCTGGGGGCGACGGGTGGCAGAGTGGAAGGCTGGCAGGGGGTCCAAGATACAAGGAAACTTAAATGTGTTATATGATCGAGTGCCTCGCCCTTCAACCGTTCGTTTATTAGTCATTAATGTATTTAACAAGAAAGATAACAATAGATATATTTGCAGATAAACATATCAAATGTGGATTTGAACTGATACACAAAATATTCCCGCCACCGAAGGATATGTTATAAGTATCACGTAAGAAGGATTAGGTTCAGGAGAATTAATTCGTCCCCAAGTACGAGCACCTTAAGACATGAAAGTTAACGAGCTTCAGCCGGATCAATTTGGGCTAATTTTCATGACCCTCTCCCACCTCATGACCTCTTAAAGCTGCTGACTCATCATCTAGCAATATAGCTGACACTTGTAAACACTCGAGAGGATGTGGCTGAAACATGATCATGTAACATCAACACTGGCAAAGCTGTGTAGCCATGTACGGTCATCCATCCATTCCCCAAAACTGGTTACATCTCTGAGTTTGATCTTTCCCAACATTACAAAACTATGTACCATCCCAAACATCACGACCATGGTACGTCTCCAACACACCAAGACTAATACCCCTCCCTAACACAGAGACTATACCTCGCCACAATACCCAGATTATACTCAGTCCTTAACACACACAGACTATGCCAACTCTTCGATACAGACTGTTGTTCTCTCTTTCTCGCTCCAGTACACGTCCACATCCCTTCCCGCTCCGCCCTGCACCACCGGTTCTCCTCACGACTCCGGAAAAGGCAACATCAAGAAAATAATGAAGGATCACTTGACTTCCCCGCAACCGTGTTTTTCACTGTCAGTGGCCAGCCGGTGCTGCTGTCTGCTGCAGCCTGCCCTCCGCCGCGGCCTGCCCCTGGCCCGTGGGAGTGTGTGGGTGTGTGTGGGTGTGTGTGGGGGAGGAGGCATGAAGGCTCACCAACACCATCGCCGCCGCTGCAAAAGTCACTGCATCTTCTTCGCTAACTGTAAAATATCACACCAACTGTGACCTAATTGGCCTCGTCACAAGAAGAATTTCCCCCTTTTTCCCCCTGAGTTTCCAACACCATGTTCCTTGATGGTTTGGTGCCTCCCTCAGCGCACGTTTGGCTGCAGGAGGACCCCGGATGGAGGGGATAAGGGAGGGATTAGCCTGAGGGCGACCACAAATCCTGACGATGAACGTGGACCTCAAGATGTGGCCACCACCAGACTAGGAACCTAAGATACGGCCAACGGTGTGGCCAGGAACCTAACCTTGCAGGTCAATGACACTAAAGTAGAATGGAATGTTTGAAAAATAATCGATCTACTTTATAAACAATTATCCGCTATGCTCATCGCTCTTGGGATTACAGAAACCGCAACCACACACGGGTCAGTTATTCTACATCTCTGGTGCTCTGTCCTCTACATACCCAGCTATCTGAATGTTACAAGCGTGTCTCTGAAGACGGATATAGACGTGCACACATTACTGATACAGGGAATCAAGTCAAACCGTTATGGATTTCCCCTCCGACTGGTCTCTGAGAACACGGTAAAGTGGATGCCTTGGCTAAACTTGCATTTTCTAAACCTATCCTGTAAGAAAGAACAACGAATCTTATTGTTATTGATAACTTCCTTGAACTGCTGACACTGTATCCACTTTTCGCATCTCGGATACAGGTACATAAGAATACAAAATAATGCATCAACTCTGTATGATATGGTGAAATAATTATCTGGGCGCTGGAGTCTGTCTACCAGCAACTTGTGATCTTCGGCATCATTCTGAGCGGCCGCTCCAGGATAAGCGTGGCTGGGGTGAAGGATGAATTAGCCACTGTTTGTGGTAAAACTGGAAATCTATTTGTCTCCCCAGAGGTCTGGTATGGAGGATGATCCTGGTGAAGATAAGCTTGGGTTCTGGCGAGGAATGAAGATTGCCTTGGGTCTGACAGGGATGAAGACAACCTAGGACCTTACAGGGGACAACCACTGCCCAAGACCTGGCAGGGAACGGAGTATACCATGGGGAGGCAGGGTATGAACACTGCCAAGGACTGGCAGGGTGTGAAGACTAACACGGAGTGGCAGGGAACGAACACCATCTATAACCTGGCAGGCAGGGGACGAGGAGTGCCATGAACCTGATTGGGGACAAAGACTGCCGAAGAGCTGGTAGGTGAGGAAGACTCTTGGCTGGGATGTGAAGCTGGTGACTGACCACAGAGGGCGGCGACTGGTGTGTGACGAGGATATGTGTGACATCAGGAAGTCACAGCCACACGGGAGACGTACACCGGTGGCATAGGTAGATAGATAGAAAGACAGACGGCCGACACGTATGACTTACTAACACATATAACTTACGTGTCATACTGACCTATTCATGAACATGATATACAAATATGTGACAGACTGTCAGTGACACATGATCACGTCATGAAGTGAGATGTGAAGCTGGGACATGATACGAACACACACACACACACACACACACACACAGCAGGAGAAATGTACCCTATTTACCCGACCATTACGACCGCCATAGATACTGAGCAAAGACCACTTGTGGCTCAGGTAAGAGGGGTTGCATGATGCAGCCTCCGTGCCTCCGTCAAGTACAGAAAAGATTTGAAAATGTATCAAGCCAGAATATACCGCGACCTTACGAGGGAGGAGCAAGGGTGGGGAGGGGGGGAAAAGACTCTCTTCCTCTCCCTCTTTTTTGCGAGGGAGAGCAGTCATACTGTTGAAACGATGAGAGATGTCATATGTCACCAGATCATTGTGGCTAAACCTGTGCCAACATTGTAGCAGATCTGTGTTCAGTTGTACAGCACAAAAAGTTGGTTACGATAATAAGGATAAAAATAAATTGCTTAATAAACTCACATCGTGGAGTCAGCCTTGAGAAAGCAATCTTGAAAACAAAGTCCAATAAGATCTGGACTGGTCTGGGTAAGTCAACAAGAGAGTTGCAATGATCGTGCAACATGGTTAAAAGAGTCTGGGAAACAAGCAAGGGCAGCGAGCTGGGTCGACCGGGTGAGAGGCACGACATGTCTCTTGCCAGGGTTGGCAGGGGACGCGAGACGTGGGAGGCCAGGTAAAGCTGATTACCCACCATGACTCACTGCTGAGTTCACAATTCGATGTGTGACGTAAATAAAGGTGTAGATTATGCCAGTCCTCAAGGAACAACTAATTCTTCTGAAGGAGCGGCTGAGATCATTACGGCCAGAATCAAAATAATTCGTAAGCAAAATTTGTGAAACCAAAAAAATAAAACATTGATGGAGACAAAAAATAAATGAAACACCTGACAGCATTAAGGAGACCAGGTGTGAGGTTGATGATATAGACAAGGATGAGACGAATACTCAGCAAGGTACACCAAATATCAAGTGTGACGGTGGAGGAACATCTGAGACAACGGAGGGGAATATGGACTCACACGGTCAACAGCTGAAGGTAAAAGTGGAATGAATGATAAAAGAAAACATCACTCTCAGTAGAGGGATACGACGTTTAGATACTCACACACACACACACACACACACACACACACACACACACACACACACACACACACACACACACTTGTTGTTCGCCGTTACCCACGTAGCGAGGTAGCGCTAGAAACAGACGAAGACTAGCCTCATATGATCACATCCACTCTAGTTGTTACGTATAATGCACCGACACCAGAGTCCCCAGATGATGGAGAGGGTCTGAAGGAAGGCACAAAGGACAGTGGCAGACATGAGTGCAAGGCGGGACGAAAAAAGGAGGAGAGCCACAGGTTACTCACTCTGGAGGACAAAGGGATGAAAAGAGTCATGATCACATACAGATTAATGATATGAACATTATCATAAACGACGTTAAGACTTGGTATACCACAAAACACATACTGAGGCAAATTCTTTTTGAGGAAATAGGCAAATAAAGAAAATTACGAGTTAATGGGCCACGAAAATATGACAAAACACTCATGAATCATCATCGCATAATTGAAAGTAAGGCACATCTGTACCCTTCAGCAAAGCCTCTAATTCGACCAAAAACCCTCGCCAAGCCAGACCCTATCAAGGAAACCAGCCACCACCACCGCCAGACCACAGCATCAACGACAAGATCCCATCTGTGTACACAACCCAACGAAACATCTTCAGCAAGACGGGCAGACCCAGGGTACACCCCAGCCTTGCTGGATCCAACCTAAGCTCTTCAGTCGTCACAACACAGCTTTTAACACCACACTGGTAAACTGACGCTTTTACTCTGAAATTCAACTCCTCCTTCCCCTCATATATTTTTTTTCCTCTCTCTCTAGCAAAGGCTCCAGTCACGGACGGAAGTCCTAGGCGAAGTACCAATATTTAAGGCAGAACTTTAGACAATGTATCTGATGATAAATTTTCGAGCATATTCTTTTTCCCAATTTATCCAAAGCCAAACAATTCATATATACAGTCATCCGGTTTGTTTACCTCTACTGCCGGAACACAGTGTCACCTGAACGTTATTTTAAGGAACATATCACACGACAAACGTGTTCTCCACTGGACGCGGGGAACAGACATCCAAAGAAAAATTCTAATAGAAAAACTGAACTTTTTTATTTCAATTTTGAGGTTGTCATACAGCAGAGCTTGTAGAAAGAACCTGTCACTCCACAAGGCAGGGATGGCAGGCACATGAACAATGCTTTTATCTCTACCTACAGGCAACACTCACCACAGCCTCCCTCTCTCTCTCTCCACACCCACACACACACACACACACACACACGCACACACACATATATATATATATATATATATATATATATATATATATATATATATATATATATATATATATATATATATATATATATATATATATATATATATATATATATATATATATATATATATATATACATATATATATATATATATATATATATATATATATATATATATATATATATATATATATATATATACATGCCTTCACCCTCTCAATCAATACCCTCCCATATAATTTACCAGGAATACTCAACAAACTTATACCTCTGTAATTTGAGCACTCACTCTTATCCCCTTTGCCTTTGTACAATGGCACTATGCACGCATTCCGCCAATCCTCAGGCACCTCACCATGAGTCATACATACATTAAATAACCTTACCAACCAGTCAACAATACAGAGCATCAGATTGGGGAAGAGCAGTGTGGTTTCAGAAGTGGGAGAGGATGTGTGGATCAGGTGTTTGCTTTGAAGAATGTATGTGAGAAATACTTAGAAAAGCAAATGGATTTGTATGTAGCATTTATGGATCTGGAGAAGGCATATGATAGAGTTGATAGAGATGCTCTGTGGAAGGTATCAAGAATATATGGTGTGGGAGGCAAGTTGTTAGAAGCAGTGAAAAGTTTTTATCGAGGATGTAAGGCATGTGTACGTGTAGGAAGAGAGGAAAGTGATTGGTTCTCAGTGAATGTAGGTTTGCGGCAGGGGTGTGTGATGTCTCCATGGTTGTTTAATTTGTTTATGGATGGGGTTGTTAGGGAGGTAAATGCAAGAGTCTTGGAAAGAGGGGCAAGTATGAGGTCTGTTGGGGATGAGAGAGCTTGGGAAGTGAGTCAGTTGTTGTTCGCTGATGATACAGCGCTGGTGGCGGATTCATGTGAGAAACTGCAGAAGCTGGTGACGGAGTTTGGTAAAGTGTGTGGAAGAAGAAAGTTAAGAGTAAATGTGAATAAGAGCAAGGTTATTAGGTACAGTAGGGTTGAGGGTCAAGTCAATTGGGAGGTGAGTTTGAATGGAGAAAAACTGGAGGAAGTGAAGTGTTTTAGATATCTGGGAGTGGATCTGTCAGCGGATGGAACCATGGAAGCGGAAGTGGATCATAGGGTGGGGGAGGGGGCGAAAATTTTGGGAGCCTTGAAAAATGTGTGGAAGTCGAGAACATTATCCCGGAAAGCAAAAATGGGTATGTTTGAAGGAATAGTAGTTCCAACAATGTTGTATGGTTGCGAGGCGTGGGCTATGGATAGAGTTGTGCGCAGGAGGATGGATGTGCTGGAAATGAGATGTTTGAGGACAATGTGTGGTGTGAGGTGGTTTGATCGAGTAAGTAACGTAAGGGTAAGAGAGATGTGTGGAAATAAAAAGAGCGTGGTTGAGAGAGCAGAAGAGGGTGTTTTGAAATGGTTTGGGCACATGGAGAGAATGAGTGAGGAAAGATTGACCAAGAGGATATATGTGTCGGAGGTGGAGGGAACGAGGAGAAGAGGGAGACCAAATTGGAGGTGGAAAGATGGAGTGAAAAGGATTTTGTGTGATCGGGGCCTGAACATGCAGGAGGGTGAAAGGAGGGCAAGGAATAGAGTGAATTGGAGCGATGTGGTATACAGGGGTTGACGTGCTGTCAGTGGATTGAATCAAGGCATGTGAAGCGTCCGGGGTAAACCATGGAAAGCTGTGTAGGTATGTATATTTGCGTGTGTGGACGTGTGTATGTACATGTGTATGGGGAGGGTTGGGCTATTTCTTTCGTCTGTTTCCTTGCGCTACCTCGCAAACGCGGGAGACAGCGACAAAGTATAAAAAAAAAAAAAAAAAATATATATATATATATATATATATATATATATATATATATATATATATATATATATATATATATATATATATGGAGATATGGCAGGGAGAAAGAATAGTATTTATGTATATATCCGTCGCGTTGTAGAAAGCGAGGGGTCAGATATTCTTCCCCTCCTGAATTACTACTTTGCATAAGAAAATGATAGAAGGACCAAGCGAAGATCCACAGAGCACCGTCGGGACCACTGTGGTACCATCAAATGTGTCCCCATCACGGACGCTGATGCCAACCTGATCGCTGGGCCTCCGGAGAGACAGTACGAAGAGCATCATCAGCTCCTCAAGGGACTGCACTCCTGCTCCTCAGAGGAAGACATTACGCGAGTCGAGGAAGACACGTTAAGGAGGCTGAGCGTGCCACAGTCTAGTGTGACGTGAGAGATGCATCGCAGTAATCCAGCGGAAACACAGTAACCGCGACACCTGCTGCTTGGTCGGGTCCTGACTGACCGTAGTGGAGGAGGATGCCAACACTCGTTGTGTGTGTGTGTGTGTGTGTGTGTGTGTGTGTGTGTAGAGGCAGGAACCAAGAGAGACACCGCTGCCATCATCGCTTTTCCCTCCATCACCGCCCGGGCCCATCATTAACGGCACCTCTGCCGCCGCCAAGGCCATCATGACTCCCGCAGACAACAATACCACCACTAACATGGCCTCCTCCGTCACCATCATCACACACATAACTTCACGGAAAAGAGAATCTAGTCTGAGGCTCCGGTATATATTGTGACGAAATGTGTGACAATGGTGGCGAGAAGTGACAGCGAGCGACAGTCACGTTACTCTGGGTGACGGTGAACGACAGTCACGTCACGCTACGTGACGGAGACCGATAATCATATCGCCTGTGGTGACGGTATACGACGATCACGTCACTGTGAGTGACGGTGAACGAGTCACGTCACTCTGGGTGACGGTGAGTGACAGTCACGTCATTCTAGGTGACGATGAGTGAGTCACGTCACTCTGAGTGACAGTCACGTCACTCTGAGTGACGCTGAGTAACAGTCACGTCACTCCATGTGACGGTGTGCCTGTCACATCGTCACTCCTGGTATGGGGCACTTTAATGACGTCTCCAACGTACACGTCATACTGTGGTTATCTGAAACGCTGAAGAAACAAACCTGCGAGAGAAGGTTGGGTAAGGAAGGTGAGACTGAGGACAAAATAATAAGAAAAATCCAGGTATGTTCAGCAGTTGTCAGGCGGTGGCAGGATAATCTTGCCTCAGATGTGACACACCTCAGGACAAAAGTTGGTTCCAACTTCGTAGTGACGGCGAGCAAACCAGCCAGCCAGCCGCTCCGGCCTTGTGGCTCCTAAGCTGGTGGTTGTGGTTGTAACATGAGTGGAGCATGATGGCATGGCTGAAGCATGATGGTATGAGTGGAGCATGATGGTATGACTGGAGAATGATGGTATGGCTGAAGCATGATGGTATGACTGGAGAATGATGGTATGACTGGAGCATGATGGCATGGCTGAAGCATGATGGCATGGCTGAAGCATGATGGTATGAGTGGAGCATGATGGTACGAGTGGAGCATGATGGTATGACTGGAGCATGATGGTATGATTGGAGAATGATGGTATGACTGGAGCATGATGGTACGAGTGGAGTATGATGGTATGACTGGGGAATGATGGTATGACTGGAGAATGATGGAATGACTGGAGTATGATGGTATGAGTGGAGCATGATAGTATGAGTGGAGCATGATGGTATGAGTGGAGCATGATGGTATGGATGTTCCATCTACATACAGTAGGAAGGAGGTCAACACCCTTGTCACATGGTGTATACACACATCGTAGAAGTATACATAAAAAGGATACTCACAGTACACAGATGCACACACCCACACTCACCCTACAGTTTCTACAGCTGTTTGTGGTTCTCGACGATATTTCACAGACGCGATCAACAGACAGAAAATAATTACCCCAAGTGTCTGACACTTTGTTGGGAAAGTTAACAGGATACATCACCGGGGAATCGTCCATTACAGGCTGGGAGGCAGCTCAAAACTTGGCACCACGTCAGGTGGCTGGCCCTCGTCTGACGTGGGTGGGAGGACGAGCTCGCCCTGGTAGAGTCGACCAGCTGGCGCGGGCTGATTCACGACGTACCGCTCGTGTAGGAACCACAGGTACCCAGGCACTCATAATGAAGGAAGGATGCACGTATATGGGTCTCTCTCTCTCTCTCTCTCTCTCTCTCTCTCTCTCTCTCTCTCTCTCTCTCTCTCTCTCTAGATAAACACAGATAGATATGTGTATACATAAAAAGATATATATATATATATATATATATATATATATATATATATATATATATATATATATATATATATATATATATATATATATATATATATATATATATATATATATATATATATATATATATATATATATATATATATATATATATATATATATATATATATATCATACACAAACTTCTACCACCCTAGATACACCCTCGACGGCAGTATCTCATCTACGTGCGCTGGACGACCATGGGGTAAGGTGCACCTCACACCACTATTCATCATTCATTACCAGAGAATATGCATGTCATTACCTCTGAATAATCCCCATCCTGACTTCCCTCTCCCTGCATCCACTGGAGAGACTAAAACGTCTTCTCTTCCCCTTCTCATCTTCCTACCCCTTTACACACTGTTAAAAATTTCACCGTTTACTGGAATGCTAAGTAGGAATGACCCCTTGCACACAAATTTGATCCTCAGGAAGCAATGAAGAACAAATGGCTCTGCTGATCCTCGGCCTCGCACAGCAGACTGCCTCTTCGAGACACACAAATCAATAGATGGTCTGAAATCTCAGAAATTCACACATGCGCTAATGTTACTGTTATGGTACGATGTAATCCCAAGGAAACAGTAGTAAACGGATGATGCTACACCTTGTTGGCTTCTGATCGCATGTTAACAAGTGCATGACACTCTTGATCCCTTGAGCACGGAGGTACAACCCTTGAACATAATAGCACGAGCCTAGAACACGACAATATGACTCCTTGAACACGTCGGTACGACACCTGAGACAGGACGACGGTACGATCCTTGAGCACAACAATGTAACCCTGAGGTATGAAGGTCCCAGCAACTGACCTGACCCTTTTAGGATATCAGATCAAAGGCAGGGTGACCATATCCAAGAGTCGCAACCGCCACAACGCACGTACTTCCTTCATCACTCAGAAGATTAAAAACATTCCTCTGAAAACAGGTCGGCAAAACACTGAGTCAACAGTAATGCACTAACCACCTGGAAGCGACCGACCAGGAGGCGTTCTGGCGAGGCCCTGGAACTCACAATACAGGTCTGAGCATCTGGGGCAGCAGGCCACATCAGCCGTGGACACGGGATAGTTATAAAACGCTTTGCAGCATGTGAGGTGGGAGATGGATCTAACTCTCATGCAATAGTTCGCAGGTCCGGAGTGGACTTCGAGGGGAACGGGAGGGGATGGGATGCGAGGAGAGGGAGGAGGGGACTCTAATTCACTAAGTCATCTGAGGCTGCTGGACTGTGTTGGGTGAAGTGCTCAGGCTATGTAGGAGGGGAAGTAGGAGGAGACCGCCGCTGCTGGTCTCTGGTCTCACTCACTTTACTCGCCGACCCCTTTCATCCAACTTTCATCTCACCAAGAGCTATACTTCCAGAAAAATTGAGAATATTCAGAGGCTAAGTTCCTTGAAAAGTATAGCCGCCAGATGGATAAGTTGTCGGATGATTAAGTTATCAAATGACTGAAGTTCCTGACGCTTTCCAGATAAGTGGTGAAGTTCATTATCTTTGTTCCGTAAAGGTGAAACTGAAACTGGCGAAGAACTAAGTTTTTCACAAAGCTATTGCGTCAGTCAGGGTTCGAAATGTGAAGTTTCGCCCATTGATTAGTATACTACAACTATACACTACAAGCATTTCACCTACTTCCTGAAGACAGCAATGACTGGGCAAACGCCTCACATATCATTTGCAACTGGTGGTTCTGTGTACATCAAGACTCTGGAACTCATTCCAGTAATTCTAGGCGCTAATGGTCTACTGATGTATAATTATAACTTCTGTCACCAATCTACAGTAATCACATATCTAACATCAGGGTTCTTCTGCACTGTTGCTTACGTTGACCCCTGCCAGCCGTGCTGGTGATAATGAACCTCACTGTGCAATGTTGCTCACACTGACCCCCTGCTCACCTTGCCGCTGTGCAACTCACCTGCAACAAAGATACGCGACATTAGCATGAGACGGAAGAGCTGGGGGGAGTGTGAATCACAGCAACATAATAAACTTCACTTCTATCAAGTCTATAGACAAATCTTATGCGAGAGAGTGAGATTGTCAGTCACAATGCGTAGCAGGGGAGACACCAGGAACCCCATAGCAAGCATTATCCCTGCCAACCCTGACAAAACCGTCACCTCCTCACCCAGCAAGGCAAGGCAAAGTTCCATTAGCTTCTCCTCGGCAACTGGTCCATCCATAACACCATTACAACCACTATCAAATCTCAACATCACAGCAAAAAGTGTTTCCTGTTGGATCATTGAGGGTCACTGTTTGCCATGATGACTGGTGTCTGGTGTGACGCAATATACCATGACTGAGAGCACTCGTCATGCAGGCAGGTAGGTGCGGTGGAGGGTGGCCACGGTAGGGGCACGGGAGGGCTGGCAGAGGGTAGGGGTGGGGGTGACACGTGCTGGGTCTGGCCTGATGAGTCTGGCCTCAGCCGCCAGCCCGAGCACCACAGCCTCCGGGTAAACACAGGCAGGTTGACGCTACAGATTTGCCACAGTGTGCTCTGAGGCCTACCCTTCCCTCTATACCCAAGATTCCCAACATTTAAAAAATCTAGTTCCCGATTAACAGCTTTTTTCCCCCACGAGTTTAAACAAAGGAGATGTTCCTCTGTAGATGATGCTCTCCAGGCATTGGTTTGGTCTGATCCTGATGTAAGTTCATTGTTGGACGAAGTGTATATTGTCCTCTTCCTCTGCAGACGTGCGAGCTGGACATACCATTACTGAAGACTGTGTATCGCTCACTGTTTATACACGAACTTCCTGCCCTGCGTATGAATAAGTCAATTATATTGATATTACGACGTACAGATGTGTTTCTCTGAGGGATATACCCAGCAACACGAGTCCGGGTGTTACTTCACGCCCAATCATCACTCCAAGTGTAAATAGACGGAGGTATGGCGAGTCTCTTTCTTATCCCAGAAAAAAACTACTACAGGGATTAAAAAAGTAAATAGACAGAGGTATGGCGAGTCTCTCTCTCTTATCCCAGAAAAAACTACTACAGGGATTAAATATAGAAATAATGTCTGGGATTTGGGCCATCTTTATTTCCGTCCCCCACACGTGTCCATACAGGGTCTATAGTCTTACTGTGAAGGAAAAAATATTATGTTAGCTCAGCGCCGGCAGCTCTTGATCATCATCCCCCTCCAACCCCCAACCCTCCCCTCCTCCTTCCCCTCCCAACCCACCCGAAACCCCTCCTTGACCCCATGGGGAGGTTCGCGATTGCGATCCACCGTCTAATATGAAGTGTCATCCGATCTACGTACTTTCAACCATAATACACACACACACACACACACACACACACACACACACACACACACACACACATATATAAATATATATATATATATATATATATATATATATATATATATATATATATATATATATATATATATATATATATATATATATATATACAAGAGACGTGAGGCAGTTATGTGGGTCAACATTACCTTACCGCCAACAGGGGCTGACACTCGTGTATATCCTCTGTAAACAAGAGCGCGACTCGACGTGTCTGAGGTGTTGAACCCACGCGTGTAAACAAGCGGGTCGGTGTCGTGAGGTGGGGAAGGACTGCGTTGTGGGGCGAGGGCGGTGCTGGGCGGCATGTGACGTGTTATCAGCCGGAGCAGCCGCGTCCGTCATGCCTACCGTTGGGGAGGCCGCCACGCCGAATATCACAGTCTTATCAAGCCCGAGAGGCATCCTCACCAGCCTCCTCCCTCGTTGGCGCTGGACCCACACGGCAGGAGAGTCACGGCCTCTCTCTCTCTCTCTCTCTCTCTCTCTCTCTCTCTCTCTCTCTCTCTCTCTCTCTCTCTCTCTCTCTCTCTCTCTCTCTCTCTCTCTCTCTCTCTCTCTCTCTCTCTCTCTCGTGGTACCTTGTTAACAATTTACTTATTCACATATTTGAAGGCTATCTTAATATTTACCAGCAGACACCTGGCAGCCGTCTCGTGACCCAGCCGACTCTACGTCGCCTGGCTGTGTCACCAGGCGGCCGTCTCGTGACCCAGTTGACTCTGAGTCGTCTGGTTATGTCATTAGATGGCCGTCTCATGACCCAGCCGGTCTGGGTTCTCTGGCTATGTCAGCAGGCGTCCACTTTTCCTCTCTTCGGACCATCTTCTTTCAGTACATCTAATAAGTTCTACCTTCTCTACCTTCCATGAACCCACAAAGGCCAAGCTTGTCTGAGTGTTCACTTCAGGACCCTCTCTCTCATTCCTGGGTGGGTGGTTGTAGTTTCGGTGGACTGCACGTAAAATTGAATTCAAAAGCATATTTAGAGTTACTAATCTTCTTTATGTTCTCTGATTTCATCAGTTTTATTCTACCATTAAGTGGGTGCTCAAAAACTAGTTGTCCAAAGATATTCATTTCATTTCAGTCAAGCTTTCGTCTTTACAGAGGCATCATCAGGAATCTACAAATAAAAAAATGCGTCACAATACTTGGATATGATATGTAAAACGCAAACAAAATATAAATAAGAGACACGTGCACACGTGCACACGTGAATGAACCCAATCTTTGACATATTCCATCTCCTTCAGAGTGAGCTACATACCTACCAAGTTGCCTCAGGGTAAAGACATATACTACAGCTCTGACACCACCCACAGGGGTCGCCTCCCACTGGAGATGATATTTTTTGACAAATGCGACCCATGACCACGTGGGATGTGGCAGGGTGTAAGGGGGGAGGGGAACCTGGCCAGAGTCATTGGAGGTATTGATCGTGGCCAGGAAAGTGAGCCATTATCTACACGGCCGACACTTTTTACTTCTGTCATCTGCCACCGTCGCCTCCGCCCACAGGATCTTCGCCTCTGCTATGGAGCTGAAGCTGTGATCTCTGGCTGGTATGATGCATATGTTATCTTACCCTCAGTGTGATCCTAGCGCAACGTTACCCCATCGGCTGTGGACTGATGTCCATGCAGAGGGTGTTCTCGTCTTCGGCTTATGTACTCACTAATCTGGTCTCATGTAGATAGACTAATTTGTGCTTCTATGTGTCACGTATGCATCCTTAATACCACTTTTTCAACAGCAAAACAATACACACTTGCACCTAAGAATACAAACGTAAAACACCTCTACAAAATACCTTCAATAATGTAAAATCAATCTAAGAAATACAACACACAAGACCATCACATGATGCTACTTTCACTAGTGCATTTTTGCCACCACACATCACTTGTAACACAACATCATCACCAGCACTAGTGCCATTCACAATATCAGCTACTCGCATTACCACTCAACACAATGCGACCACCACACAACATAATGCCAGTTATAACGCCATCCTGCATGCCAACCACAAAACATTATCCTGCCATCCTCAGTGACATACAGACAACACCGGCACAGAACACCAAACTCCCACCATTCTCACAACTGTATAGTTCACCGCCACAACACAGGCCAGAACTAGTTATTCAGAGGACATAAACTTGCCCAACATGGAAGAGAGAAAGATAAGGGATGACTAAGTCGTATCTTGAAGTTTCTAGACCAGTTTGGTGATATCGATAGTGAGAAATTTTTCGAGAGATGCAAAGACACTACAACAAGAGACCATAACAAGGAAATTAAAATGGAGACGTGTTGGAAAAGATGCATTAAACAAATGTTCTTATACTGTCAGAGTAATGGATGAATGGAAGACTGTATGATGATGAAGAAAGTTTGAGAGAGGGGGTCCTACAAGTGTAGAGCCACCTCCTCGTACCGTGCAGATAAGTAAATACACAAATACCCTCTCGCACAAAACACCCTTAATACCCAGTCACACACATACACACACACACACACACACACACACACACACACACACACACACACACACACACACACACACCAAAACTGCCTGGAATGAATCAGGAAGAGAGAAGGGAAGCCTCCAATTGGCCCTCAAAGGAGGAAAGATGGATCAAGGGAGCCATGATAACCACCTATTATCCCTCGGGAGACACGAGAATGTTGATAGAGACCAGTTCTTTGAAGTCAGGAGGCCTCTCCAGCATGAGAGGACAACAGGGAGCTAGGGGAAAAACAGGGTACCAGAAGGGAAGGTACGATAGCACCTCCTGAGGGAAGCACCCCCCGCAGGGTGCATCTCCTGTGGGAAGCACCTCCTGTGGGAAGCACCTCCTGTGGGAAGCACCTCCTGTGGGAAGCACCTCCAGATGAACAGAATAATAGACACGTGGAACGAGATCGGCAAAAACGTATATTTTTCTATTCATATCAAAGGCTTCATCACGGACCGAAGTTCTCGCGAAGGTCACACTTTATATGAAACTTCTAAAAAGGATCTTACAGGGTAGAGAAGGAAGAAGAGTCTAATCATTTTAAAGACAGTGGAAAACCTGCATTTCAAAAAGGGGTAGGTCGAAGCTCTCAGCGGAGACACGAGGAGGTAAAGGGTTCAAGCTCAGCTGCGCAGGAAAATGAGAGAGAGAGAGAGAGAGAGAGAGAGAGAGAGAGAGAGAGAGAGAGAGAGAGAGAGAGAGAGAGAGAGAGAGAGAGAGAGAGAGAGAGAGAGAGAGAGACGGACAAACAGACCCAGACCCAGGTAATGCTCACTCCTGCCACCCGCCGGGCATACACAGCAGCCACTATGTACATTGAAAGCATACAAACACCCAAGCTAGTCACCTTAATAGTCATACACATCCAGTTCAGTCATCATATATAAGCATATGTATGTATACCTATACATACACAAGAGGCGAAAGAGACACACACACGCTAGTGACCGTAGCAGAAGCTCTCGGCCTCCACCTCTCGAGCACTGTGGTGTTAGCAGAGAAATGCACTTCCTACGCGAGGCATTTTCAGTGGCAGCGGAAAGCAATTTCAAAAATGCTGACGCATAATTATTTCAAGGGTGACGCTGCGGGACGGAGTGCCCTTCCCGTCTCTCTGGTGAAAATGAATATGCCAGGCACGTGGTGATAAAGTGTGGGGGAAGATGCTGTCTGCCTTATGCTGTCTGTCTGGTACTGAGAGTGTATGGTATTGTACAAATGTAATGGTGTCGTAGTTCCTGAAAGTGATGTACTTCTTTGTGTATGATAGTGATATATCAACTCCTACTGTTTCCCTGAGTATGAGGGAGCATGCCTGTGTGTCAAGATGACTCATAATCCCGATTTACGAATGTAAGAAGGAGTAAGAAGGTGACACTGCTCCGGTATGTGAGAGTGAGAGTGTTCATGGTGGGTGAACATGACAACTCCCCAGTGTTGGGCCCTGTGAGGTAGACTGCCGTATGTCTGTGTGAAGGCGCGTCCTATGCTCTGAGTGAAGGAAATTCTCCAAAAAGGTTATCGAGGAAATCGTAACCCTTTCCTCACTCACACCAGGCCACAAAAGCTCCCCCGCTGGAGAACAATTTGCATAAAGACGATTCATTATTCAGCCCGAAATAAGAACCAGAGAATTAAACCTCTCCGGTAACAGGGGATCTTAAATTGTTCATTAGTCATACAATAAATTGAGTCAAAGTGTCTCTGATGGAGTTTAGTTTGAGAAGAGTCCCCCATCGCAGAGTGTTGAGTAAACAGATTAATTCCTTGTTAACGACAGTTCAACCCCTGAACACCATGTTATGGCCCCTGGGGAGGATAGTATAACATCTGATTTAAGGGTAAGGTCATAGGACAGGCCATCATACCAAAGGCTCGTATCGTCGTGCTCAGGGGTCGAACCGTTGTGCTCAAAATGTTAATAATGCTGTTAGACAGCATGATTGATTGGATCAGTTTCCAGCACGCTGGAAATGTTTTAATCTTAGAGGATTCAAATATGCATGGAAGACAGGCGGAAGTGGCTGTAAGGGAAACGAATAGTGGCAGAATCTCGATAACCACAGCCACCTCAGTGATGCTGTGGCCCAGGGGACCAGGGTGATGCTGTGGCCAAGGGAACCAGGGTGATGCTGTGGCCCAGGGGAAGAGGGTGATGCTGTGGCCCAGGGGAAGAGGGTGATGCTGTGGCCCAGGGGACCAGGGTGATACTGTGGCCCAGGGGACCAGGGTGATACTGTGGCCCAGGGGACCAGGGTGATGCTGTGGCCCAGGGGACCAGGGTGATGCTGTGGCGCAGGGGGCTAGGGTGATGCTATGGCCCAGGGGAAGAGGGTGATGCTGTGGCCCAGGGGACCAGGGTGATACTGTGGCCCAGGGGACCAGGGTGATGCTGTGGCGCAGGGGACTAGGGTGATGCTGTGGCCCAGGGGACCAGGGTGATGCTGTGGCCCAGGGGACCAGGGTGATGCTGTGGCCCAGGGGACTAGGGTGATGCTGTGGCCCAGCGGACCAGGGTGATGCTGTGGTTCTGGAGAGCAGAGAGTTCACTTGGCTCTGGAGGTTATGATGAGGATTTTGTTCCCGGGAAGAAAGAACGAGTGAGGCAGCAGAGAAAACAATGATGTGAAATTCAACTGAAGAAAAGAAAAGTAACAGATAAGGGAGGAGGAAGGTGAGACACGGAGTACGGCAGACCGCGGTGGCTGGCCGGATACCAAGGGATTACCTCATATTTACGAGTGGCTCCCTTGTCTTCTGCCCGCTCCCTGGTCCCTTTCGGCAGCTAGTAACAGTGGAGAGGGGTCGCAGGAAACTTCAAAACTCCCAGACATATGACATCCAAAATTCTAATGAGTTAAAGATAATGAAAAATATAAAAAGATAGAAGGATCTCAGGATTTAGAAAAAAGAAGGAAACTGCATTACAAAAATGGGCAGGTGCTGGCTACTGGGAAAGACATGAAAGGTAAAAGACTTCCAAAGCTTAGCTGCGTAGGGAAAGAAACACGTATCACAACTCCCATTCCCGCGACGACAACGGCCGCACGTAATCATGTGCCGGAATGGCTCGCACAATATTTCGTGGCCGAGGTAATGGCGGATGCACGCCAGCAATCAGGTCTCGGAGAGAGAAACCAAACATCTGTAACAGCGAAAGGGAACCAACATTGCGACGTCGGTCAAGTGGGTCAAGTTTATGGGTCAGTTTAGGAAAGTCGGTAAGTCGCATTGCTTTACTCTCGTCTGTCATGTATACCTGCAAGGTATTAGACACCAAAAGCTTTTACGGGATACTGACAGATGTTTGTGGAGGTGAGGCGAAGGTTGTAGGTGTGCAATGCTGGCGACGTCAGCTAAAGACAGGTTCGACATATACATGAAGATCTATGTATGTTATGTATCATAATTACATGCACATTGGATACATCGCAGTAGCGCGCCGTCCTGTGAAATTTCAAGTATTCCTCATAATTTCTCGTACGAATTTAATTAGTATGTGTCGAAGGCGACGGTTGAGGAGGGAATAAATTTCGCCGTGTCAGTAATGTTGATCCCGCATTCTGGATGGCCACTTCTCAGGACACAATAGTTGGCGGCGTCTCTCGTGCTGGCTGGCTGGGTGGCTGGCACGGCCTGGGGCCGCGGGCCGCCACTAATTACCGGGGTCACTTGTCACTCTCAGCCCTCGGTTCAGGCGTCTGGAATTATCACTCAGCAATTAATCCAAACGGTGGACTGGCGGTTCGTATCTACAGGGAGAACCTTACCTATAGTGACGCACATGGCAGACAGACAAGTCGTCAGGTATACTGCTTGATGGTGCAGAGGTTGATGCTCCAGACCCAGCTCCCGTACTCCTAACAGCACCTCGTCCTTCTTACCCTTTCTTCTCCTGCTCTTGACAAATGTTCTCTCCTATCCCTACCTCCCCCTAGCCACTTCCCCGTCTATGCTGGTCCACTCATACCTTCCTCCTTCCCCTCTTAAACCCATTCCGTTCCTTCAACTTTCCCTCCTCTCCCGAAATTTCTACACTCCTCTTGTCTCTCTCCTGCCCCACCCCCCTTCCCTCTCCTCTCCAGTCTACTCCTCCCAGCTGTCCGCCTTCCCGTCTCCCCTTCATCACTGTCTTGACCCAGTTCACCCTCCCTCCTTCTGACCCAGGAAAAGCCGTTCATGTGGCACCTAGGTGCGAGGGCGCCTCTATGTTGAGGAGAAAGTCTGCTTGACCTCCATGTCGGAGTGGGAATCTACCTGACCTCTGTGTTGGGGCTGAAGTCTATCAGGCTCTGTGTTGGTGAAGATGGACCGATCTGAGTCCTATACCAGGGGAGGGTCTGCCTTCCACTGGAACCAGGCTGGGTCTGTATGGTTCCTGGTGTGGGCTGCATTGTCTGGATCGTGTGCTGGGGAGGGTGACACCGACGTTGATGGTTTGTCTTCAATCTTACAGGAAAAAAGACGAGGTATTCCGGAAAAAGGAGAGTGATACATGAGACAAAGTGAGAATGTGAAAAGAGAGGCAGTGAGGGGGGAAAACCATAAGTGAAAGAGGCAAGAGTGAAGTCAAGAAATGAAGTATGAGGCAAAGAGACGCGAGGCAGCAACATAAACTTACAGTGCGAAAGGACATAACACAAGAGTCGAGGACGAAAAATATTGAAGGAACAAAGGAAAGATGAAGCACCAAAGGAGTAAACAGAGGAAAACACAAGGATGCAGAGACCAACTGAAGTAGTCTGACCCTAACCACTTTAGCACATTAGTACGACCATTGAGCACGACGGTACGACCCTTGGTTATGATTGGCCGGGTCAAGTGTCACAACGTCACACCGAAAGGTGGTACCGTCGTGCTCCAGACGTTACGATGGAACAAACTGTGCCACTGATGTTGCCTCACCTCACAGGGAACAGCAAATCAAGACAAGCTTTTCTCCGTTGTCATAATACCTCAGAAGTTTCCTAACTGCTATCGTGCAGGGCACCCCCTGCGTCAGGACAACCACAGGGGCGTTAAGTACCAGGTAATCGAGAAATGCCTGGGAAGCAAAAGCAAAGCTTGGAAAAAGAATAGCAAAACATATGAAATGGGATGGCTAAATGTGGAACAGAAAAACTTACTAATGAGTCCAAGTATGACGAAGTAAAAGCATATATTCACAAAATGGTGCGAAAACCATTAATGCTGGAATGGGCAGCAAGCAAAGAGTTCGAAAAAGAAAGAGCACAGAGAACAGAATATTAGAAGTGAACGAAATTTTTTATTCTATGAAATGATAATAGTCAAGCCCAGCCTTCAGGAGGAGGGTTTACAACATATAGCTCGAGAGGATCGGCAAGAGTAAGGCGGGTTACTGATAACATAAGGAACCTGGAGGATTTTGGAGATACCATAGGACGTTAATCCAATATGGAATGAGGCTCGGGGCGTGTGTGTGTGTTGTGAAACATGGCCGTGTAATGAGAACAATGAAGACGCCAGTGGAAGGAAGTAGTGTTACAGAGAAGCAGTTAAAAGCCACGGTTGTGAGTCGTGTGTGGCAGATGGGACTGACCGAGACGAAGACTGCGACTGGAAACTGTGAGGGAAGGAATACTTGAGCGGACGAACCTACGGTGTGGTAGGAATAACAGGGAATACCGAGGGCAAGGCCTACATTTTACACTGGCAAGACTGACGACTACTGGGTCGACGTGTGTCGAACCATCGTTCCTGTACACGAGTGTCCAGCCTGCCCGAGCTCGCTACAGCTGATTATAGGAAACAAATATACAGAGTATCGTCTGGGGGATGTTTCCTCATGTATATTTCTGCATCAGGTAAGTTGGGCTCAGAACCAGATGTGTAGAGTTTATTCGATGACATAAATGTTTTATTTCTTTTTTTGGCTATGAACTTACTGCTCCGTTTCAGCTCTAAAAACGTAATATATTTCGTGAGGTGGTTTGAAAAGAACATTAAGCGGTCATTATGGCGTTCGCTAAGTGCTAGCCAATGCTAACCCTTTTCCCCTTCTCTCTCTCTCTCTCTCTCTCTCTCTCTCTCTCTCTCTCTCTCTCTCTCTCTCTCTCTCTCTCTCTCTCTCTCTCTCTCTCTCTCTCTCTCTCTCTCTCTCTCTCTCTCTCTCTCTCTCTCTCTCTCTCTCTCTCTCTCTCTCTCCTCTCCTCTCCTCTCTCTCTCTCTCTCTCTCTCTCTCTCTCTCTCTCTCTCTCTCTCTCTCTCTCTCTCTCTCTCTCTCTCCGTCTCCTTCCCAACACAGATTCCAGCACTTCACCGAATTAGATCATCAGATCTTACCATTACACACGTCCTCCTTATACAAGGAAGGCGCGTGGTGATGGTGTGTGGCAGGCTTGGACGTGACGAGTGAGCATGGGACTGGGTGCAAGAGGCGGATGTGAGGTTGGCTTCAGCAAGTCAAGAAGGGAGGCGAATCTAGCCATTGGACAGACACAGTGAAATGCCAACCATGGTAGAGAGGATGGATCTGAGTGGAAGGTGTGGGACGGATCGGCCTGGTCACTGGAGAGGTCCAACTCCTGGTTCGTTGCAGGATTAAGGATTTACGTAATCGGGGCAGAGGCTGGTTGTGGTACTCATGGGTCACAGATGAGGTAGACAATGATCCAAGGGCTGGAGGATCAAGGTGATGGGTAGCGGCATGAATCAAGAGGCAAGTCTAGGCAAAGGGACACGAGGTAGATGGGTCGGTCAGACGAGTCACTGCGTCAAGGGGCGAGTTTGGTTGGTGCAGCGGGGGCTGGGCTGGGCTGGTCAGAGGCGTGTCAATCCGGGAGCTTAAGGAGGGGTGGGAGGTGAGGATGTGGGTCACGCTGGACATCTGTGGTCGGGTATTGGGAAAATCAACTGGCGTCACGGGTCTGTGTATGTGTGGCTGTACTGGTGAGTGTTGGGAGTACCGGTGCATGAAGGGCACTTAAGGGGAGGCCCCCAGTGTCTGGGTCCCCAGGCCCCAGTGTTTGGGTGTCCCCAGGCCAGGCTTCAGTGTCTGGGAGTCCCCAGGTTCCAGCGTCTGGGTCCCCCAGGCCCCAGGAGCCATTACATGACAATAACGGTGGTAGGGAGATCGTGGGTTTATCTCTCCTCGGGGAACACGGGCTGAAAGCTCCTCATCTATACCGCCGATAATCACATCAATGGTCCCGCTTGTGGCTGGCGCGCAGTCTGTTCTGACGGTGGTGGGTATGGTGCGGAGGGAACGGTGTACGTTATGGGGTTCTGGGGATTCTAGTGTAGTTTAAGCAGTGTAGCGCCATGTGGTGTTTATGGTAAGGCGTTAGCACTGGAGAGTATGATGTGGTGGTGATCATGATATGGTGTTTATCGTAATGTTGTGGTATTACTGTGGCATGAATGGTGTTATCTGGTGTGGTCAAGGAGACGTAAGGGTGTTGTTCCACTACCCGACGGTTTCCAGTGATCTATGGCCATCAGTGTCTCATTCCCACAACCTTACCCCCCTCCCCAATTTTCCTGCTGTACTCACTCTCCGCCCTCACAGTGCCCACCCGTCCTCTCCTGACCCTGAGGTAAGGCTGCAGTGTTCTCTGGGCGAGGCAGCCCTGGTCTTGTTGGCCCCACACGACACCCACAGCAAGACTGACCCTCCCAGGCCGCCGACAATCGCTACGCTGAGGCTACCACAGTGAGACCCAACTCTGCCACCTCATGTGCGACCTACCTAGCAGATGCAGCATGACGGGGCGCAGTGTTCAATTAAAGAACAATAGTGAGAAAGTGTCTTGACATCCTTTTTACCAGTCACGATAAAAATTCAACCAACCATCATAGGTGAGTGGGTTTTATTAGCAACCCTCCGTCAATAATGAGTCATTAAAAACAATAATCCATGGCCCGTAATGACAGACACAGTGAAGAGCCATTAATTATCATATGTACGCCCAGTATTTCCATATAACTGAGAGTATAATAACTGCCATCACGTTAAAACTAATTTACCGTCAAAAGTTTGATAATATTCATAACATTATCACTAAAAGATTGATATTAAATCACCCTCATAATCTTCAATTGATCCATTATTCAATTCGTGTCAAAAAGTCTTATTTAGGCCATGGAAATTGTGGAGACGAAAGGAAAGCGAGCAAGAAAGATGAAAATGTCCAAAGTGTAAAAGACAACAGTGAATGGAAGGTGTGACAACATAGTATGAAGGGCAGTGACAACATTGTATGGAGGACAGTGACAACACTGGATGGAGGGCAGTGACAACACTACGTAAAGGGGAATTAACAGCAGTGTATAACGTGTAGTTGGAAAGCGACTTGTATCCGGACAGAAAATGGAAGCAGGGCGTGGGAGTGAGGCGTAGTGTGTGGAGGGTCGGTGACCTGTAGTGCGGAGAGAAACCTGTAGCGTATGGAGGGTGACCTGTAGTGTGGAGGGAAACCTGAAGTGTGTGGAGGGTGACCTGTAGTGTGGAGGGAAACCTGCAGTGTGTGGAGGGAAGTGGCGCAATGGAGAAGTACGTGAAGAACAAGTGGACATATATGAGAGTATGATTCATGGTAAAGCCTGACATGCCAATTATGGTGCATGAAGGGCAAGTGATGGTCTGACGGGCATATGGCAGTGCATGAAGAGCAGAAGACATTGAATGAGGGTCAGGTCATAGCGGCAAGGTATACGTCATTAAGTCATCAAGATCACGAAGGCTGCGACGATCCTTATAACCGTACAGTCCACACACACACACACACACACACACACACACACACACACACACACACACACACACACACACACACACACACAGACACACACACACACACACACACACACACACACACAC
Source organism: Panulirus ornatus (assembly GCF_036320965.1). Classification (NCBI taxonomy): domain Eukaryota; kingdom Metazoa; phylum Arthropoda; class Malacostraca; order Decapoda; family Palinuridae; genus Panulirus; species Panulirus ornatus. Next base: position 11,431,481 of record NC_092279.1, read on the forward strand.
ACACACACACACACACACACACACACACACATACACACACACACACACACACACACACAGACACACACACACATACACACACACACACACACACACACACACACACACACACACACACACACACACACACACACACACACACACACACACACACACACACACACACACACACACAGACACACACACACACACACACACACACACACACACACACAGACACACACACACACACACACACACACACACACACACACATACACACACACACACACATACACACACACACACACACACACACATACACACACACACACACACACACACACACACACACACACACACACACACACACACACACACACATACACACACACACACACACACACACAGACACACACACACACACACACACACACACACACACACACACACACACACACACACACACATACACACACACGTTTCTAAATAGTCACGAGCAGCTGAGCAAGAACTACAACCCCAGGAACTTAACACTCTCTGATAGATGATAAAAAAATCATTCACTAATATGACCAAGTCTCTCTGTCCGCGTTAGTAAACACAACACTGTAAATGGAAAATCCCTGGGGGCTGCTGTGTAATTCTATCTCAGTTTATGTACAACTGTTAAACAAGTTGCCACGAACACAACACTGCGAATTGTCTTACAGCTGGCGAACAGTTTGGGCAAAAGTAACATAGCTGTTAAACACCCAAGAGGTGTGCGCTCTTCACACTCCATCAGGACATGACAACCATAAACCAGGACAATTGTGTCACTATCAAGGGAAAGTTCCAGTGTCACTGGTCGAGACACTGCGCACGAAGAGCACTCTCAGTGGAGGGACACACGACGATGACCATCAACTTCGTCCAGTGAATCTAAGTCTTAGATGACGATGGTCTTTTTCACGATGAAATATAAGCTAGCTCAGTGGTCTTGATCATATGGAATCCGGGAAGATAGCGTTACGATATTTCGACTCCACCCTTGTACTTGACTCCATGCTCGCGGCCGTTCAACTCCTCCCTAACCTTAAGTGTGATGTCAGAGGACCACCTTATAAAGATGACAACGAATTCACGGAAGCAGTGATGGGGGAGGCGTTCGCTGCCACGTCCGGAGATGGTGTCCATCCGAAGGGTTGCTTCCCATCATCGACCCCAAAAATGAGGTGACTGAGGTAAATGTATGAACTCTGAACGTATTGTGAAGAAGAGAGTATAAAATCTGTCGGAACTCAGAGCCAGAGAGCTTTTAGATCGTTCCTAGAAAAAGATGGCTTCCGAGAAAATGTTGAAGTGGACCTTGGAGACAGAAGCTACAGGAAAATATTGATGCGTAAGGTGGAAAAGGCAAGAAAACTTACGAATTATGTGCAGGAAAATGCATGAATTCCGCCGGTTAATGGTGACAGCGAAAGTTTGATTCAGATAACGTACCTTAAAGAAGGAAGAAAAGAAGGTACATGATTAATATAAATGATAGATATAAAAAAAACAGACAAAAGCTCAATTAATCATGAAAGTAAATGACGACTGTTATTGAGAGTTAGATTAATGGACACCGGCAGGATCCAGGAGATGAAGAGGATATTGTGAGTTGAATCAATATGAACAAGGACTCCTTATAGCTGAATAAATATGAACACGACGGCTCAGACCTGGATCAACATGAAAACGACTACTTTGGTTTGAATCAACATGAATGAGTTTACTATGATCTGGATCAATATGACTGTGACTACTGGCAGGACAAATAGCTGAAAACGTTTATTATGGAGGTCAAGCCGTCAGACACATTTAGAATTATGAGATATGAAGCATAGACGTGAGGAGGCACTGAGGAAGGAACACGTTTCCAAAAAGGAAATTAAAAAGAGCCCGTGAGAAAAATACCAGGGAATAAGAGTTCTGGAATCCTGTAAACATTCTGATAAAAAGTTAGAAAGTGTCGTGAGGCAGTTGCTCAAATGAAAACCAAAGACTCAGCAAACATTACTCGACAAAGAGAAGTTAATTATCAGGGTCACACTGAGAGGGAAAAGTAAAAAGATGATCTTCCAGCTTGTGCGTAGCTGGGATGATGCGGGCGAGGCATTTCGGAATATCCAGAATGAGAGAAATTTGAGTTCAGATGCTCAGGAAAGGATGATGGAGGATGTCTTCACTACACACTGCTGTCGTCTCCCGTTATCACTTTACGCAGGAGGACAAGTGCAACAGTAATCATACCATAATGTAAAGAAACTCATGGAAAATAAAGACTAATCTTCACTAGACTTGGAACTATAAAGACCTGAGGGTTTGGTAGTTTACAAGACATATTTCTAATTGACGTGAAAGGAATAAATAAAGCACATACGTCAGCGAAGACCCAAATCATAAGTTTGGAAACAATCGGTCTATGGAAACCACAGTTAAATCACGGTCACATTCTGGCCATAACCAGAATTCGACGACAAAACGTTGATCACGTTCCACAAACGTTACTAACCTTACCACCGTGGATGCATGAGGACTTCACCGATCACCTCACCAACCTCGAGAGTCTCCCAACAGCTCAACACAGCTGGTGACCTAAGTCACTACAGATGGATGCCTTTAAAACCAAACCAACTTAGTCACCCTGACACACTAGACGGTGACCTAACCAGTCACCATTCCAGTTAGCATGAATGGTGACCCTTTACTTATCGACATGTGACACCATCATTCAGCAAGGATGGTGATCTGATCAGTCATCACAGAGGGTTACCTCACCATCCACCTGACACTTCAACACAGGAGATGATATAACTAGGCAACACACCTGCTAACCTCACCAATCACCAACGGCCGTGACCTCACTTGTCAGAAGATATAGTGACCACAGAAACCCTGAGACTCTTATCTCACCAATCAACACAGACTGTGGTCACACCAACACAGATGGTGATCACGTCGATCAACACATATAGTGACCTCACCACTCAGATGACTCCGCCACTCCACGCGGTAACGTCACCACCACATAAATGGCGACCAAACCTATCCTCACACATAGTGACCTCCATCAACACTGAGGGTGACCTCACCAGTCAACATGGCGACTCACCCATATTTCCTCGGCTCGACCTCCTGTTGCTTATTCCGGGAGGAACGTCAAGTGTGTGTGTTCCCACGGCAATGTCAATATCTGACCCAGCCGGCCCGCACCCGTCAACGACACCATCCCACACCACCCATCCTTCCACCCATCCCACACCACCCATCCTTCCACCCATCCCACACCACCCATCCTTCCATCCATCCCACACCAGTCTCCCATAATACCAACCACCCACCTTAGCAGCTGACATGGACTTAAATCCGTCTTTTCCTCAAGAGTCCAAACCCATTTCCTTCCATTTCCTTCCTTAATCCTGGTTTGCCCAAATACTCGCTTCTGCCTAACCTCTGAGGAGCGAGGAAACGAGCGATCCCTCACTGGGAGTGAGGGATGAGGGATCCCTTATGTTGAGCTTCTTTATTCCCTCATTATCCCAGGCGGTTGGCGGCCGCTCTGTAACTCATGTTGCCGTCCACAGCGGCAGGATATTGTGTGGTCCTGGGGCTGGGTGTTATGGCTGCCAGCCTCCAGGACACCGTTATGCCCGGCAGACGCTCCCATCGCTTGCTCTAATATCGGAGTAACACATCCAGCCGCTGACGTGCGACCGGTCACCACTCACAAGTGACAACAGGCCTGACTTACCCTGCAGCTCCATCAACCATGTATGCATTACGCGAAAATGATCACAATATCAGAGTAATTACAACTTCCCCCCCTGTTTATTGTTATTGTTCTGCTACAGTGATATGCCCAACGAAGTTATGAATCAGGCAACTATATCCCCACTAATATATAACTCAATAAACCAAGGCTGGAGGAAAGTGTATAAGGTTGTTGTGTCTGGAGTCAGGTCGTTGCTCCCTATTTCATATCCATTTATATTCAGATCGTGTGCACCATCCGCTTCAACCGAGTAACTGTATCACAAACATACTCATTTCATATCTGATTCCAGATAAAACTTTTCTAAAAAGAATTATTTGCCTCAAACCCTCATATATATCTATTACTTCCCACGCCACTGTCCAACCAATACCACGGCACTGTTAGATCCTTTCCCCGATCAGAATCTGGAGCACGGACACCCACCACTGTCATCCTCATAACACAGACATCCACCACTGTCCTTACATCAAGCCACCTATGAGTGTCCCCATTCACCCATCAGTGTCCCCCTTATACTCCACCAATACTCCAACCAGCCATCAGTGTCTTCCTTATACCCTAGCCAACCACCAACATCCTTATACTCCAAACAGCCACCACTGTCCTTATACTACATCCTGCCATCAGTATTTTCCTTATACCACCAGCCAACCACCAATACCCATATACTCCAGCCAACCACCAGTGTCTTTGTCATCCTCCAGCCAGCCATCACTATCCTCCCTCCAGCCAGCCAGCACCATCCTGGCACTACCCTAACGCCCACTGCCATCCTCAGTATAATCCCACCACCTACTTCCCGTCTCACTAAGCGAGCGCCCCAGTGCCCCTCATTGATTAATCATTCAATCTGTCGTTCTGCCGCCTCTTAAACGTGTTCCCGTCTCTTGGTTTCAAAGATTCCTCGCCGCTGGATCACGGTCACTTTTTCCGTGAAACAGAAATGGAATTTCCTTGTCGGTGGCTAGATTTATCTCTGTGTTTTGTACTGGTGGAACGGCTGGCCGCTCAACACACACGCAGACTAAATGTGTTTACGCTGGAGTATTTGAATAAAACGGTGGCAAGGCAAAATTATTGCCTCTCTCCTTCCCTGCGTCACCCCGGCCGGGACCAACCTGGGCAACTGAATGTTTCGCATACAACAAGAGATACGAGAAGCTTGTTTGTGGCCTACGCTGTAATATCCTAAAATTGCGTTTTGTTTTGGATCGTAAAAAAAAAATCTTGCTTGTTTAAACTCGTAAAGGCAAGAGGAGCGTTGCCACAGAGGGCTGGTACAGGAGAGGGACCATCCGCTTAAAGCTGAATTTACGGCCAGATTGTGAGAACAATTCTTGCTCATAAAAGCAACTGATAGGAGAACGGTGACCGTACAAAGCAGGCTTTCGTACTCTTGGGGTTAAGCAGCCGCACAGACTCGCTACAATCATCAATCTTCAAGGGTTAACACAGTAAAGAAAATTTTGTACAATACTTTGGTTATCATACGCATGTGTTTAGTTATCGTGCTCGAGACGTACTCAGAGGGTTAAGTTACCATGCCTGAGGTGTTGTCACTGTACTTAAGGAGTTACGTCAACATGCCTGGAATGAGTGTTATGACCTCAAGTTTTGTGCTAGATAAACAAAATAAGAAAATAGTCTCCATGTCTATTCTACCAGAACACCAACCCTTCCACCCTTGTCATCAGCCCTACCACCTTTATCAACCCTGTCCAACCCACAGGACAGACAATGAACAGGTCCTGTCTCTGTGGGGGCGGCAGGCACCCTCTGTGCCCCAGGCCCCAGCGGAAGCTCCAGCCGCAACCACCCACAGCCCTTATCACGCTCGCCCGGGCCTAAAAGAACCGCTAGACGATACTATCGACAAGTGGCACGCTGATCGAAAAGAAGGGCCCTTTTTACCAGGAAGCTCCCCCAAACCCAAAGTTATTCAGTGCTGTCAATATTTTGATATCGGGTCACAGTCTACACCAGGGAAACCATTTCTTTTTTTTTGTGGCCGTGCAGATTACGGCCTTCTTCAAGGAAAAAAGTTTTTTATAGATGCATATAGTTATTAAGCTTATATTGGTAGACACAAAGAACGTTATTACTAACTCTGATCTGGTCTCTGGTAGATCTACAGAGGACCATAGTGAAAGACAATAAGCATGACGTCTCATAATAATCACGACACAAAGTCAGTCGATTCTCAACAACTGTGTCATCAGCAATATTCAAATCTCTTCCCCAAGACTAAAGTTGTTTAAGATATCAAGACATACGTGACCCAGTTACCATACAATGCACTCTAAACACCATAATTCATGGTGCTTATATCATTACCAAGCAGGAATATGTTACGATCCCTTCCTGAGTATGAAGGCACGAATCGAATGAACTCTATCATTTTCAAAACGAAAGATACCAGATTTTTCAAACGGTTATCAGTAAGTAATATATGTCTTCGTCACAACAGTACCCACGGATGAGTTAGATTTTTTTTTCATTCTCTCTCTCTCTCTCTCTCTCTCTCTCTCTCTCTCTCTCTCTCTCTCTCTCTCTCTCTCTCTATGCCTCAGTGTCTGTTCCAACTGTCTGAGGTGAAGCACAAGTGTACAAGCCTGGCGGCGGAGGAGGAGGACGGCCGCAGCAAATGTTGTTCACTGGTGCGGTTGTTACGTCAGCCTCGTACGAGTAACTGATGGGTCGGTGACAGCTGTGTCAAGGAGACATGCAGGCGCCAACCTCCGCCAGCCTCAAGATAGCAGGCGTCAGGTAGACTAGCAACAAGCACATTTTGCCTGGCGCCCCACCTCACACACACACACACACACACACACACACACACACACACACACACACACACATCCCGCCTACACTCGTCTCCAGAACCTGCCATTGTCTTCAAACCCTAGTGGTGGGCTACGGGCCACATGAACGAAGGCGTCTCGTATCACACCACTGGGTAACATGCAGCGACGATGTTTGCGTGTCTTCACTTGATTCAGTTTAGTGTTAAGGAAATAACCTAAGCAACATAAAATCAACTAAACACAAATTTGCATCGCTATCAACCACTCAAAGCGCTTTACTAACAACTGCAGCATGACCAGTGGGTATGACCTACGACTTGACTCCGAAGGGTCAGGTCAATGACCGGGTCAACATGCCCAAGGACTATAACGTCATGCTTAAGGGTAAATGCATAATCTAACCCCGAGAGCAAAACGGTACGAATTAGCTAATGTCTCCTCAGGGTCAAGTTAAGAGGTCATCCCATCATACTCAAAGGTGGCAAGCATCGTGCTCAAGGGTCGTCCCGTAGTGCTCGAGGCTCGCAACCTCGAGCTGACAAGTTTATAATATTGAAGAAAGGTTGACAAGACTCCTGCAGCGGAACGAAGCCACTCACATCACGCCTCCGTCGTCTGCGAGAGGCGCAGGGGTTGCTGGAGATACGATGGAATGAGGTTTCCTATCTGGCGGCCTGGGAGAGGAGGCGGCTATTGTGAATCAACAGTGTGTGAAAGTGTGTTCCCACCCCCGTTGGGGCGTGACGGCACTGGTGACCTATGGGTATCGAACCTCAGTCACATCCTTACCCAGGAGATAAGGAAAGTATGAAGTGACGATCGTAGCCGACTGCACCGTGCACTCCTCAACAAAGCCACCAACACCATCATTACGACCACCACCACCACCACCACCACCAACAACAACAACAACACAACCACCACCACCACAAACACCACGAATATCACCACCAACACAACGCGCAACATATAATTCACTATATGTTGACTCTGGACTGAAGTATCGGCTCTTAAAGCCTTAAGGGGTGGGGGTCACACCCAGCAGCAAGTACGGGTATATCAGTAAAGGCGAAGTCTTCCCTCAGCCATTGTCAAACCTCGAACAGAAAACCAGTCAAGTCGGTAGTGTGTATAACAGTGAATAACGTATCAGAATTATTCAGGAGCGCAGCAGCATGACACAAGCCACATGAGACACAGTAAAGAATATAAAAAAGAACGGCATACGAACACCACAACACAGTAAAGCGTCTACCGCACCCACACACGGCCGGAGAAATTCACCTGCGTGCACGACAACGAAAGCTACGTCGTAGATCCATCCAACTCACTATTGTCGAGAAACGGTTCTGGCAAGACTGTATGGAGCGCCATCTAGCCAAGCAGGATTCACGTCGCTTGCTCCCTAGTCTTCAGGAAGATGAAATATAATAAACACAAGAGTATTCATGGGACTCTTGAACCACAGTAAACAGCGCAGTAAACTACAGGGGCGAGCGCGTACACCACAGTGGGGTGAACGTGCTTCAACAGGCTGTTCACTCCGCGAGATATTGGCCATAGAAAATCGTACACGGAACACCTGCGGCACAGCAGTGTAGGGAATATCGTTAACTGAGAAGCGTTTGTCTGCACACTGTATGTGACCATGTGTGATAGTTTCCAGTGTCTACTGTATACCGTGAAGCGACATCCCATTATACGTGTGACACTCCTTGTCATAACCTGTCTACACCGTACAAGACTTTCTCTGTCGGATCCGTGTTCTGTCTAGCACTAAAGACGGGCATCACGACACGACCCCGTCCAGACCAGCTGCTCTCCTTATCATCCACTATGCCAGACACCCTAAGTGCCGTCGTGATCCCAGCGGCAGCACACACCTCCTGCAGGGACCTTACTGCCCACCCACACCACTTCACAAGCAACGCTCAACACTACACCTCTTGTTTTCGCTATCCTCACATGCCTCCGTCACTGAGACATCTCCAACAAAATTCAGTTACATCACCTGACTAGAAATCTGTCCATCGGGATGAGGATATCAGTGTATACGCTGTAACGAGTTAGCTCCATACCATCTCTGGACTCCTCAATACTCTTCCTCTACACATCTTTTTCACTCCTGAGGTGCTTCATCGTCAAACTCAATGTGTAAGTCATATGTACCACTTTAAAGTTAACACAACATCACCTGGAATTATATAGATATTCGACTGACCAATTACCTTACAGTCAAGTATAATCTCTCCATAAGTCATACCTCACAGGTGAATCACTGTTCAATTTGATATGAAAGTATTCAAAGAATCTATAAACTGAATATCATGTATATATAAACTCACAGATTTTATGAAGGTGCAATTCTCAGAAGTAAAGATCCAGAAATATGTTGTAAGCGGAACTGTGCCGTACGTCGCTGGTTTCACATAATCTTCGCCAGATTTTAGAATATCACATAATAATATCGTAAAAATTTTGAGCGAGAGAGAGAGAGAGAGAGAGAGAGAGAGAGAGAGAGAGAGAGAGAGAGAGAGAGAGAGAGAGAGAGAGAGAGAGAGAGAGAGAGAGAGAGAGAGCTAAGGTAAATCCTCCTTCCCTAATGTCAGAGTAATTTTTTCAACGTGAAAACTAGTTGTATACACGTTTTCCAAGTCTCGCTATCTCAAGAGTTAAGAATCACCGTGAACAAACAACCAAAAAATAATACAATTGAAATTAGAATATACAATTTCTTCGTTCCATAAATATATGTTCGATACCAGGAGGTGAAATTATTGTAACATACACAGAGAAAAAAAATTCTTGGTGGTATTCACTTTTCTGACACTCGATCAAAATATCTCTGGGAATGGTAGAGAAGCTGAATAAAACATATCATATCAGAATGATATATATATATATATATATATATATATATATATATATATATATATATATATATATATATATATATATATATTTTTTTTTTTTTTTATACTTTGTCGCTGTCTCCCGCGTTTGCGAGGTAGCGCAAGGAAACAGACGAAAGAAATGGCCCAACCCCCCCCCCCCCCATACACATGTACATACACACGTCCACACACGCAAATATACATACCTACACAGCTTTCCATGGTTTACCCCAGATGCTTCACATGCCTTGATTCAATCCACTGACAGCACGTCAACCCCTGTATACCACATCGCTCCAATTCACTCTATTCCTTGCCCTCCTTTCACCCTCCTGCATGTTCAGGCCCCGATCACACAAAATCTTCTTCACTCCATCTTTCCACCTCCAATTTGGTCTCCCTCTTCTCCTCGTTCCCTCCACCTCCGACACATATATCCTCTTGGTCAATCTTTCCTCACTCATTCTCTCCATGTGCCCAAACCATTTCAAAACACCCTCTTCTGCTCTCTCAACCACGCTCTTTTTATTTCCACACATCTCTCTTACCCTTACGTTACTTACTCGATCAAACCACCTCACACCACACCACACCACACACATATATATATATATATATATATGATTCCTTCATTGCGGTGTGTGTGTGTGTGTGTGTGTGTGTGTGTGTGTGTGTGTGTGTGTGTGTGTGTGTGTGTGTGTGTGTGTGTGTGTGTGTACAGAAGACAAGAGTAACAACACTGAAGTAAGGAACTCCCTCACTTAAATCCACCCCGACGCTGACCCGCCGCACACGCAACACCTTACACAACACATAACGCCATAATTAAATTCCACAGGCATTTGTCGTCGCCTTGGTAAAGTCAAGCGTCCGCTCAGCTCAGACGTGCCACGCTACCTGACCCACTCTGTACCAGGACACGTATATCTAGCTAGTGTTTACTTGCAACCATTTCCCAAAAATATGTATTCATACATACCAGCCATTTCCCGCGTCAGCGAGGTAGCGTCAAGAAAAGATGACTGAGCCTAAGAGGGAAGAATCCTCACTTGGCCAACGACTTTGTTCCTTCTTCTGGAAAAGTAAAACAGGAGGGGATTTCCAGGCCCTCGCTCCCACCCCTTTTAGTCGCCTTCTTCGACACGCAGGGAATATGTGGGAAGTATTCTCTCTTGCCTATACTTAATATATGTATAATACTCATAGAAAAACAAAAGAAGATAATGAGAGCTCATCATCTGAAAGATCAGCTGAAATTCATAAAAGCGTAAACATGAACAAAAGTGTTTTTCAAACGTGCCTCGCATAACAACAGTGAAATCTTGATAACGAAGCGATCTCGGAGCTTGACAACGTGCCACTCACCTCATACACGAGGAAAACAAGTGATGATGTTTACAACTGCATTCCCTGAGAGTAAGAGCAGAAAAGTAACCTTGTACAGCAGTGTTACTGATGAGTGGTGGATGATACTGAGCGACTGCGTGTAGAGTTTATTTAGAAGAGAAAACGAAAACAAAAGAAAAAACGTATGGAACAGTTAGATGGATAACCTCAGTGACTATTCAATCGTAGCTTATTAACTACGAAAAGTAATCCAGAATTAGTGGTGACGCCTATCTTTCCTTGACCTACGTACAGCAAGCCTTGTACTAAAGTTAGTGTTAGGTAGCCATGCAGCCGGTCGACCTACCGCTCCCTGTTATAAGGCTACGGTCAGTAAAGTCTACGGAGGCCTCCTCTCACGTTTCATTATCAAGACCAAATTTTCACGGGATATCTTGGGAAATAATTATTCTCACGATATGGGTGAAGAAACATCTTTTTATTCTATATGTAGAAGATATTTTTTCTTATTGAATCTTTAGTTAACATTTTTCTTATGAATTATCTAGCGACACACTTTTATTAAACATTTTATGAAACATTTTCGGCTCAATTGTTTAGGGAAAAATCTTTGGCAGATGTCTGGAGAACATTTTTTTCATTGCACATCTACGGAAACATCTGTATCAAATGTCTAGGGAAACATTTTCTCATTAAACAATTGAGGAAATACGTTTCTTATCAAATTTCTAGTGACATATTCTTATCAAGTATATCCAGGAAAAGTATTATTAAAAATCTGATGAAATATCTTTGTTATTGAACATCTACGAAAACCTGTGTCATTTATTAATCTAGTGTAACATACCATTCAGTACACGCGGAAAGAGTTATCTGGCAGATATGAAAACAGAAATATTTGTTGGAAGTGATATATTGGTGAGACTTCCAGCTGATGTCATCATATAGAGGTAAGTCAAATTTATATATCTCTGGGATGTGACTTTCCACCGTGATACTAAGATATGATACCAACAGTGTTATTCCCATTTGAAAGTATCATTACTTGTTAAGCTACACACAAAAATCAAGTGACAAATGAGAGCAGATGTACGCAGTGTCGACAGAATAATATTGGAATGTAGCACTATGTTCGTATTCCTCTCAAACTATACATGAAACTCGAGTCGTTTGATTATTCTGACATTATTGATAAATCATCGTCCTCAATCCTGGGTCGTCCTTTAGTCTTCCAATATTTAGAAAAACTATTAAAGCATTTATCTATTTTCTTAACTGCTGGCCCGATAAAGTAATACATTGGCGGTCTTCAGTGGTACTCATTGTGTGATACGACTGAAAAACGTTTTATGTACATATATGTACTAATGTAATATATGTAGATCCTCTTGTACTGCTGTACCTGTTGTTGTGCAACCTACGTCAGTGTGGGCAGCCCCATCATGTGCACTACCAGCCCTCACAAGACCCTAACACCAGCAGGCCTCACAAGACTTCACCACCAGCAGCCCTAACGTAAACCCCACTGCCAACCCTCACATGAGCCCTACCACCACCTACTCTCCACCCATAACCTTTACCTCGGCAACCTCACGCACTAAACATTCCAGGAGATTTTCCAAGTTACGCAGCTGGTGATATCCTGATGATGAGCCTCGCGTCGTGCTGGGGGAATCCTAGCTTTTTTCTTCCCTGGGGAAGCAGATATCGATGTGCGTCCCCCAGCCAGCCCACCCCAGTCTATGTACCGGAAGTATCTGCCCCGCCATCTCTGGGTTGACATTTCCGCCCTCCCCACACGGTCTTCCGGTGAACAACAATCTTGGGTACAGGGCTATGTTTCCCCCATCTTGCTGGTTTGCTGCCACACGAAAATCTTATAAGATATAAACTTCTGTGCAAACTTACATGCTATTAACGCTCGCATAAGATTACAAACTTCATTAAAAACACACACAAACAAGGTCAGCTGGAGGACACATCTGGTAGACGGTAAGTAGGTAAGGGCGAGGCTGTTGATATCTGGCCTGGGAAGAGGAAGGGGAGAAGATCGATGGAAAACTCACATCTCACTATTGTTTTGGCGAGGTTACTCGAGCGAACACGTCTGAATGTTACCTTGTGTATGTGAGCGTGAAGGATCCTGCTATTCTATATGGACGCTTTTTTTCATTTACGGAAGTGAGACGTTAAGATTATTTTCCCAGGTCAAAGAGAGTACGTAGATTCAAACACGCATTTACGTGACAGTAGAAATACGAATATTGTAAGGTTCAGACTAAATGTATCACCAGCGCACTTAAGCATGTACATGCATCAGGGAGTGTGTGTGAGCACATCTGCCAATGTATGGATGTGATTACGTTAAGGGAAGGGACATAATCCACATGGACTCTGAGTGACCTTCAGTAAATACACCAACTTGTCAACAAAGTGGGGGTAACCAGGTACCTGGGTGTCCCTGTGAGTGGAAAATGAGTGAGTGTATGTGTGAGTGTTCCCCTAACGGACAGCCTCTGTTGTGTGGTGGCCTCCCGTCCCCCAACTATTCACCTGGTAGGCAGGGGGATAAAAGGACGTAGCCAATTTAAAGGCAGAAGTCTGGATACAGTTAGTAGCATCAGTGAAAGATGAACGACAAGTAGTGGCGGAGCCTAGTTTGCAGGTCATCTTGCAGTCATGTTATTCAGTCAGGTGTCTCTGTTCCTAACTAGTAAGTGGTCCACGTCCGCAACGATTATGATAAAAGAGAAGACCACCAGGAGAACCAGGAGATCAGGTACTTACTAGAACAGACCCCAGCCCTCCGCCCGTGCCAGATGTCAGCCTCACTAACTACTACAACGCCGCCATGTACTGAAAAACCAGCTAGTTTCACCTCAACATATTGCAGTCTGGGTTTCCGCTCAGGTAAGCAAGATATTAATGTTTCGTATCCTCGCTTAGCATTGCCCTGAGTCTTGCTAGATGATGCATGTACAGCCACTTCAAAGACAAAAGACCATTGAATGCAGAGAGATCATGAGTTACAAATCCTACAACTCCATACAACAAACTCCTGCGAGGATTAATGATATGTTTTGACTTATACTCCATCTTCATTAATGATGCCAAGTTCCGGGGAGACACACCTGACTTGTTGATGGTCACCTTCAAGGTGAGGCGGGCTGTGGCCTCGACCCAGCACCTCGGAGTCTCTACCAGTTCTGGTGCCGGCCCTTCAAGCCTATAAGCGAAAGGCATCTTATACAATAAGAAAAACCCAGTCATAAAGTCGGTAATTACCCGGCCGATCCACCTGTGTGGGATTGTGTGTGTGTGTGTGTGTGTGTGTGTGTGTGTGTGTGTGTGTGTGTGTGTGTGTGTGTGTGTGTGTGTGTGTGTGTGTGTGTGTGTGTGTGTGTGTGTGTCCATTCCCACTCAGGGAATGGATCAAGAGCACATATCTCCATAGCCCATTACAACATATCCTCAATTTAGTGAACCTTACACAGTATACCGTCCACATTAAGAAGAACATTACATATATCTTTGGTTTTCCGTTTACTGTTGGCTCAGAAATTTCATATCATTTCCATACTTCTCAGGCCCTTGAGGCTAATTTTCAAACCCGGTGTCTAAGAAATCGTAATATCACAATTAAATTATTAATTCAAAGGCAAAACAATTATCTAAAAAGATACTTTGGTGGGTAAAAGCGTCGTAATGTTCACGAGAAAATTCATCTGTTGGACCCTTTCTTTTTCAGGCTATAACGTCGAAATGAACACCAAACAAATCTTTTAAAACTATTTTCGGACTTTTCAGGTCAGAATTTCTGATCACATAAAAAGTAAAGTTATTCAGACTTTTTGCAGAGCAGCAGATACCCTGTATACACACAAACACACACACACACTACGTTCAAGTGTCAGAAACCCCAGAGACCACTCGCCCTCCAACCCTCACATACAAATATAACCCAACTCTCAGAACACACGGTCACTCCCCGACATCACATGGACTATTCACTCGATCTTGCACAGATGTCGTCTACCACTTCCCTGGTATATCCTTCCTCTCGTGACATATCCTCAGTTAGCCACGTGTTAATAGAAGACCTGGTCATCTATACCGTCTAGTCTATGCAACTATCTAATCACCTCCTTACCTATCACGCCATTTTCAGTCTTCATCATTCTCTGTCTGATTTCCCGTTTCCATTGGTACACGCGTTCTTCATCTCTCTTCACCTCATTATACAAAGATCATACCCAAGAGAACTACCGTCTCACGCCCTCTGACGAGAGTCTGGGTCAGTACATCATCATGTAAGTGTTCTGCACACTCCTCACTTGGAGTGTCCACTCCAACACAGCTCCCCTCCTTCCTGAGTTGACATTACTCTAGCTTTCCCCCTTGTCAGGAACATCGCCCCTAACATATACACACCTCGATCGCCTCACATCCTCAAAAGCAGAAACGGTAAAGGTGAAGTATAGGGAATGCAACGAGACGGAAATGCTCAACTGTAATATCAGAAGCTCGTCAGGATTTGAGGAAGCGGGCCAGCCAGACCACTGCAAGAGCTGTTAGTGTGAGTACGACCCAGAACATTGCCCGTCACCGTGATGATGATGCCACCCCCTGTCATGCCGCTTACGTCATCGTGGTGAACAGGTCGACATTATCTATCTATTAATCACTCTATCCTAATTCACTTATATCCTGCCCTGGGAGGCCCTTCTACCTTTATATGGCTCTTCCAGCACTCGGGATGTTGGCCACGTCCACTGGTCGGGACTACAGGTAAAGTGTTGTGATACTGTGTGCGTGTCTATGTGCAGAGAGTGCAAGTCAACTTAGTGAATTAATATATATATATATATATATATATATATATATATATATATATATATATATATATATATATATATATATATATATATATATATATATATATATATATATATATATACGCTCTATGTGACAGAACCCAATCTCTCCCTCCCACATTATTTGCTTTAGCCCGTGACCCAATTCCATTCATCTCAGTTGAATAATCTCCATATTTGATTCTCCCTTAAATCCTTTCTTTCCGGAACTGCCTACCGAGGCTCCCTGTCCAGCCTAATTTTCATTATTGATCACCTTCACATTTGAAATAATTTTCCACCTGAACCAATGCCTTACTGAATTATTCGTCATTGTATACTCTATCTTATTTACTTATTAACACCCTAGGAAAAAATCTTTGAAAAGAGTCCTGAGGTGTTACCTTGTAGCCCAAGGCTGCGCTACTTCCAGGCGCAAGGAAATGTAGACTCCTTTCGTGTGAGAGACTTTAACAAGACTGTAATCCTAATGGGAAAGCCATTCCCGCGTTAGCAAGGTAGCGTCAAAAACAAGACTGAGCCTCTGAGGGAAAAGTCCTCACTTGGCCCGCGTCTCTGTTCATTCTTTTGGAAAAGTAAAACGGGAGGGGAGGATTTCCAGCCACCAGCTCCCATCCCTTCTGGTCGCCTTGTACGACACGCAGGGAATACGTGGGTAGTATCTCTCTCTCTCTCTCTCTCTCTCTCTCTCTCTCTCTCTCTCTCTCTCTCTCTCTCTCTCTCTCTCTCTCTCTCTCTCTCTCTCTCTCTCTCTCTCTCTCTCTCTCTCTCTCTCTCTCTCTCTCTCTCTCTCTCTCTCTCTCTCTCTCTCTCTCTCTCTCCTCCTTACCCCTAATCCCCAGGGATACATATCCTGCCAAGTGTCCCAGAGGGCAGAGAACTACAGACATGTCACCATCCGGGGACGGAGGCGTCACTCACGCAAAAATGATGGATTGTTTCCCGCTGCCTGGCCCACGGCCCAAACACACCGGTATATCTCAAGCCTCCCCTGGTGTGTTGGACGTTTCTAAAAGATTGACTTCTTGCAATATGACACGCAATTTCTTTCAGTCCCTAACTCAAGAAGTCTCCAATATTTTTACAGTTCTAACGCCCGACCAGCTCGTGTGAGCGCTGGAGTAAAAGTGTTCCGTTTCTTGTACTGTATAGCAATAGAAATTATCCATCAAATACGCATAACTTGTCACATACTTAAAGACACTTGTGTTGATTATGGGTCGATAATCATATTACCACCTCACATTATGATAACAGTCGTAATCAGACTCATAATACTAAGAGGTGAGACGTTTATATTCTTACAATAGGAAACCTATGAGTGTGTTATTCAAGTAATTCACAGGACATAGTCTATAAACGAAACAACACTTTCAGAGGCATAACAGTGATATGCTCATCCTGTCCCAGCTCCTGAGTGTAGCGCAGCCTTGAAGCTGCAAAAGCTTCTGGGAAATGGGATCCTGGGATATCATAAGGAAGAAAAGGAGAGTAATCTTTTACCCACGCAGACCTTCGTAGGTTCTCTGGGATTCTTTACGTTGTGGTAGTTTCCGCTGTTTCATTTATCATTATTCATGTACCACGTACAGAAAGGTGGAGGAGCATGAATGACCTGTGTACAGCCAGAGGACATACGAAAATATTTACCACTGACGGAGGCTAGACCAGTTGGTGTCAGTTTTGTGGCCTCGTTCCCGAGCCTTAATTTGTTTGGGCTAGTGGCAGCCCCCCTGTGGTAATCGCTGCCTCGCCCAGTCTGATGTTCTCATAATGAGTTCCCAGTTATTAATGAGGCTCCGCGGCCGCCAGCAACCCTTCCACCTGCTGATGGAGTTTTTCCCCACAATGACTGGCATGAGGGGGAACTCTGTGTCCAGGACCCTCGCACTAAAAAGCGCATGATACGCTGTTTAGTCCTGCGATACTAATACACATACATGCGTAAATACATTATACATACGTAGAAGTGCACTTTGCTGTGTGATATGTCCTGGAGTATGTGTATTGCAGTACTCCCGTGTGTGTGTGTGTGTGTGTGTGTGTGTGTGTGTGTGTGTGTGTGTGTGTGTGTGTGTGTGTGTATTCAGAAATGTTCTCATGCTGGACCAGACCGCTGCAGGGGAAACTGCCTCAACTTCGTGTAGAACCCTCCTTCCCTTACTGAGATACTGAGGCAGAGTGGAAACTCATGTCCAAGCGAGTCCAGACTTCTGAAAGGTTGGTGATGGCCGGAGCTACAAGGAGGCTACAGCGGGCCGAGTTCAGACATGGCTGAGAGGTGGTGATGGTCGAGATTACAGAAGGGCTACATGTAGCCAGCCTCACACACGACTGGTAGTACAAGTATCAACGGCGGTGCCGTGACTTGCTCCTGCTGCTGTTCCCAGCCTCAGCTGTTGCTGCTACCTGTGACTACCGGCTAACTGCTGCTCTTGCCTATGTATCCGTCCTTCTCTTGTCAGTGGCCAGTGCCAATATTCCAACCCTGTCCACTACTCCTTAATGTCCAAATTACTGCGGAACTACTACTGCTGAAGCGCTGCTACAGTGGGAGCAAGAGCAGCCTCACATTCCCTGCAAGGGCGCCGTACGGGGTTGCACAACAAGGTGGCTGCCGACACAATGTGCTCCTCTGTCTGGCGGCGGTGGTGGCGGAGGGGCGGCCCGCGGGACAGTCTCCTCCGTCACCCAGGCATACATACATCGGGTAATTAACAAGAAACCCGCGCCGTTATCTTAATGAGTGCTGCTGCCGCAATGGAACCCTATTTTTGCATTCATTATCTTCTCGACCAGGCGCCCCCGCCCCTCCCCCAGGATGCGTCACCTCGTCACTCACGATATAATGAACTAGTTTTACGGGTGCAGCTCTCACAGCAGAGTGAAGTAGTTGGCACAGTTCATGCCGTGGCTGGGGGAGGTGGTCTGTCAGCCCGAGGGTTGCATGACTCTCTTGAAATAGCAGGTGTCGCACTAGACGAGGGAGGGACTGTTACTGACGGACATGTTGGCATGGCTGGGGGGAAGACTGTCACTGTGACATCATCAAGCTAAAAAGTATTGGGCTATATCTCTCAAGTGGCTACAATATTTCTTGCCTTGTCTGGAAAAAAAAGCTTTTAAACATAGTATGACATTAGTAAAGTTATTTGTATCCCTTAGCTTTCTGGCTAAGTGGCTGTTGCCATACATCCTGCTGTGGTTGGGAAAGTTTGCCACACTAATTGTGGCAATATTGTGCTTAAGCAGTATCAAACTGCTTCTCACGTAAGACCTGGCCTAACGTACCGGTCTGTACAATACAGTCGCTGTTTCCAAGTTGTGGCAACAAGTTCCTTTCATTAGAGAACACCGAATTGTTATTTTTCTAATAGTTTGGAGCATTGTTGTAGATGGTTATGACCACAACAGGGGTGCAGACTCGGACAACTTTCCTCAGCGCCACCAGTGGGTGGCGAGGGGCAGGGAGGTATGGGCAGAATACGGGAGGAGAAGTGGAAGGATGGAAGAAAAAGTGATGATTAGGGGCGTAGAGAAGTGTGCATGGGTATAGAGGAAATGTGGTGTGGGTCAGGGTGGTATGGTGAGGAACGTGGCAGAGAGATGGTCAGTGGCGGGAGGAGGTGCGGTGAGCTGGGGAGGAAGAGGAAAAGCCCAGGAGGAGAGGGAAGGGCGGAGAAAGATGACAAGTATTGGCAGAGGTGATAGGGGGCGTATGCAAGGTGCCCTAGTAGCATCGAGGAATGGGGAGGCAGCAATATGGTCAAAATTCAAGTTCAAAAACGCACATTTTTACTTATACTTCCTGTGAGGAAATGAGCTCCAGACTGATGTGGGTGAAAATGAGAGTGGAATACGAGGGGTGGGAAATCATCAGTACTTATACACTGTCATTCAACCCTTCTACAATTCTAACATGTTAACCTTATCTGCATCCTCCCCTGAGTCATGGACATCACGCATAATTAACATCACATAATCTGCTTCCTACATAATGGGGCTGTTGTATATTTATCACAATCATTTTGCTCGTAAGAAGCTATTCTATATCTACAGGAGCCACATCCACCCCATATGGAGGACTGCTCGCATATCTGATGTGGCTCCCCGTCCACCTCTCTGCTGGATTGAGCTAAATCAAAAGCCTTCCACTTTCTCCATCGTTCTGGTCTAGTCGCTTCCCAATAAAGTGTCTTCCGCAACCTTCTGTCAGCCAACAAGCAGTGCCATCTGCCCCGCCACACACCACCAGAACCAGCCCACCAACAGAGCCGCCTGGCACCGTACACCATTAATGCCAGCCCACCATCACTGCTATCTGGCAACACACACACACACACACACACACACACACACACACACACACACACACACACACACACACACACACCTCCTTCATCAACCATAATACCTGGTCATTTCCCACGAAGCACGACTGTATAGTCTTGGAACTATTTTGTTGTAAGTCTTTCATTATGGCTGACGGTCCATGAATACATTTCTACAGGCACTGTGCCTCCGTCACCCCCGTCAGTTGCCTCTATCTCTATTTGTTTGCCTTAGTGGCTGGCATCAGTAGTTCGAAGGAATACAACATACGTGTTAACGTAAATCCTCCTCTTAATGTTGGTGAGTGTTCACATGTCCACCGTGCAGCAACCCTTACATACGTGAAACAAAAGTTTGATCCATGTTTTGCTGCGTCCGTGTTGGTTGGTTGTCATCTGGTCGCGCTCACCGCCGGGGCAGTAAGATGTTATCGAGGAAGACACGGTGAGCCGCAGGTACCAGGCCCCTGATGTGTTAATACTTATTTGTACTGTGAGGGAGGACTCCTGCACCAGCGGGGACCCATCTTTTGTGACCTTTCTCCGTCATACAACTTTATAAACTTTCATTTACCGTTTCGTTATTCGTGCCAGTGTGGCACTGGTGTGTGTGTGTGTGTGTGTGTGTGTGTGTGTGTGTGTGTGTGTGTGTGTGTGTGTGTGTGTGTGTGTGTGTGTGTGTGTGTACTAATGACCACTGTAGTGCACTCAGTAGCTTATGGCAATATGTGACCTGGTAAATCATGTTTAAGAGTCACTTCAGTACAGGTAGAATTCAAACCCATGAAAAACAACAACAACTCGCTGTTATATCCTCTGAAGCATGAGAAGTGGCCTCCCCTCCCATCCCTGTCTGTCTCCATGTCCTACACCGGCTCCCCTCCTCTCCCAGCCTTCATATTTCTCCACCACTGCTTGAGGAAAGAGAACAACCAGGGACAATGAAAGGAAAAAGACAATATGTGTGTGTGTGTGTGTGTGTGTTTGTTTGTGTGTGTGTGTGTGTGTGTGTGTGTGTGTGTGTGTGTGTGGAGGCTACACATTCTCCCACAGGGGCAACTTCTCCTCTGCTGGTGTCCTGTAAGGAACAAATCCTTCATGACTAATATGATCGTGAGCGGGCCAGAGCACTGCTTACAAGTTCGTTGTCCGCAACGAAGACGTTCCTCTCCTGCTTGTCCTACTCAGCCAATCCCTCGCCCCACCATCTTCTCTGTCAACTAAGAGATCGACTTGAATGTATAATTACATCGTCCATTAGGCCTCTCCTTTCCACACTCGCTCCCTCCCCTTCGTGCATCTCGTCCAACGTCCGTACTAATAACAACTCTCACTGTCACAATTTATGAAAAGTTAGCCAGTTTTGTCTTAGGTAAAACCATGCCGGATCCTTGTTATTCCAGTCGTCACCCCTGACACACTACCATCATCCCCTCTTATCACTTACTCCCAGAGCCTCCCCTCTGGAGCTCCCCCAGCCAGTACATGTTCTCTCCCAGCTCACGGAACCTTCGACTTTTTAAACACATGATACGTAAATTCATCCCATGACTTGTCCCTGTGGGACTTGAGTGTGGATAAAGGGCGCTCTGGTGGCGATGGTGCGTTCCAGTAAAGGTGGGGCACGACAACAGCTGGTGGCAATACATGCCCACGGAAGCCAGTGCTTAGGCCACTTCTTTAGAAATATACCATCTGTACTGGATCATCCCCTGGAGGATGGGACATCACACCTCAGTCCTTTCAGGGAAACATTGTGCTGAGAATTGTCAGCAGAACAAAGACTGCACTAAAGGTGACGTATTATGGGTGTAGCCATTTCTTAAGTTGGATTCCCCCCAAACTGTGATGTCTTGTGCTGTTCTTTTTATATTTGTATCAAATCTAAGCCTCTCGCATCTTAACCACCGAGAGATAACAGGCCTGCTCATGTACCTTATACAAAGGTTGACAGTACACGAACGCTGACTTCACCTGACCCATGGAGGGTTTACCATGATTCATCTTTTATTCTTTGACAGTTTTATGCAATTTATATCATCTTCTGAGTTACTGAAGTTAAGATCTATATTGATAATTGTACGTTCTAAAACTTGTCTTGCCATTCTGTTGCTTCTATTACCCGAGATATATATGAAAGTATGATCTTTTGTATGACTGGGATGATTCTGTTCACTCTTGTGACAACATTGAACCCCCCATCATTCCCATTGCTGTCTTAGGTGGTAATACGTCCCTTCAGTAAGCCTTCCCATCAGTCTTATAAATACACACTTGTGGATTTCTGTCCACTTTACGGCACATACACAGACTGTGTTTCTGATTCATTCTCTGCTTTCACAAAATGTGAAAATCCTCAGAATTCCACGTCTACTCCATATCCTCTACAGTAACGCAGTTGTCGCCCAATTTACTACTGACAAAAACCTTCAAAAATACTTCTCTTTTGTCAGACACTGGCATCCGCCCAGCGACTCTGAACAATTTGGACAAGAATGTGTGTGTGTGTGTGTGTGTGTGTGTGTGTGTGTGTGTGTGTGTGTGTGTGTGTACAAACATTTCCACAGTAATTAACGTTGGCGCCCGGTAAAAGCTGCCTGCAGTCCAACCATTAATTTCCGAGGCGCCGCAGTTGTCTACTGTGATGTAATTAATGCCAGCTGACGACAGTGACGTTACATACACTATTTGATGAAACTCGCACCAGCTGACTAACGTAGATCCTGCAACACACCAGCTGACGACAATGGCGTCCCACACCAGCTGACGACAATGGCGTCACACACCAGTTGACGACAATGGCGTCACACACCAGTTGACGACAATGGCGTCACACACCAGCTGACGACATGGCGTCACACACCAGCTGACGATGCTCCTCCGAAGTCAGATGTTCTTCGACGAGAGTGTAACGTCTGCACAACCTCACCCAAGTTGACTTTTTTACCCGCGTCGCTAAACGGTCAAGCAGAGACAGTCACCGCCCGGCCTTAATGTAACATTATCAAGTGAAACAACTGAAGTACGACTTGAGGACAACGTGTGTTCACGGACCTGATGGCTGGTAGCAGCCAAAGGCAATTACGCCTGAACCCGTGACAGCCACACAACGTACAAGACAATTCCAGAATATTTCAACATCTGAGCTCGTGGTGGGACACACATACCAACCACAGGATGACATTACACACTTTCCTCACTATGGTGAGGGTCTACCTCAAGCTACGTCTAAGACAATGAGGCTTTAGCTACTACCATACTGATAACGGAAGCACTGGTGATGGGAGAGGAGAGTAGCCTTACACACACGTCACCAACCTTCTGTCATGATCCCTGACGTGGCAACAGTGGCACATCACTGGTGCCTGGGTCCCTCCGTGACTCACCTGTGGCCACAGAAAGAAAAGATATATTACTTTCAGTTCACCGACGGTAAAGCACGATACATGACGCAGTCACTACTAATTGTGGAGGCAATTGGCAATTTATTAGCCTCCAAATATAGTCTTGCTAATAATATATCAAACAATCTCGGTTGTACAGATAAATTTTCCGTAAATTACCTACCTACACACACACACACACACACACACACACACACACACACACACACGGGCCTCCGTTGTGTAGTATGTAGTTAGTATTACTGACCATAAGTCAACATGGGCCAGCCTCAGGTCGAACACGGATGGGTTCGAATCCTGAGCCTGGCAACTGGCTTTCGACCAACCAGGTGTGTTTGTATATGCATACTTAAGAGTAAAGACATGGTAAATATATACAATGTTGGGGGACACGGTAACACGAGTGTAACACTCCACGTAACACACAGACATGTATCACAGTTATCAACACGTCTTATACCACATATCGTCACATGGTACTTCATTCCCAGCAGGTCAACCCCCTTCCACTTTTTCGATTGTGCATAGCATTATGTCTCAAATCAGATATATAAAGTAAGATTTAATGCACACTAGGACTCTTGCTCCCACGAACTTTGCATGGGTACGTATGCACATGACGCAAACATATATACTTTTCCAAAAAAATATCAGAAGAGATCACAATCGTGGACGAAATTGGTTTGTACCGTTACAGAGATAGACACACTGGACAGGAAGGTGAAATACCTCCAGTAAGAATAAACTAATGAGTAATCTGGATTCAAGTCTTCATTACCACGTTTCGCTTCCCTAACAGCCAAAATTCAGAATCAACTGTTGTAGGATAGGATTATACAGACTCAGACACAGTTTGGACGATGAACCTTGCGTTATATTGCATTGTGGCTCGAATGAATAGCACATAAAACTGTGAACGAATTTGACAGATTCCTTTCTGCAGATGAAAACAACTGAGGCTGACTGATTTGGTCAGCATGTCACAAAATGACAACCGTGAAATACCTGTCATTACAGCGAGCAGCTGAACCCCGTGTTTCGTGGTCTGTACAGTCCAGAGTCTGCGACCGATAGGTTTGCTCAGCTGACGACGATAGCAAGGGAATACGCAATGAAATCATATCCCTCTAGAATACTCAGGTATTCTAGAACCCGATTAAGCAGACAGGCACTGACAGCCCTGCACATTTAACCAATACAATGGAACATTGAGAAGGTCGAAAGTGGCTGAACTACACAAAAGAA
>NC_092279.1:11463660-11671160 GCF_036320965.1 Panulirus ornatus
TTATTCACATTTACTCTTAACTTTCTTCTTTCACACACTTTACCAAGCTCGGTCACCAGCTTCTGCAGTTTCTCACATGAATCAGCGACCAGCGCTGTATCATCAGCGAACAACAACTGACTCACTTCCCAAGCTCTCTCATCTCCAACAGACTTCATACTTGCCCCTCTTTCCAAAACTCTTGCATTCACATCCCTAACAACCCCATCCATAAACAAATTAAACAACCATGGAGACATCACACACCCCTGCCGCAAACCTACATTCACTGAGAACCAATCACTTTCCTCTCTTCCTACACGTACACATGCCTTACATCCTCGATAAAAACTTTTCACTGCTTCTAACAACTTGCCTCCTACACCATATATTCTTAATACCTTCCACAGAGCATCCCTATCAACTCTGTCATATGCCTTCTCCAGATCCATAAATGCTACATACAAATCCATTTGCTTTTCTAAGTATTTCTCACATACATTCTTCAAAGCAAACATCTGATCCACACATCCTCTACCACTTCTGAAACCACACTGCTCTTCCCCAATCTGATGCTCTGTACATGCCTTCACCCTCTCAATCAATACCCTCCCATATAATTTACCAGGAATACTCAACAAACTTATACCTCTGTAATTTGAGCACTCACTCTTATCCCCTTTACCTTTGTACAATGGCACTATGCACGCATTCCGCCAATCCTCAGGCACCTCACCATGAGTCATACATACATTAAATAACCTAACCAACCAGTCAACAATACAGTCACCTCCTTTTTTAATAAATTCCACTGCAATACCATCCAAACCTGATGCCTTGCCGGCTTTCATCTTTATATATATATATATATATATATATATATATATATATATATATATATATATATATATATATATATATATATATATATATATATATATATATATATATATATATATATACATATATATATATATATATATATATATATATATATATATATATATATATATATATATATATATATATAAATATATATTATATCAGGACCTATTTCTGAAAGAGAATTCTGTCGTTTCCCAGGACCTTTCTAAAGGCTCATGTAGCCCGAGGTTGCATTACTTCCATAAACAGGAAAATGTTGACTCCTTTGAGTGAGTTCTTTAACGAGAATTTTCCCAAAGTTACCTTTTCACTCACGGCGTGTGTGTGTGTGTGTGTGTGTGTGTGTGTGTGTGTGTGTGTGTGTGTGTGTGTGTGTGTATGAATTGGGTTTTAATGATGGCAAATGTTTAAGAGAAAGTGTATTTTTTTTCTTCAGAATCACAGATTTTTTCTTGGAAACAACTCAGTGTTTGGAGAAAGTCGTGGAAAGGGACCTGGACGCACTCCCTAATCAGACCCCTAGGGAGGTTGCTGACCCGCACTGCCAATTGTCCAACGCTTTGGTTTCGCTCCCAGTGACCGCTGAGGGCTAACCCATTTATGTCTCTCTCTCTCTCTCTCTCTCTCTCTCTCTCTCTCTCTCTCTCTCTCTCTCTCTCTCTCTCTCTCTCTCTCTCTCTCTCACACACAAACACACACTATGCAGGTGAGAGACGAACAAACATGGGAAGGTTTAGAATGATTTCTCATTAAACTCAGTGAACAATTATCATTCCCAGAAATCTGTGATATATGGAAATCTAATGCACCTCTTTCTTTACGACCAAAATTTCTACTGAAATTCATTTCATAAACTGAACCCGACTATAAGTACTGTAACTGTGGCAACTTTGCTGATCAAGGCAGTACTGTGTCAGGGTGGAGGACTCATGGACGTATATAGTCGTACGAAGGCAGTCGTTTCCTGACAATCAGCGACGCGAACGCAAAACAAACTTTGTAGATTCAAAGTGCGTGTGAGGGAGAGCATTACTACGGGAACAATACTGGCGGCTGCAGTATTATCATCTCACTACGCGGTGTCCACCTCGAAGGTCAGTAAAGAGGAAACATCGCAGGAATCTGCAGAGGACTTTCACCGTTATACACCATTTGCGGTGTTACCGAGGCAATTTGACGGAGAAAGTCACAGATGTAGCAGCTCAGATGGCCTAGATGCTTTCAGCAACACAGCATAGCTCAAAATCGTCCAGGAAGTAGTTGTGAATACTTAGAATGAACAGAAGTGGGCTCGTTAGATTTGCAAAGGGTAACGTACTGAGGTCTAAAGTTCACTGTAAACTGGTTTCATAGGTATCCTCCTCCAGCTCCAGAGCGGCAAGACGAACACTGGGTTCGTGCGTCATTCATGCTTCGCGTCTGCAGGCTGCATAAACAAACCCACACTGGACAAAAACCCGAAAATCAGAAACCCTCGCCTTTGAATTGTTCTATTGGCGCGTGTCTCCTAAAGAATGTTTTTAGCACTTCAAGCAAATACAGTATATTATTGACACCTCGTCTGACATCACTAAAATTCAGTTACTAGTATCTAACTTGCTGTGATCTTCCCGGGTTGATGATGTAGACATAATCATCTCATTATTTCCTGGAATCCGATAGTGATAAGTTCACATGGTAAAGGTCGCCACTCATCTCGTGACTCTTGACTTCTTGCTATAACTAAAGTTTTGATAACGATCTTGATATCATCGCTGACCAATAGTCATCGTTCGAAGACATCTTCCTTGGTTGGCTTCTCTTTTTGTTGTGATACCCGGGAACTTGAAAATCAGGGTCTGAAAATCTCGCAATAATTACTTACATTCCAAGTTATTAAAGCCGACTGACGCTTCCATAATTGTGGCCAACAACTTTGCCTCGCTGCCAGTCCCTAGGATTGCGAAGTCTCATCGTTTAACGTAATTAGCGTAATCACAAGCGACTGGTATGTCTGCTCGTGAGAGAATAGAATGGACGATTACAAGATAACTTATAAATCTCACTGTGTATGTAGCACATCCTTCCTTGGCTCAGTGTAATGCGTATAGACACATACAATGCAGTATGATGAATGTTATATATAATCTCCAGATGAAGCAAAATATGTATACTCGTCGCTACCCAGATGAGGGGCACGTTGGCTGCTTAACTAAAAGTTCCTTAGGATGAGAAGGCTTTACAATGATACCCGAATTCGCACTATTCAATAAGATTTTACTTGAACTGCAAGAGTTTTGATTTAGATGTTCACATGAGGATCATTTCAACATTAAAGTCGATAGATTTTCACGCAGTTCATACCATGGCCCCTCAGTGTTTTTGTGTGTATGCTAAAAAAAAAAAATATGGTGCCTGTGGTTACACCGAGAGTGAAAAGTCACCTTTGGCAAGCCTGTATCATCGTCAGTTGACGATAGGAAGTCTCGTCAAGGAACTTCTCGCTCTAAACGAGTTCATTATTCCACTGCTTCCGACTGTATTGCAGCTTCCAAACTGTAAGAAACCATAAAAGGGGTCCAGGAAGTAAGAGGCTGGGAGAGTGGGGCCCCTTACCTCGTCCTGGAAGAGTGAGGCTGGGAGAATGGAGCATACCCAAGTCGGTTGGGGGAGGGTATATGCTCCCTAGTATACTGATACATCGGGCTGGAAGAATGCTGGGGAGTTTGCCTTTAGTCCCAGGACCGAAGAGTCGGGAATGGTGAGTAAGGGAAGCTCCACCTCCCCCTATCCTGGAACTGTCCTACGGGGGAATGTGAGGTATGTGGGATTGTGTACCAATCAAAGCCTACTACTCTGTGAACATGGTGAGGAGGGAAGTCATGGATGTCATTAGGCTCACATACTCGTGGGTTGATGGAGGTCAATGCACATACACACATTCTGTCTTACACATCACATTTGACTACTTAAAATCACACGACACTGACTATTAACTCTTAAGTTCTCCTTAGGTGAGCGCTGCTCGGTAGTCTTGCGTATGGAAAACTCTCGTCATGGCAAACTCTCGTCATTAGTAAGGGAACGTAGAACTCACTCCCCATGCTGTGCAATTAGGTAAATAGGTAAGTGGAAGACATACATTTCTCGTCATAACGCTGCCTCCGACCCACTGCTACCTAACTTTAAGTTAATCTGTAATAAAAAAAAGTTAGGTAAGTTATCGTAATAATATTGAGAGTGTCTCCCCTCGACGTAAAATATACTGTGATTGAATTTTCATTTAGTATGCTAAAGAGGCCGGCACGGGGCGCCACTACCGTCTATACCCCCCTCCCCGGGAGGTTCATCTCCCCTTTCCAACTTGTGGCCTACATTACCTCTTCTTCATCTCTTGTCTTAAATTGCGAGGAATTTTGTGGGATAATATTAATTTTAAGTCATCCTATTTCAGCTCAGAATTTCCATAGTATTAGCTATGTTAAAAAGAGAGTGCATCTTTGAGACCTTAATTTCCGCATAAAAAGTCGGATGGTTATGTTGTAACCCATAGCCAGCTAAGTTCCCTTGCGACACGGTGGAATTTCCTGTGATCAGAAGTGTGGAAGATAATGATATAACTAATTCTGAAGGTGTCAAGACTTGGGAACATTCCTGCGGAGTCACATTATAGAGAAAAGCGAGGAGGATAAGTTCGGATAAATTCGGAAGAAGTTGTGGCGAACAAGACGAAAACATCGATATCCGGTTAGGCTGTTTCGCAACCTGGTCAGCATGTATAAAGAGAAGTCTTAGAGGTGACTCTGGAAGACTAGCGTACGTACATAATCGTGTCGCATTATCCAAGCCTTTCCCATCATTATTAGAAGTAAACGGCTGGATAATGCTGGGCGTGTGGCACAGATGATGTTTCATTTTATCCATGAGTAATAAGAACATTTTGTAAAATCATTCTGATAGAAGTAAATCAGAACTTAACTAAGAGTAAATGTATGTAGTTGCTGCTGCAACGATCAAATAATTTCAAATATACCTGACGCTGGAGTATTGAGTTTGGCCCACAAAACCCGTTTCAACACGACGCGTATAGACCTATACTATGTATGGTCAAAGTCTCTGACCATTAAACCGACCATATTTTGGCTGCAGAAAGAGGAAGATGTTCATAAAACATACGAATACATCCATCATAGTACTGGAAATCGTAAAGGTAATAAGCCATTTGTTTATTCTCAATACTTTAATGAACCA
This sequence comes from Panulirus ornatus, assembly GCF_036320965.1. NCBI lineage: Eukaryota > Metazoa > Arthropoda > Malacostraca > Decapoda > Palinuridae > Panulirus > Panulirus ornatus. Next base: position 11,468,755 of record NC_092279.1, read on the forward strand.
ATAAGTGAATATTGATGATACTGATTAGCTTCAATGATTAAAGTTAGATTATTAATGAAAAAGATATCGATGATCCATGTGCAGTGGCATACTGCAGCGAATGAAATGGCGGGTCTAGCTGCCTGTGCGTCTTAACGTCAGGAAACAATTATGTCGGCGTGGAAGTGACTCATTGTGAAGCAGGAATCTCTGGAGCGGCCTCTGCTGGGTCAGGGTTATACTTTCGCTGTGATCTTTGACATACTTGTTCGCCTGGCTATTGTGAAAGGATTATTTCTACTCATCGAATATTGGATAACGAGTAAATAATGAAAGGGTAAAGGAGAAGCGTGGTAATAAAAAGAGCCTGGTTGATATAACTGAAGAGGGTGCACTGAAATGGTCTGGACGAAAGGAGAGAATGAGTGAGGAATGGTTGACAAAGAGGATGAATATGTCAGGAGTGGAGGGAACAAGGAGAACGGGGAGACAAAATTGGAGATGGAAAGATCGAGTGAAAAAGATTTTGAGCGATAGGGGCCTGAACATGCAGGAGGGTGAAAGGAGTGAACGGGATAGAGTGAATTGGAACATGTGGTATACTGGCTTCGACGTGTTTTCAATAGACTGAACCAGGGCATGTGAGGCTTCTGAGGTAAACCATGGAATGGTCTGAGGGCCTGATTGTGGAAAGGGAGCTGTAGTTTCGATGCATTACACATGACAGCTAGAGAATGAATGTGGGCAGATGCATTCTTCATCTGTTCCTGGCGCTACCTCGCAAACGCGGGAAACCAGTAAAGTATGGAGATACATATATATATATATATATATATATATATATATATATGATAGTGCGATGCTGGAATTTGCCTGCATGTCGTCGCACCGCGAATGAAATGTCAACTTAAGCGAAACTGTATCATCTTCAATGGACGAAGGAGTATAGTTTCGTCGAGGAACTTCTCACTCTAGTCTATCATTCCTGTTTCGATTTAGAGCACAGCCTCAAGCTTCAAGAGCCCCATTAAAGAGATCCAAGGATTCTGTATTTATTTAATCATGTTAGTGATAACAGACCTGCCCTTGAAAGGAAGACGGAACGTTGAAGTGAAGAATTTATATGAAAGTAAAGAATTTCACACTTTATATGAAGAGTGAAAGCAAAAGACATCTTACTGGTAAGATGTGTTGCTCAAGACTTCCCTGACTGTATATTGCTTCCCATCTACATCGATCCTTTTAACGAAGACCTCATCTGTCTGATCCCTGATTATCGTTTCATCGGTTCCCAGACCACAGCTGTTCGTGACACAGGTCTGTAGTTTCAGGGTAACCCCCGTCTCGTTTACCTTGTTCCATCCTTGCGCTCCTTCGCCCCATTGTTACAAAATCCTATTGAAATATGACCTCAAGAAGCACGGTTAGTGGCTTGTATAGGATTTCTATACATTCTTGTACCGCAAGTGACGAGTGTATCTGATTCTGAGGCCTTATATTGGTCAGTTTCTTCAAAAACTTCATTACGTTCTTTTGCTCGTCCTTAAAACCTTCTTTCATTTGATAAGTTTCGTTTCATTCCCTCAGTTGTCTTATCGCTGGTCTGTGAATGCATTTGAGCAGCACAATTCCCAGATACAACATGGTTCCCGGTAACTGCTGTTATCACCTTCTCGTTCCACTCACCAACTCCTACGTCTAGGCCTAACTACACTCACAATAATATCCCAAAGGTTCTCCCAGCATTTCGTTTATTACTACAACTTTTCTTTCGAAAATGATTAGGCTTTCCATCTATCCTATGTCGCTGAACAAATCATTTCTTAACCTCACATTTTTGGTAGTACTGTTTACCGTGCCCTCTCTCCTGACCCCGTACTATGCCAAACACACTTCGCGTACTGTTTAATAAGTGGAGACTTGAAATTTCGTTGTAATTTCTTTCTGCATTACAATGTGTCCGTTAACCAGTTCTCTGCCGTGGGATACAAATTTCTGTGGCACAATAGACCCTAAGGTATATCGCCATCGCCTCCCCACACGCATATACGAATCATTTCTTCACCAAAATACATGTTATTGATGCAAGAACCATTCTGTATTCAGATCCTCAACGGACGTTCTTTATTCCCTCCTCCTGATTCCGTTCTAGTACCTTGTAATAGCTCCAGTATTCTCTTTCTAGCCTATTCTCATACTCGACATCCTCATTTCGTCCTGCCTTACTGAGCTCCACACCTCACCTAACCATTCCATGATGATCTCATCAGATCCTGTTGGCTGTCTGTCCGTGCACATCCCCAGAACATCTAAGTCAAACTCTTTCCATCTTGTATACGGTATGGAAGTACCATGATAGAGAACAGTCAGCGCCATCCTGAATCATAAATCATTTCTCCAAACAAAGAAGTTTTGTATGCTACCTGGAACAATGTTGCCTCAATAGTTCCTACTTGGAGAAAAACCTGTGTACTTTAACCTTTTCCGTACGCAAGGTCCTCCTCAAGCATTAGTCAGCCTAGTTTTCGTGTGCGTCAGCGCGATGTTTCTGCAACAGGCGATTTAATTATGAGCAAAAAGGTCTCGCAGGGAAATCCTTTGACTGGTGTTACGTAAGAGTGGCAGTAGTGAGGCCGTGAGCAGAGGCGTGTCTGACGTCATGGCTCGCGCCCACAACGATGGGCCAAGCGGACGGTGATATCAAAGTCATGACTCAGACTCCGCCATTACACTACCAATGATAATGACGTGAATATTCGCTAGAATAATCTAGGATGTATTTCAGCAAATACAATCGAGTCCTAATGCACGAAGGACAAACTGTCATGACTAACTGCCTGTCTTTCTGCCAGTAAATACTAACTGCATCTATGTGCTCTGGTTCCACACTGATTCTTTCTGATTCTTTTCTGAAAATTGACCATACATGTAGAGGATATAAAGAAGGAATATCACATCCTCACCGAGATGTAGTGAGGGTCTGTAATGGGTAATAACATTCCATTTACATTCCTAGCTCCTTCGCCTCAGACATAATGTACAGAGACTGTGTTACCCTGCCATACCAGTTGGTTCCTCTCTCGTTACACGATAATACTGAGCTAGTCTCGTACCTGACCTAAGACCTGCTAAATATAGAAGACGCCCGTTCCGGCTTGAAGAAAAATTTCAGTTATGCAACGGAAATGATTCCTTCAGGTTGAGTTCCTGTTCAACATCTTGCAGCCGCTGATGGAACTTTAGAATGGCGATGATGAATTGATCTGAACCATTCGAGTTCGATTCTACTTTTAATATATCATAACTACCAATCTGATAACGAGAGTTTGAAAATCTGAAAGTCATAAAATTCCACACATAATAAAGCGTCATCCTGACCCCAAATACTCTCCTTTACCTCATTTCGAATAATCGGGGAAAAAAATCCTTTAAAAAGTTACCTTACCTTAGGATTTACTGAAGTGACGTTGTCTTCGTCAACTTACAAGATCATCCATTGATGGATGGAAGAGAGTATACGGCATTACGAAACTAAACTCTTGTGTCAGCTTACGCTTAGTTTTCATTGTCGTCACCTGTTTTAGTTTGTAAACTTCTTTACATCACATATTTTACCCTCTGGCTACTGCTTAACATGATTACCTTACATTTTACTTTTAGTTTGAGTAGAGAGGCCTATGGTTGGTTGGTGGTTTGTGAGTGAGGTTATATTGTCATGAGTGGATAGGTGACCCTGGGTAAGTGACACAGTGGATTAGTAGTTGATGAATAAAGGGCTGATGGGTTAGTAGAGAGATGGTGATAGGTAGGTGGCCAGTGGGTAGGTGATGATAGTTGCACGGCTGTTGGGTTGGTGGTGGTGCATAGGTGGGGTTAGGTAAGTGGCGTGGTGGGTACGTGGTGGGGTTAGATGGTGCCTATGAACGTGCACTTCACAGAACACATGATACCCTCCAACAACCAGGATTCGAACTGAGAACCTTTCTCTCACAGCTAACAAAAAAGAAATCGATAAACTTATCTTTCGAAATTATTTTTCACTCTCTATCCCCATCAAACACTTTGAAGCTACGCCAGTGTCGAGGGAAGTTATCTGTTCTAATTTTGCTAGCGGGCACCGCGGCCGTTACGTCAGTTACAAGGTGGTGTTGGCCAGACACCTCAGGTTCTCGCTTGTATCATCTCACTGGTCTTACACTGATGGCTTCGCGGGACTGAATCTCGTAAGGGGTAATCTTGTAGGGACATATTCTTAAACTACTGCAAATTGCTTGCTCTCATGTAAGCCAGGTTAGACATGGATGAGGGTAGGGTAGGGTGGGTTTACATACTTGCATATTAGTTTTATTAGTTTTGCAGCAACACCGGTGTCTCAAACGTATCACAATTAGGCTTAAGTGTGTCAGTTAATCCCGTTGTTCAAGTACCTGTGTGGTACTCGTTTCGTTGCCGGCTGGATAAAACCTTAATCTATCCAATGGGACCCGTTGAGATAATCATATCAGAGGGAAGGCCTCTTACCATATTACGCTTACTCGTAATATACATATTGCAATTATCTGAGAAACCATGACAGATAAAGAGAACCCGAGATGTTACACAGAACCATAAGAAAGATCCAGAGATCCTTTAAAAACATATGAGACAAAGATCAAAATATTCCATATCAAACCCTTAAAAAGAAGATATCCTTAAACTCGAGTAGATTCTATGGTCGTGGAAGTTATCAATAAGGACTGGTAAATGGCCTCTTAAACGTAAAGCAAGAATTTTTTCAATAGTTCACATCCCAGATCGCTCCGTAGGCTTCCCAGTTAAATAAAACCAAAAGGAGCAAGAAACATCTAAACATCTTTCGTGGAAAACCACGCGAGTCAGTGATCATACATTTCATATGGCTAGTGACGGAAAAAAACAGATACTTCACATATAACCTTGAGACACTCAGCCGATGATTCCACTGATGAATCTATAAGAGAAACAGAGAGAATCGTTTCTGCTTGCCCTCTGACGAGATTTTCCCATGACTTAGGTCTAGCGGGTAGCGTTCACCGGATATGTCAACAGCATCTGGTGTTCCCAGATGGTCTTTTTCCCATTTACTGACCAGACGCTACCTCGATCAATTAGGTTACTCTGACTGTGTGAGAAGTTATATGTCCAATCTGGTATGGTTGCTGACAAAACGAAGGATAGATTTAGACTATAATCAATTAAAAGCTTTGTTCTATACGTCTCTACCACGTAGGGGTTTATCCTGATTTCCTTTTAGTAATCAGGCATTTGACTTTGAGCAGTTGTCAACATTCTCTAAAATATCATTGTAAAATATGATGTGAACCTTCAGCTTAAGCACAGCAGTGTGTAACATTTCTCTAGTGACCAGTTACTACAGCTACAGATAAAAATATATGTTGGCGAAAATGAAACTGATTATCATAACAGTACAACGAAGATAACAGTGATTATTGGAGACATGGTGGCGCACCGGACGCTACTTTCACGTCGCTTCAGCGTCGGGAAAGCCCCTTTGTGAGTCTTTTGAGTTTGAAGAACATTAACATAAACAAATTTTGAACGTCCTTGTTTGGGACACCACTTCTGCAAAATTACGTAGTACAGAAGTTTCACTCCTGTATGCACTTGTTCCAAAATATCGTCCTGAAAACCTTACGTGACGGGTCGAGAGGATAAACAGTCAACCATTCCTGCTCTTGAAAGTATCAATATCTGGTAACAATCCATCCTTTCCCTAAGTCCTCTTGACCAACTTCGTTTAGATGTACAACATCCCGAGAACTGCATACGACAAGAAAATATGATCCGTGCGTAGTTTTAGGGACCATCTTGCGATTCTTTGGGAAGATATTTCCCATACACGTTTCTCTAGATTTTATAATACACCAAAACCTTGGGCTCTCAGAATCAGAGTCCAACTTGACGTCTTTACACAAATCTCTGCCTTCTAGAACGTGTCTAACTGGGTGTATGAGCAACATGAATTACTCCCCTCCAAAGCATAGCCTGATGAGCGTATGAGAAACCTGTAGGTCCAGCCGAGTGTATGAGCAACATACGCGAGTCGCTCCCCTGCAGAGCATGTTATACCGAGTGTATGAACAGCATCAATGAACCTCTATTTTTCAAGACTCGTCTCACTTAGTCTACGAGCAGCATACATGAATCTTTGCACTCCAGATCTTGTTCTGATAATTGTGTGAGCATTATACATGTCTATACCTTCCATCTCTCTTGCTACCGAGTATGAGAGTAACGTGACTTACCTCATCGTCGGAATATCCAAGATACTCATTCGCCGACACACCTGACCACTGTCAGTTAGTCAGGTCGTGTTCTTTGCATACATACCCGTCGTTAGATGGTGTGGTTGTGAGGTGTTACCTACCTGGTTCGGAATGATATGTGGTGTAGTGTTACCTTCTGGGTGTGTGGTAGTGGTGTTGTATTGCTCACCTGGGAGTGGAAGAGGAGGACTAGCAGGAGGAGGGTGAAGTGCCAGCAGACTGTCATGGTGCCGCGCCCTTGCCTGCTGGGAGGGGCACGGCGCCAGTGGCCACTCCCTGCCTGGGGAGCTTGAGGATCCAGCGGGTCGGAGTCCCGACGATTCCAACAGGGGTGACGCTCACCTCCCCACACCGGGACGCGCGCGGCAAGTCTCGACTCTGTGTACTGAGCAAATGCCCTCCAGTCCCTGAGTAACTATTGCGATTGGCTTTTTCCCTGAAAGAAATGAAATCCTGTGAATTTCTTATATTTATGAGCGAATGAGGATTATCAGTAAGACGAAAACAAGTTTGAGGTTCATAAGCAGCCCGTACGGAGATGAACCTATTCTTCGTGTCTCGCGAAGACGCGATCTTTTGGTGGTGGACAAACTGTTCGAGAGTTAAGTATAACAACTGAAGATTTTCCGAGAAAATTAATGCAATTCTTTTTTATCGAGTATAAGGAGGACGTTACTTCTCGTTCAACGAATGAATTTACTACACAGTATAATCGATGAAATAAGTTAAAGAAATGTGTGATCGCGCGTGACACTCGCTATGTACTGTGAATGTGGAGTAAAATCAGCTGCAAGTGTCGGAGACTAACACGCTGCAGAAGGAGCGTACCGACGGGAGCGGAGGAGAAGCGAAGAGCTACGCGGCTGGGGCGGTACTGGAGGCGAGCCACAGCCAGCGTCCGGAGACGGCAGAGGACCACCGCGATGTGAGCTTCCATCCGGCAGCCCCGCCACTCACCAGACGGCGGCGACGACGGCGCACGTCACGACCCGCCATCTAGGGATGGGGAATATGGAGGGAGAGGGAGGGGTACCAGGGGCACAAGACAGAGTTCTAGGAGGCTCCATCAACACCCGGAGGCACCACCAACAGCAGGAGACTCCTTAATTAATAGCAGGAAAATTCAGTGACAGTAAAAGACAACACCAGCAAGCAGGACACTCCACCAATAGCGTGAGGCTGTTATTAAGGACAACAGTGGGAGATTTCACCAATAACTGGAGGCTGTATTACCGACAAGAGCAGGAGCCTCCACCAACACCTGGAGGCTGCCCTGACAACTGCAGGAGACTCCACCAACAGCTGGAGGCTGTATAAACAACAACAGCAGGAGACTCCACCAACAGCTGGAGGCTTTATCAACAGCAGGAGACTCCACCAACGGTTTAAGGCTGTATTAATAATGGGAAACCACCAACAGCTGGAGGCTGTATTAACAACGGGAGACTCCACCAACAGCTGGAGGCTATATTAACAAAAGCAACATGAGGCTCTACCAAAAGATGGAGGCTGTATTAAAGGCAAAAGCTGGAATCTGTATCAACAACAACAGCATGAGGTTCCATCAATGGCAAAGGAGCACCAACGGCACGGGTAAATCACTAACGGCAGGAGGTGCACCATCACCACCAGGGATGAACTCCAGTAACAGAACTTCATCAACACCAGCGGTGCACCAACCGCTGAGTCACATCTATATGAAGGCTAGGTAGGAGGGTCGGGAGTAGCAGAAGAGTAACACCAGGAGAGAAGGGCACTTATAAAAGATGCACTATCAGAAGGATGTGCAATGACACAGAAGGGTGCAACGTCAGGAGGGAGTGCATTGACACCAAAAGGTAGACCGGTAGGGAGGTTCATTGACAACATAAGTGCCGCGGCAGGAGAGGGTAGGTCTACTGACAATACGTGTATCGTCAGGTAGGGATGCAGTGACACCAGAAGGCGTACCGGCAAGAGGGGAGGCATTGACGATATATGATGCACTGTCAGGAGCGGGTGTACTAAAAACAGACGGTACACTACTAGCATGGGTGAAACGACTGAAGTTGCACCATCAAAAGGGGTGTAACGACAGTCGAAGATACACCACCAGCAGGGGTGTAGCGACAGTAGAAGGTACACCATCAACAGGGGTGTAGCGGCAGTAGAAGGTACACCATTAACAGGGGTGTAGCGACAGTAGAAGGTACGCCATCAGCTGTAACGACAACAGTAGGTAAACAAGCAAGAGTGTAACAACAATAGAAGGTACAATGGCAAAAGTGGAATGCCTCAGTAGTAGTAAAAGATACCCATAGTGGGGCGTGAAAACTACAAAGATCTATATCATATGGAATAAAAGGTCAACAGAATGTGGGTTAGACGGGAGTGCAGGTAAGATGAAGCAGATGGAGTCGAGGTGATGATCCGGGGGCTGTGGGGACCATGACAACTGAATTCAAATAGCAACAAACCACTGGGTAATAACGAGGCTGTTTGTGACAGTGGAAGAGAACACAAACTTATGGGGTATTGTGGGAAGAATAAATGGACATACATTTTTTTTTTTTTTTTGTAAAGAGGAACACTGGTGGTCTACAGGCATGAGAAGTGTAATAAATGAACGAGATGAGGCCTTGAAAAATTTTGGTGCCATGAGCATCAACAGCAAAGACGTTGTAGCTTTCCCTGTTCCTTCAGCTATAAGCTGAGAGTTTACTAGACCCTTGTCAGAGATAAGTATAACTCTAATCATACTGGAGAAGAGTGAGCTTTGAGTATTTTCCTGCATGAGGATTACATAATGTCTCTTGAAAATAAGAAGAGTAAGAGAGAATAATGAAAATGAACATCACACGTCTATAGGTTCTCGGGTACGTAAAGGAAAAGTGGGAGCGTTGTAAGGTTTCATGAACGGGAGGTGTAGCTTCAGAATTCGAGATATTAAGGGAAAATCAGCAAGAAGGCTGGAGCTGCAATAAGCGGTATAGGTAAGAAAAAGAAAAAAGTTGTCTTCCTAAAAGTTTTTGAAAATATCAAAGTGGAAACTCCTGATATGCTAATTTGGCAGAGGCTGGTGGCTGGACGAGGCAATACCCCGTCACAAATATACGGCTTGCTGCTTATTGTCGTGCGAACGTAGGGCAGAAAATTAATCATTTTTAACGTTTCGTTCGCATTCCCCCTAAAATCGTAACGCTAGTCAACACGGGTGGCTTTTATTTTATTTCTTATATTTCTAATATCCGCTCGCCTTGTCTCGCCTAAGCTAGGTTGATTCAGAAATAGTTGACCGGGCCTTCGAGGTAAAATCCTTGCTTGAGGTCTGTTCCTATTTTTAGTCATAATACAGGAGTTATTATTCAACTAACTATTGATAGTGTCGTATACAATAAAAAAAAAAATCATTCTTCTATTCTTCTACGTATCTCTACAATACCTTCTCTTTCTACTTATTTTCCCAGCGACTATTTAGAAGTTTCCTTTCTGATATACTCATTACTCATCTGACTGTGGAATATTTTTGCCCGTGCTATGTAGGCTACTGGATATAAAGAAATTTGTTCACCAAATATTTCCCTACACATAAAATATGTTTATTGGGCATCATTATCGTTCTACATAATCGTCCAATTATGTATGTACACGTTATGTGCTTATGTATTGCGTCAAACATACAAGCATTCCCCTTCCCTCAAAGAGGGAAAAAACAGGAAAGATAAGAGGTGTCCGGAAAGAAAGCGATGGGGACAACACTGAGAAGAGAAAGTTTGGTGGTCTGCCATATCAGTCCCAACTAGAGAAGAAACTGATACAGATATGACTCCGCTCCCTCAGTCTTTCCCTCTTCACGATTTTCGCTCCAGAGAACTCCCGCTCCGCCCACGGCGGCCAGGAACTTTGCCCAAACAACGGAATGTTTTAGATATCACTTCGATCATTTTTTAAATTTTCCTCAATTCTCATAATTTTGCCTCAGGATTCATTTATGAGTTTATGATTAATAGTGCTGATGAAAATAGATAGCTTATTCTTTATGACTGACCTCTAATCTTACCCTTGTTGCAGCCAGTTGTGTTTCTCACAGACTTTATCTCCTTTTCCGCTTTAGCGAGGTAGCGTCAGATGAAGCAAAAAAGATATCCTTGTACGCAAGCATCCACTCTGTAGCTGCCATGTTTGGTGTACCAAAACTTCCATTCAGTCATACCCGAAACTACTCTCTCGTTTACCTTAGCCACTTCATATGCCCAGGTTTAGCCCATCGTCAGCAAATCCCGTATTCACTATATAGCTGCAGTCCTTTCTATCCAATACATGACTCCTAAATGCTTCATACCTCCAAAGCTTCTTTATTCTGTTCTTCCATAACACCCTCCCCCTTCCTTCCATCCACTTCAGAGACACAGATGCTCTTCGTTAGTTTTTGTTCACTCATCCTTTCCAAATGTCCGAACCATTTCAGTTAACCTGCTTCGGCCTCTCTATCTGACTGTGTTCGCCGCCATACCTCTCTCAACATCATTTCTTACGATCGATCCATCTCATGGCCCGCATCGTCAGCAGGTATTATATTTCCAGCATATTCCGAGACTCACAGCCGTGCAGCACTGCCGGGACTATCATACCTTCAGATATACTCATCTTTGCCCCTACAGGCACTGACTATTCCTTTGATACAACCTTTAATGCACATACGATCGTTATTGCCCTCTTCCTGAATGTGATTCGCTTCATCTTCTTTGGTTCTATCTGCTGCCAGGTCAACTCTCAGGTACCTAAAGGACTCCAATTCCTCTGGATCCTCCATTTTAAGCTCACACTCAAACTATCTTACCTCAACCCCTGCTGCACCTTCTAACCTTACTTTTGTTCACGTTTACTTGCAAATTTCTTCTTTTTCATGCTATATCAAAACTTTGTTACCAGTTTCTAGAGTTTCTAGAGCTCTACCATCTGCAAACAGCACTTGTATCATCTCATCCCCCTCCCCCTCTCCTCTGCACAAAACTGACTCACCCCTTTCTCCAAGACTCTTGTAATATACCTCCTTTTCACCCCCGTCCATGAACAGATTAAACAGCCATTTTGACATCACATCCTTAACGCAAATCCAGCTTCACGAGGAACCACTCATCTTCCTTTCTTGCATACACACCTTACTTCCCTAGTATGAATTCCTCACTACTTTTAGTAACTTTCCATTTTTCCCATATCGGTTGCATATTTCTTTGGGCATCTCTGTCATTGCTGTCAGGCACATATTCCAGATTAATAAATGTTAGAGACAGGTCACTTTTTCTCTAAGGATTTCTCACTCGTTCGTCAAAGCATCACTTTACACATGCTGCACCTCTCCCGAAACTACATTGCTCCTCCTTAAATAGCTACTCTGGCACATCAGTTATATTTCAAGCAAGCACACCTTACTCAGTATAAATAATTTTCACCTATAATTTCATCAGCTCACGCGAATACCTCTAGCGTTGTCTTCACTATAACCAAGGTTACACTTAAATTCAAGAAAATTTTGCAACCTCTACCATCTCTGTGATGACCAAATTCTCTCATACAGTAGTCAGATATTCCACAATTGAGAACGAGCCATCGTAATGAAAGGACCTCTGACAGGCAAAAACCTGGCAACTTTTACAACAGATATACTCACTCAATAGCCTAAAACACCTGAGCTGTCCCCGTATAAACGAAAATCTTCAAAACAGACAAATTTGTCAACAAGGCCGTCGAAGTCATTTCGTACATCCTAGGAAAGCCACTTACACCGAATTCAACCGTAAATTGCTTGTGTTCCCAAATCCACCAGTTTATCTCATGGGGCACTCATTATTGTCCTACCAGTAAATTCACCTCATGAAAATTATTAAATCTTGTAAACCAGACTCGTAATTGGATCTTTTCAATTTAGAGAGAGAGGAAAAAAATATTCCATGGTCAAATGTCAGAAAAAAGCTATACCTCATATCATAATGTTATATCGGTCTGTACAGTGAGCTGGGAACAATAGGATGAAACATATTGAACATCCCAGACCGGGGTTCGACAAATATTTGCAAATGTCTGTCCATATACTGCTTGCAGTCTATCACGTATGCTTACATTTAGTGTAAATATAAGTAAACAACTAGATATCACACTAGTACAGAGGAAAAAAATAAAAAATAGATTTTTCCAGTGACAGAGAAATGCACCTTACTTTACGTAGACTGGTTTGGTACGAATTGTGGAGTAATAATCTAGTATCAGTCAATATCCATCGATTCAACATGTGTAGGGGCAAGTTATAATATAACAGGCTCTTGTTGAAGATAACTACCCTGTACACAGAAAACACTAGTCATATGGTCCTTGTTTTATGTACGTGTTAGATACTCATGATTGAAAAGTTGAAAAAAGCGCACATATATCATCTGATTTTGGAAGGAATTGTCCTTCGCTATTCAGAAACATTGGCGACAGAAGTGGTTGAAATAGATGGTTCCAAAGTGTCATTTAGAAATACAGTTTTGTATATCTTTCCTGTGCATGTTGCGGATAGCTGGCTATAGTGACTCAGGCAGTAATTTCGACTGGGGGTTAGAGACGGCTTTCGAATACCTGGCTAGTTGACTGCCTGTTTTGTAGTATTCCCTCGTCAGTAAGAATATGAGTGTTTCTCGATTCACAGTTACTTTATACCCAACAATGGGGATGGTGTTCTCTTACTTCTTCTACTGAAAATAGTGAACGCATTAGCGTTATGTAATGACGCTAAGCACGAATGAAATCAGTATTGTATTAAGTGTGGGTACTGCCACAAGTTGAAGACACTGAAAGTGTGGACGATAGTGATATATGATGTGCGGTAATCATGAGTTCAGTACCTGCTAGTGCTGATTTGAACTTATATATATATATATATATATATATATATATATATATATATATATATATATATATATATATATATATATATATATATATATATTTTTTTTTTTCTTTTTCAAACTATTCGCCATTTCCCGCGTTAGCGAGGTAGCGTTAAGAACAGAGAACTGGGCCACTGAGGGAATATCCTCACCTGGCCCCCTTCTCTGTTCCTTCTTTTGGAAAATTAAAAAAAATTGAGAGGGGAGGATTTCCAGCCCCCCGCTCCCTCCCCTTTTAGTCGCCTTCTACGACACGCAGGGAATACGTGGGAAGTATTCTTTCTCCCATATCCCCAGGGATAATATATATATATATATATATATATATATATATATATATATATATATATATATTTTTTTTTTTTTTTTTTTTTCATACTATTCGCTATTTCCCGCGATAGCGAGGTAGTGTTAAGAACAGAGGACTGGGCCTTTGAGGGAATATCCTCACCTGGCCCTCTTCTCTGTTCCTTCTTTTGGAAAATTAAAAAAAAAAAAAAAAAAACGAGAGGAGAGGATTTCCAGCCCCCCGCTCCCTTCCCTTTTAGTCGCCTTCTACGACACGCAGGGAATACGTGGGAAGTATTCTTTCTCCCCTATCCCCAGGGAATATATATATATATATATATATATATATATATATATATATATATATATATATATATATATATATATATAAAACTTAGATAACGGTGACGCTGTAAGGATTGGTATACTTAATGTTAACCGTTAACTTACAGTTAGAATTCCATGAGTAAAGTATTGAAAATTAATTTCAAAATCTTAAGCTCTTTGAGGCATTCTTTGGTGGTACTTGTGTTTACCATTAATACAGAATAATTTCAGCCTTGTTGACCTGTATAAGTAACTAACTGTGATGTAAGGAGTGTGAACTGTCATACGATGTCTCAGTTGAGTTGTCAGTTATTGTTGGCGTTTGTGGCTTGATTCTGGTAGTATTTACTCTCCCAGGTCAACATTCTCACCGAGTTTTCCAAACATATATACGTTTACAACGTGGCTAAGACATATCATTGTAAAACGTACTGGTATGTAGTGGCTTATGAATTAAAAATCTTGAAAAATCGTAGAAATGAAAGGCTGTGATACTTACTTTATGGCTGAGAAAGAGATATAGTGACTACGTTTGGATGCTCGAACCAAAATTCAGTGCACAACTGAACCGAATCATAGGTACTGTAATTACACTCCAATCGCCTTGTGTCACTAGAGTTCATTCGTCTATACATGTCAGGTGTGTTTACATGGCTAACTGGATCGTCTGAGGTGTACTGTGCACTGGAAGGTAGAACTGCTCTATTGATCATTGCGCTCCTTCTACCAAATTCTCCATAACCTTACGGGTAATGAGATTACTAAACAGTTCTTTGACGGCTGTGTTGAAACCAGACTTTAGATAAAGTATTTATACATATATTTGTATATAAGAGTTTCGCGTTAAGGGCGGGAGTATTCTGTATACAGATATCCAGGTGAAGCATAATTAAACTAGCCTCAGTTGTATTTTGATATTATATTTTCATAATTTCATTTGATATATAATTACCGAGTTAGAATCTGATACAAAGAAAAAGTTATGCAAGCTGATCCAGTGCAATTCCAGGTCCAAGGCCATGAATTGCAAGGAAAGAGCTGTTTGTTCAGTTACAGCCTAATTTGGAACTGATAATTGTATGTAGTTGATTTTTCAGTTATAGGTTTTTTATATAGTTATTTCAGCATATTGACCTAATATTTTACCAGACTGTGAAAGAATTTTCAAGTATGCTTGTGTTCTTACCAGAGCCTTTCCTCCTTTTTCCGGCAAGGATGATTATGGAAGGTTTTACAATCTCTTATACATTAATATAAGATAAATTAATTATTCATAAACTTGAATTAAAAGTAGTCTTATAATGTAAGGGCACCACCTCAATCACAGGTATATCTTTTTTTCATGTTGCAGTAATTGTTAAAGTTGTGGAGAATTCATTCTTTTCATCTAATACCTAGTGAGATAATAGTGGAGAGGGCTATGGAGATAGGAAAAATGAGTAGCTAATTTAACATTTGGTGAAGCATAGAGACCAACAGAACTTGAGAAAACCTTACCATACTTCCCCTAGCCACCAAGATTTACTGTATACAGCATTCAGTGCTAGTTAAAGTCCACTTTAGCTACATCACTATTAGCTTTAGATAGTGAGTGACCTTGTTCTCCAGTGTTAGTATAGTGTTTAGATAATACAGTAAACATTTGTGAAGCATGATTTGAAGCATCTTATTTAACCAAATGACATCTCAATATAATGGAGCAATGTTGTAGGTGTTTATATATCTGTTTATATGTGACCAAAGTGTATAAGCTTGTAACAGCAACACGAGTAGGCTTTACACTTGCTAGAAATATTAGTATTATATCTATCTGTCTACATCTCTGATGCTTGTTCCAATTGGAACTCCCTCAAAGGGATGGCCACGGCAACAGTCTCCATACTAAAGAACTCCATTGCTGCTCCTTAACCTTTACTGTCTCAACCTTAACAGGCCACTGAGAGAGGGCGAGTCCAGCACAGTGTTTAATCCTACCTACTACTTCTACCCATTGCTAACAAGCATGATCCAAACACTCTCTGTGCAGTGCTTGACAGTCCAAACACTTTTTGTTCAGTGCTTGCCAGAAAAGAACATTATCTTAGTTTATGATAGTCTAAGTGTCTGGCACAGGCCACCATAGTTAGAGACAGTATATGCCACCACAGCCATAGCAGTTGGACAGGTGACCATTGGGTTGGGGTCTGGGGAAGGGAGAACCTAGTCAAGGATGGAAGTCTTGGGAGGGGAAAGTTGTATAGGGATGATGGTCTAGGGAGCAGAGAACCTTATAGAGGGTGGTGGACTTGAGAGGGGAGGGCCAAGTCAAGGGTTGGGCTCTAGGAAGGGAGACCCATGCAAAGGCTGTAGGTCTGGAGAGTGGAGGGCCATGCAAAGGATGGGGATTTGGGATGGTTTTGCAGGAGTTGGGACTTGGGAGGGTAGGGACATGTAGCATTGTAAAAAGGTAAATCTCAGTTGCTAGTGAGAATGGTGAGGTTATCATAGGATCTGTTGATTTCTAGTTAGAGTTCACCTTCATTTATTTTTAGTGGTCCCATATTTTCCATCATCTTAGTTATTATTATAGAATGAGAAATGATAATCCCGAGCATTGAAATAAATTCTCTGTCATGATGCTTCACTGCTTTAGTATGTTGTTGACTCATGAATCTTCATTTGATTCCCAGAAAAAGATCCCAGAAGTCATAAAAGACCTACTGTTTTAAAAACTATGTGTAAATCTCAACTTTCATTGCTGTGTATTTGATACAGTGTAAACCTAGGTTTCAATTGTGCCGTACTTGGTAGCTGTATGTGCTTCCTATCCTGTGAATTCTTTAGTTAAGGTAAGATTCGTTTGCCTAATAATGTAAGGTTCTGAATTTATTATATGTATGACACCTCCACATGTATTCTTATTTTCATGAGGTGGGTCAGATGATTCCACCCTTTGTTTTTGCTCTGATTTATCCTCCCTTTATATCTAAAGTACAGAAATTACTTGCCATACATGCACATAAAGTGCATCCCTATCACTTACTTTGCACTCTTAAGTTGATTCCTTATTCATTCTTAAATTATCTTTTAATTCTTCAGGAGCTTCTCTCAGATGCTATGTACATAATACATGGAGAAAGAGTGAGTGCGATTCATCACCTTGAATACTAAAGAAGCAATGGAAGGTTCACCAGATGTAGGAACAACTGTTACACAGGAGGCTGAGAAGGCACATCCCATTGTATGTGTTAGTCAGGTATGCATAAAAGTCTATTCATCTGGTTTGTGACAGCTTTTTTATGCATTTTGTCACAAAGGGAGCATCAAAATACCTAACTTGATATAATAATGGCTCAGTCAGTGTTTAGCTTAACCTTTTTGTTGTGGTAGTTGTAGTAACCAGTGTATGCTTTGTAAGGGAGATTCTCATTTATTCTGTAAAGATATCTCGTATGCCCTGGTTCAGGCCAATGACTGGATGTCTTCCTAAGTGTACCTACTTAATCCAGTTCATTTATCTCATGCACTCTCACTTTCCTGAAAGTTATGGCTCTGCTACTCCAAAGTCTCCTTCAGTCCATCCTTCCATCTCCCTTTTGGTCTTCTCTTACCTTTGCTACCTTTATTTGTAATGCAGATCGTCTTAGTCATTTTTTCTTTCCTATTCCTTTCCTTAGGTTAAAACTGTTTCAGCACACCCTAGTTAGTTGTCTTAATCAGACTGTGCATACTAACACACCTCACTCTCACATTATCATTCTGCTTACTAACACATCTCACTCTCACGTTACTATTCATACATGATCAACCTGACTTGCACCACATATCATCCTTGGGTACTTCATTTTCATCACATCCACCCTCTTCCTCTCTTTTTATTCAAATATACCCATTTTTGCCCTGATACACACTACCTTTTCATTGTACCCAGGATCTTGGTCCCCATTCTCACCCAACAACTTGCTCCTAAAGCACTGCACTTCCTCCAGGTACTCCTCATTAGTACACTCAGACTTTTATGTTAACCCCCCTCCCCCACACATACACACACAGAGCTGTGCTTCATCATCATACTTTTGTTCACATAAACTCTCAACTTCTTTCTTTTACACAATCCCAGACTCAAACACTTGCTTCTTAAGTCTACATACAAAGTTGTCATTTGCAAACAGCAGGTGACTTACCTTGAAGGCATCCACTGCCCCTAGTAGTGTACTGTACTCTAGACCTGCTTCATGCTCCGAGACCCTTACAGTTACATTCTTCACCTGCTTGTCCTTGAACAGATTAAACAGCCATGCAGCACACACCCTTAATACTTATCCACCTTCACCTTCCTACCATCCTATTCACACATGCCTTATTCTCCAGGTAAAAAATCACTGCATTTCATAGCTTTCCTCCCACACCATGTCTTTGTATCACCTTCTACAGAGCATCTCTGTAAATCCTATAATATACTTTCTTCATGTCAATAAATTCCTTATAGAGATCCCTTTTCTTTGTTGCCTTGTGAAAAATATTAACATGTATGAAAAGTTTGGGAAAGTTCTTTGCAGTTGATAGAAAAATAACTGTTACTAGGGGAAGCTGAGAAGCAGGAAGTCATTACATGACAAGAAAATAACTGTTGCAATGTTTGTGGAATATTAAGAATATTGAGACAATATGACAGACTGCTAAGTTTGACTTTAGTGGAAATGTAGCTCAGTATTTAAACCTTGTTGGGAGAAGGAAATATGTCTTTTCATTGCTTGTATTTCTCCCCTGACATTAGTCAAATATTATGATCAAAAAAGTATCATGTTTTATTGTGACTGTAACTCTTTGATATTTCAGCCACTGGAAGACTTAGAAGAACGACTAAGCACAAATGGGAGCGCTAGTCAAGACGCTGGCCAAAGTAGTCAGCCAAGCAGTCTAGCATATTCTGGGGACAATGAGGAGGTTTGTAGAAATATTATTTGCTATGTTAAAAGTTTGCAGTTTTCTACTTTATGAAGTGGCTTATAACTTCTTATGCCATTCTGAATCTTCAGAGAAAAAGATTCCCGTGCTTACCATCATTAAGGTTCCATATAACATTTGGTAAAGTTACAGTCGTATGTTATTAAAATGAAAAATTACACAGACATGATCAGTCAGGATTTATTTTACTACCCATATAATTCCCTTTTCAGTTTTATTGATTTGCATTAGAACTCAAAGATGATTAGGTTTACATAAGTGATATAAGTTTAGATAATTGCTGCATTGAATAGAGTAGCACAATATCATTTTTGAAAGGGAAGTGAAAAAAAAGATGTATTGTAGTAGTGAAACCTTGTAGCATTTATGTAATTTTGAATTAGGTTGAATGTTTTTTCAATGCCCATTCTATTTACAGTTTCTCAGGCTACAAATGTTCTTGATTGTTCATAGATATAATTTCAGTTTCTTGTCGTGGGGAGAAATGTTTTGAAAGATTGTATACTTAAAGTAAACTTGTTTGTTATCAAGGGGCTCCCTAATCATTTATGAAATTGGTACTGGTATTTTACAGGAGTATCTCCGTGCAACTTGGCAGCGTCTAGGTGTTGGTCATGATGGTTATCTATCATTGGATGAGCTTGCTACTGTTTGCCATGCAATTGGAATGGAGAAAGTTGCAAACGAAGTACGTTGATTGATTGTTTTCTTATCCAAGTTACATGATTTAATACTTAATATCATTGTTTGGTGAAAAGAGAAGAGGTGGTGAAAGCCTTGCTTAAAATGAAATGTGGCAAGATGTTAGGAGTGGGTGGCATTGCAGCTGACTTTCTTAAGAAAGGGGTTGATTGGTTAGTTAGGAATTTCAGTGTATGTGTAGATCATTGTGAGATGTCTGAGGATTGGCAGAGTGCCTGTACAGTGCCAGTGAATAAAGGAAGGCAAGGTTTACAAAGGTGAATGTTCGAATTACACAGGTATAAGTTTAAGCATACTTTGTAGTTTGTATGGGAGAGTGGTGATTGAGAGATGGTGGTATGCACAGATCTTTGGATTAGGGAGGAATGTTACAGTTTCAGGAGTGGTAGGGGATGTGTGAGTAAGGTGTTTGTTTTGAAGATTGTGTGACATTTTTAAAGCAAGGATTTGCAAGTGGCATTTATGTATCTTGAGAAGGCATATGTTAGGGTTGATAGAGATGCTCTGTGGAAGTTGTGTGAGAGTATGAAGTAGGATGAAAGCTATTAGATGCAGACAAGTTTTTATTAAGGAGAAGGCATGTGTGTGAATAGGTACAGAGGAGGGTGAGTGCTTGCAGGTGAAGGTGGGTCAAGGGAAGGAATTTGTGATGTTCCCATGGTTGTTGAGTCCATTTATGGATGGGGTGGAGAGGGGTATGACAGCAAGGGGTTTGGGGAAAGAGCTTCACCTCTAATACCTTTATATGTGTGTATATATATCCTATTCTCCAAGTATTTCACACACATTTTTTTCTAAGCAACCACCTTGTCTATATGTCTTCTACAATTACAGGAGCTATATTGCTATCCCTTCAGGAACTACCTCAATGGGATGACTATATTGCTTTTCTCCAGTCTGATACCTTGTGCAGGCTACACCTCATTACCTTACTTTTGTTCACATTTACTCTCATCTTTCTTCCTGCCATACTCATAGTCACCAACAGATTTCTCTGAGGTTTGCCAAAAAGGGTTGTGATTTGCAAACATCGCCCCCTCATTATACTGGAGACCCACTCCTTCCTCCAAGCATTTACCTAACTTACCTCCCCATCCATAGGTAGATCCGAACAACCATTTCAACATCATACATAATTGATGTATACCCATCTTCATCAGGAATCAGATACCTTCTTCCCTTCTCTTTGTCCACTTATCTTACTCCTGGTATTATTTGGATAAAAATATTCTGTTATTTTCTGCCACAGGTATTGGAACAGCTGTTTAGCCGACTGGATGTTGACGGTGATGGCAGGATCAGTTTTGAGGAATTTGTCCATATGTTCCAGAATGGAGGACCAAGTGGAAATAATTCCTTGGTTCTAGATGAATCTTTGCATCAGGTAATGTGCATCGTTATTTTCTTCATGTTTAGAATAATCACTCATAAGATGAGGCTCAGTGGACCACACACCCTCCATTTTTTTCAGTTGTAGTTTTGGAGCATAATGACCAACGTAAGCTATGCTAAGTTCATTCTATTTATGTGTAACTTTTTTTTTTTTTTTTTTTTTTTTTTTTTTATACTTTGTCGCTGTCTCCCGCGTTTGCGAGGTAGCGCAAGGAAACAGACGAAAGAAATGGCCCAACCCCCCCCCCCATACACATGTACATACGTCCACACACGCAAATATACATACCTACACAGCTTTCCATGGTTTACCCCAGACGCTTCACATGCCTTGATTCAATCCACTGACAGCACGTCAACCCCTGTATACCACATCGCTCCAATTCACTCTATTCCTTGCCCTCCTTTCACCCTCCTGCATGTTCAGGCCCCGATCACACAAAATCTTTTTCACTCCATCTTTCCACCTCCAATTTGGTCTCCCTCTTCTCCTCGTTCCCTCCACCTCCGACACATATATCCTCTTGGTCAATCTTTCCTCACTCATTCTCTCCATGTGCCCAAACCATTTCAAAACACCCTCTTCTGCTCTCTCAACCACGCTCTTTTTATTTCCACACATCTCTCTTACCCTTACGTTACTCACTCGATCAAACCACCTCACACCACACATTGTCCTCAAACATCTCATTTCCAGCACATCCATCCTCCTGCGCACATCTCTATCCATAGCCCACGCCTCGCAACCATACAACATTGTTGGAACCACTATTCCTTCAAACATACCCATTTTTGCTTTCCGAGATAATGTTCTCGACTTCCACACATTTTTCAAGGCTCCCAAAATTTTCGCCCCCTCCCCCACCCTATGATCCACTTCCGCTTCCATGGTTCCATCCGCTGACAGATCCACTCCCAGATATCTAAAACACTTCACTTCCTCCAGTTTTTCTCCATTCAAACTCACCTCCCAATTGACTTGACCCTCACCCCTACTGTACCTAATAACCTTGCTCTTATTCACATTTACTCTTAACTTTCTTCTTCCACACACTTTACCAAACTCAGTCACCAGCTTCTGCAGTTTCTCACATGAATCAGCCACCAGCGCTGTATCATCAGCGAACAACAACTGACTCACTTCCCAAGCTCTCTCATCCCCAACAGACTTCATACTTGCCCCTCTTTCCAGGACTCTTGCATTTACCTCCCTAACAACCCCATCCATAAACAAATTAAACAACCATGGAGACATCACACACCCCTGCCGCAAACCTACATTCACTGAGAACCAATCACTTTCCTCTCTTCCTACACGTACACATGCCTTACATCCTCGATAAAAACTTTTCATTGCTTCTAACAACTTTCCTCCCACACCATATATTCTTAATACCTTCCACAGAGCATCTCTATCAACTCTATCATATGCCTTCTCCAGATCCATAAATGCTACATACAAATCCATTTGCTTTTCTAAGTATTTCTCACATACATTCTTCAAAGCAAACACCTGATCCACACATCCTCTACCACTTCTGAAACCGCACTGCTCTTCCCCAATCTGATGCTCTGTACATGCCTTCACCCTCTCAATCAATACCCTCCCATATAATTTACCAGGAATACTCAACAAACTTATACCTCTGTAATTTGAGCACTCACTCTTATCCCCTTTGCCTTTGTACAATGGCACTATGCACTATAGACAGTTATTTATACATAAATATATGCAACCAAAAACATTCATTACACTTCTTTTGTTTTCATACTATTCGCCATTTCCTGCGTTAGCGAGGTAGCGTTAAGAACAGAGGACTGGGCCTTTGAGGGAATATCCTCACCTTGCCCCCTTCTCTGTTCTTTCTTTTGGAAAATGAAAAAAAAAAATGAGAGGGGAGGATTTCCAGCCCCCCCCCACTCCCTTCCCTTTTAGTCGCCTTCTACGACACGGAGGGAATACGTGGGAAGTATTCTTTCTCCCCTATCCCCAGGGATAATTCATTACACATTTAGCAATAATCATGAATGAGCTGGATTACGGATTTTGGGAGTTTGAGGATTTTATAAATGTAGGGATAATCAGTATTTTATATGTATGCAGTATACACGAGTGTATGTTGTCTAATGCGTTTTAATTCTTTCTTCTAGGATGTACCAGGTTCCCCAATAAGTAGAATGAGTTCAGTTAATGATGAACGGCGAGGGATGTCAGCAACTGAGTCAAGTGTGTTCTCAGCTATTGATTCAGACAACACTGGGTGAGTACAGATCTCATGATGTTTGGTGAAGGAAAAATATTTTCACATTTTTCTCTTTTGGGGGTAAAACTGGGTGGCATGTGCTTTGGAGACGACTGCCATGTCTTCTCCCAAATATGATTCATTTTGAAGAATTCTAAAGAAAGGAATTTTAAAAATTTGTCAGCAGTTTTGATGCATGGGATTAAGTATATGATGGGTTATTTGAATGTGAGAGAGGGTAATGGTAGTTAAGGGTATAATGGGTTAGGATAGGGGTAACTGGTATTGTGAATAAGAATAATGACCAGCTTGTGGAGCTGTATACTGAAAAAGGACTGTGAGGAAATGAGAACAAATGGGAACATAAGATAAGGGTGCAAATGGAAATGTGGTAATAGACAGTGATGAGGTGAAGAGGAGATGGAGTGAATATTTTGAAGAATTGTCAAGTTTGGTGATAGGTTATGTGGTTAGGGTGGTATGTGAAACACATGTGAGCGTCATGGCAAGTGGTTTAGAGAAGAGAGAAGTGGAAAAAGTCTAATGTAGGATGAAATGTGGCACGTTGGCTGGAGCATGTGGTATTGCAATTGAAATTGGTAAGATATCTGTGGTGACTGTATTGTTTGTTGGTTAGTTAGGATCTTAACTGTATGCATAGCTCATGATGAAATTTCTTAGGATTGGCATGATGCATGTATAGTGCCATTGTATAAAGCCATTGGTGACAAAGGTAAGTGTTTGAATTACAGGGGTACAGGTTTTTTAAGTGTTCCTGTTAAGTTGTATGCAAGTGGTGATTGAGGGAGTAGAGGTATGCATAGAGCATTAGACTGGGGAGGAACAATTTGGTTTCAGGAGTGGTAGATGTTTGGATTTGGTGTTTGCAATGAGCAGTGTATATGAGAAATATTTAGGGAAACAAAAGGATTTGTATGTGGCATTAAGGGATTCAGAGAAAACATATTATGAGTTGATAGAGATGCTTTGTGGAAGGTTTCAAATATATGATGTAAGAAGAGGTTAGAGATGCTTTGTGGAAGGTTTCAGATACATGATGTAAGAAGAAAGCTATATCAAGCAGTGACAAGTTTTATGAAGAGAGTGAGGGATGTGTGCAAGTACGTATAGAGGGAGGTGAGTGATTCCAGATGAAGGTGGAACAGCAGCAGCAGTGTGTGATGTCACTATGACTGTTTACTTTGTTACATCCTCATTTGACTTTTGTATGTTTTCATTCTCTTGCTCACTCAGCGTAAGGAAAATAAGATTTTTTTCTCAGTTTATTCCATTAACAAATGGTACAGTATTTTTAATTTACACCACAGATGATAGTTGACTACTCATTATGATCTTCATCTTTATCAATAGCAGATAACAAGTCAACTTTGTTAGTTGAAAGTTCTTCATGATGTTTGGTAAGGACATCAAAATCTCTAAACCTAGCCTCGCGTAGGGATTTAAGTCTCTTTTCATTTTGCTCTTCTTTCCATCTATACTGCCAGTATCTTGCTTCATCCATTGATATACCTGTAATAGACAGTTACATTAGATTTATGGTTATTTGTAATGGGTTTGCACTCAAAAAGTGGAGACAGGCATCAGCAAAATTCTTGGTGAAAAACAAAATTTAACATTTCAAGATTCATCATGTTGTACTAGTGATATGCCAAGTTATATGCAAAGGAAGGCATCAAGGTGGTTAAACACTTATTATTTCTCTTCTGAAAAATGCATGACAACTCTTACTATAGCCAGTGTATGAAGTATCAGTAATGCATGGGAAACATACTGATGGGAAGGGGAGATTCTTTATAAATAATATGAGATCATGTTGAAAGTCCAAATATTTATGGATACAGCACATTGTGATATCTTGAAATATTTGTTAGAATATACTCCGTCGTGTCAGTGTTCCAAAAGAAGTATAAGTGTTAAAGTGCATCAGTAAATTACCACAGTTTTTAGAATTCACTGTACATCCATGAGATTTTACATGAAGACTGGGCCTAAGCTTTTATTTAGCTAGTCATTACATTTTTGATGTTTCTGAAAGTACTTGGTGCGAATTTTTTTCTTTAAACACAGAAACTTGTGATGTTATACTTTTAATTTGATGCATTCATTTACATTAATTTACCTTTAGTACCTCTGATACTGCACTTTTTTCTTGTGAATATATTTAGATTACTCTCCAAATATTGCAAAGGGAATTATTTCATGAGAGTGTTTTAATCATTACAGTAGCATGATTGTTACATTTACTGGTACGAGTTCTTAGCTTTTGTATCTTAACCTCCTTATGATTAGTTCCTTTCATTACTTTTGGAAGTTTACTTTCCCCCTTCGTACTGTTCAAGTTATTAATAAAATATTCATCTAAAAGAAGTGCATGTCTGGAGTTTGTTAGAGGCTCTGTATATAGAATTAATCTACAAGTAATGTTGTTTTGTACACAAAAATAAGCTTGTGCAGCTTTTCACAACAGTAGGTTACTTGACTTTGTTGGCACCATACCTGTAAGGTAAATGATGGCAAGATTTGAAAGCCCTGCTATAGTTCCAAGGGCTCCTCCAATAATCCCACCAGCTACCATAGCACGAGGTCCTTGCTTAAACTTGTACAGTAATCCTGTAGTACTCCCGGCTGTTACATACCTGGAATATGAAGTTTTTAATTTAATATATTTTATAAACAAATAAAGAGTTTTGTACATTATTAGAAACGATAACTGAAATGCAGTGTATATTACTAAACAGAAGAATGCATTTGGTTCAGATTGTAGCTCAATTGAATCTCATTGGTGTATATGGCATATATGTATATTATTATTATACAATCTCAAGGCCCTTCCTCAAATCAGGAGCATGGAAGTGATGGATGTTTTAGTGAGAAAGCCCTTGAAAGATTTTACTCCTTTCTGTCCATTGACAAGCAAAAAGTCACCCCCAAAATGGGCTGTATCATTATGCAGCCAATAGAGAGTGACTTCTAGCTTGTAGTGCAACCAATAGGTGGTGAAGTCTGGTAATGTCCACTATTAATTACTTAAATATATAATCCTAAGGCTTTTGGAGATAGTGAGTGAGGAAAGGTTGAGAGAGGGATAAATTTGTCAGAAATGGAGGAGACAAGAAGGAGACCATATTGGAGATGGAAGGATGAAGTGGAAAAGATTTTCAGTGCTCAGGACCTGAGCATTCAGGAGGGCGAGAGGTGTGCACAGAATATAGTGAAATAGAGCACTATGGTATAAAGGGGGTGACATGCTGCCCATGAACTGAACCAGGGCATATGAAGCAGCCAAGGTTATGGATAGGAGAGTGTGGTTTTGGTGCATTACATATGACAGATAGATGAAGGATGAGTGAATGAGGCCTTTTCTTTGTTCCTGGTACTGCCTCACAAGCATAAGAAACTGCCAACAAGTATGGAGGGAGTAAAATGTTTCCAAACTCAAACCCCTAGCCAAACATTTCATCCTGGTTTTGGAATAATCCCTGCAAACTTAAAGATAGTATACAGAGTACAAGTGTTTGGAATCAATAAAAAGAAAATGAGTGATTGTGAAATAATTTGAACCTAAATTGAATTTAATGTAAATGGTTTTGTATTGGTATAGAGCATTTATAGAAAAAAATGGTGGGGGGGGGGAGGGTAATATCTGATGAAAAATTAAACCTTTGTGTATGCATTCAAGATTCTTACATACTCCTGAGGGAACATGTGATTTGGTAGAATAAATGCATATAGTAAGTACACATAACTTTTACATGACCACTTTTTCCTTAAGAATGTAAAGTACTATGGTCAGTATAAAGGGAAGACTAATATATTGTAAAATATAATTTTACTTACTCCAGAAGTGCAGACTTTCCTCGGTATACTGATACAACAGTAGTAAAAAACATAAATGATCCACAGAATAATCCTAATCTCCATCCCCACATCCATGCACCACGGGCAAATCCTAGAGTTACCTGTTGGTTTAAAACTTTCTTTTAGTTGAAATTAATCATTAAAATTTTGGGTTAATTTTATTTTTCAAGAATTTTTCAAATCAGGAAACAATAATGCACAAGCCAGTAAATTATGGCACCATTTCTCATGAAAGAATTAATAATAATAGACTTTACTAGGAATTTTCAATAGGTTACCCCTTAGGCCACATCATTTGGTGAGTATGCAGTCTGCAAAGGGTGAGAGAGGCTTGGAAAGCAAGTCTTATAACTTTTGTTGATGACAAAGCACTGATGGCACATTTGAGTGAGAAACTAGAAATTGGCGACCAAGTGTAGGAGAATGTGTGAAAGGAGGAAGGTGAAAGTAAATGTGAATAAAAGTAAGGTTATTAGATTTAGCAGGGCAGAGGGGAAAATTAGTTGAGGTGTGAGTTTGAATGGAAAAAACTGGTAGAAGTGAAATGTTTTAGATACCTGAGAAAGGACGTGGCAGCAAATGGAACCATGGAAATGCAAGTGAGTCATAGGGTGGTTGGGGGGTGAAGGTTTTTGGAGCATTGAGGAATATGTAGAAAGAGAGGTCATCATCTTGGAAGGGCAAAACTGGGTATGTCAGAAGGTATAGCAATCCTGACGATGTTTTACAGATGTGAGGCATGGGCTATTGATGAGGATGGGCAGACGAGAGTATATGTGTTGGAAATGAAATGTTTGTGGTCAATAATTGGTGCAAAATAGTTTTACTGAGTAAGTAATAAAGGCATAAGAGCGATGTGGTAATGAGAAGAATGTGGTTGTGAGTGTTGAAGAGCATGTGCTGAAATGATTTGGACACATGATGGAGAGAATGACTAAAGAGAGGTTGCCAGAGAGAATATAGTAAGTATCAGAAGTGGAGGGAGAATGGGGATACCAAATTGGAGCTGGAAGGCTAGAGTGAAAAAGATTTTGAGTGATTGGAATCTGAACACACATTTGGATATCAGTTGTGCAAGGGATAGAGTGAATTAGAATGATGTGGTATACAAAGTTGACATGCTGTCAGTGGACTGAACCAGGTCATGTGAAGCAGTCGGGGAAACCATGGAAGGTTTGTGATGCCTGGTTGTGGATAGGGGGCTGTAGTTTTAGGGCTTAATACAAGACAGCTAGAAAATGGATGTTAACAAATGCAGCCTTTCTTTGTCAGTTCCTGATGCAAATGCTGTAAGTGGCAGTCAAGTATGGGGGAAAAAATAATCCTTTTCACTTTTTCATACCACTATTTCTGACCATAGTATGATAGAGAACCTTGTATAAGGTCATTTCCATTGATGTCTTCTATTGATTAGGGAACAGATTTACTCTGTATTGTGAAGTTTCTGTTTTTTTGGTTGCTAAAATTGTGAAGTCAAACGCTGTGATTTGTGGCAGTAATCTTTGGTCTAGAGTCAAAAACACCCTACAAAAGTGATCCTTGTACTAGTAACAAAACAAGAAAAAATTAATTTAGGTATTATGAAATGTATTGCACTATTTTGATGCTGGTGAACAAACATTGGACGATGGGAAAGGGCTAAGCTTACCTCTTATAATCGTGATATCAGCTCATGGTAATGTAAAAATGAATGCCACACACTTTCCAATTTATCAAAGATGTAATGGTTGTTTTCAGAAAGGATGATCATAAGCATACATTACATAAAATAAATTTATTTTAATATTTATGCTTACCTTTGTTTGTAGTTGTCTTTTAGCATCAAATGCATTCTGGAAAGCAGTTCCTTGGTTCCTTTCTATGAACTTCAAATAACTCTCTTTTGATTGAAGTGTACCACCAATTAGTGATCCTGTAAGTACTCCTAACATAGCACATTGCGCAATCTGTTGGGATGAAAGCATGAACACTTGGATAGGTTTCATGTAAAGCTAATGTTGATTATACAAAGATGCTGATAATATTGAAAGACCTTCATAATTACATAAAGAGTGACTAGCCTGAAAAGCATGCTTCCAAATTTAGTTATCGACACTAAAAATAACTAGAGCTAGTGTTATGTTAACACTGAAATAAGACATAAAATCGTAATGTCGCAAAGGTTGTTGTTTATTTATACATTGATGGATGGTTAGAACACATGTCCAGCAATGAAATCAAATTAATGAAGTCAAGTTAGAAGGGAATGGAGGTTTGAGTTGTGATAATAGAATCTGCAGAGGCTTACTGTTGGTATTGAAGAAATTTGTTGGAGTAAGAACTGGAACTTCAGGGTATTGTATTTTTTTTGAGGATTTTGATTATATGAAGCATGACTGGATAAATGTGAGATTAAAAGGGTACAAGTGTAAATATTCAGTATGTACATTCAGAGTTGCAGTGGTAATGGAAATTCTCGTATTTTCAGAGGTTAGACAAATTGTTCTAGATCTGATGGGGAAAAAAAGTGTTTGAGGTAATTTGCTCATGTGCAGAAAATCAAATTGTGAGAAATATTAATATGTGGCAGATGATACTGATACAGTGAAAGGCATGTTTATAGGGAGAGTGATGGATAGGTATAGATAAATCGTTAGATAGATAGACAGAGTGGTTTGCTGTGGTTTCGGTGCATTATACATGACAGCTAGAGACTGTGAACGAATGTGGCCTTTGTTGTCTTTTCCTAATGCTACCTCGCGCGCATGTAGGGGGAGGAGGTTGTCTTTTCATGTGTGGCGGGGTGGCAATGGGAATGAATAAAGGCAGTAAGTATGAATTATGTACATGTGTCTACATGTATATGTCTGTGTTTGTATGTATATGTATACGTTGAAGTGTATAGGTATGAATATGTGCGTGTGTGGACGTGTATGTATATACATGTGTATGTGGGCGGGTTGGGCCATTCTTTCGTCTGTTCCCTTGCGCTACCTCGCTAATGCAGGAGACCAACAAAGTATAATAAATATAAAAAATAGATAGACACAGTACTTATGAGATTTTGCCACAGCAGGGCTAGTACATAGGGCTCAATATGAGCAAATCTAAGGTTACAAAGCGAAAGTTGTGCGAGTTATGTGTTGTCAATTGTTGTGTGAGATGGAGAAACTGAATGCTTATGGATTGAATGCCAGCAGCCAATGCATAGATGTGGCAGAAAGAGAGCAGAGCAATATGGGCTAGAGAAGTGAAACTTGACGGCCGATGAAATGTTGGCTAAGTCCCCAGCCATCACTAAGCCTTCTGATAACTAGTAGGTTTAGAAGGTCCTTGTTGTGATTGTAGAAGTATGAAATTATGCGTCTTTTGTTAAAATTGATATAAGGAATTTTATACAACTGCGCAAAACTAGGTTAGTTTAAGTTCCTGCCCTTCTTGATTCTTTCTGAAAATATTATCACTGTACCCAAACAACGAAATTGTATTTAACTTTGTCTACCATACCAAATTATCTTGTTTTGCACAGAAAAATAAAATGTATTTTTTCAAAATTCCAACGAAAGACAGGAACTTTTGTGGTTGCATAATTTCTCTTGTACAGTTCATTGAATGACATGCAAAGAAGGTTGTACAAGAAAATTTCTCTTGTACAATTCATTGAATGACATGCAAAGAAGGTTGTACAAGAAAATTAAGTTACCAAAGTGATTTTTTTTTATAATATATATGAGGTGGAAGGATGGAGTGAAAAAGAATTTGAGCGATCGGGGCTTGAACATACAGGAGGGTGAAAGGCATGCAAGGATTAGAGTGAATTGGAACAATGTGGTATACCGGGGTCGACGTGCTGTCAATGGATTGAACTAGGGCATGTGAAGTGTCTGGGGTAAACCATGGAAAGTTTTGTGGGGCCTGGATAATTTGTCATTAGCATTAACTGGAATAGTTTTCTACATAAAATGATATTTGTATGAACATGTTGAAAAATACTTGGCAAAAATCATGCTATGTATGTTTTAAGTTATGTTGCATCACCACAAGACCCATGAGGTATGCCAGATGTAATGTCAGGAATATGTAGTAAAGATGTGCTTTATTTTTGGAAGTTTTTTCTTAAACAAATATGATTACTAAGGGTTTTCATCACTAATATCAGCAATTTTCACAGTTTGCTAATTACATACTGCAAATGAGAGAGTGCAGTTCTTGTACAGGCCTGCATAAATTGGCTAATAAATAGAAAAATTTGGAAGTTGGATCTCGTAACTGCATAGAATGCCATCCCAAAGCATTAATGTCCATACATTTTTCCCAAAGGCAGATGATTCAAGAATTATGAGTGTATATAGTTACAGTAAACGGAAAGAAAAACAGTGACGTATGGGCACCAACCTAAGTCAATAGGGCAATGTAAAAGTTATGAAAACATGTTTTAAAATCAACAAAAACCATAACAACTTTACCCAACATTATGCAGGAGCTAGTATTTACCATCATATTCAATGTTTCAGTCATAATGTACCACATGTATTGTTTTCTTCCAGCACATGATAAATATTCACTGAATGTGGTTATGTTTGGTGGAAAGAATGAAAATGTTGTACACAAAATCTTAATGTAAACTCATCAGGGGGCAAAGTGCTTCTGGTCCCTCAAAAGCCACCACACAGGATGATCCTGCCACAGGATAATGTATTAAGAGTACAATTCAGGATAATGTTCATCTCAGTGTAACCTTCAGATTCAGCTTTAACCGAAGCCTTAACCTTTAGTTTGGATGAACATTGGCCAGGATTACTCCCTCAACACAGTCTTCGATATGGCAACTGTTGGTATCAATTCGGGAACTAAACATCAAACCACCATAGACATATTTTTTTCAACTAACATCCAAATTGAAAACTTTTTGGCTGCCTAGGGAGCTAGGGGAGGATATTTGATAGATTGTTGATTTCTAGAAATGTTTTGCCAAGTTTTATCCTAACGCCACATTCCTTGATATTCATAGCCCTACCCACTACAGTTTTATTTATCAAGGAATTATTATTATTGTATCGTCACAACTGGTATAAGTTACTATAATAATTTTCCCACCTCTTTTTATCTATATGGTGCCCGTAACTTTCTTATTAACTTATGTATTATTTGCATAATACAAAAAGGGGGAGGTAAATAGGGTAAATATGCACAAAAATATAAAAGCCTGGTAGATAATGGAACTTAATGATCTATGCCTTTTTCCTTTGTTAAATTATGAAATCCTTTACGAGATTCCCCAATAAACAACTGTGGTTTACCGTCGTCATTTCAGGATTCAAGTCTCCAAACTCATCATATGAGAACATTTGCCGTAATCTGTCCTGTCCCGTTTCCTCTTTCTTGTCGGCATTCTTTACGGTAGGCACGTTTTGGTCAATGGCATCAGGGTTATTGAAGACTTTCAGTACATTAAACCCAATGATAGCTCCTCCAGAATCACGCCATACACTCCTTTTTGGCAGTTTCCAAAATATCGAATAAAATTGTGAATATTGTCCTCCTGCTCTCGCCATTCGTGTTGGTATGTTGGGGTGTGAGCAGACGACTCGCTCTGGCAACTGAGGGTAGAAAACAAACATTGATTATCGTATACTCTTACTCTCTGTTACTGTTAAGATGCATTTTGTCGTTTACAATTGAAATGAAATACGGGCATACTTACAAACCTAAATTGAGGGACTAAATATTTCGTAAGTTAACATTACTTAGCTTGTTCAAGGAGTAAATAATTATCGTATTCCATTTTGGATAG
Organism: Panulirus ornatus; assembly: GCF_036320965.1. NCBI lineage: Eukaryota > Metazoa > Arthropoda > Malacostraca > Decapoda > Palinuridae > Panulirus > Panulirus ornatus. The sequence goes on from NC_092279.1 coordinate 11,501,498, forward strand.
AAATGCACTCCGCTTGGTGCGATGTTCATGATAGAAAACGAGAATTTAGGGATATCTTAGTTTTAAGTTTTCATGATATCTGAATGTCATTTAACGTAAAATATTTCTTATAATTTTACTTTTATGATACACAATATCATTCTTATAATAAGCAGGTCAATGTGAAATTCAGAGATATACATGAACTCTGGGATCCTTCCGTTATGATTGAATGATTCATCTGTAAAATGTTGCTTTACACATAGGTACTTACAGTAACAATCAAATGAGGAAATTCAGAGATGGAATTTAGAATTGCATAATACTTTCATTCGTGCAGAATATTTGCACAATGTTTACTACAGCTTTCACCAGTTCTTCTCTTTATACAAAACCAATTTTCACGACTCTCACTTTGCATACCTCCACATCTTAAACATAGATTTACCCTCCTCTTCACTTCCTGCTGACTTTTCTTGTACATCTCCCAAGAAATGGTCATACAACTCTCCTTTTGCTTTCGCTAGCAACTTTACCACTACATCCCACCCTCACCACTCATTACCCTTTCTCACCTGTCCATTTCCCCTATACTTTCATGCATTTTTCAGCAGTACTTCATGGAACACCTCTCATTCCTCACCCCATTCCTCTATCCACATATACTCTCACTTCTTGCCCACCTACATTCAATTTCTTCTGGTATCTCTTCTCACAGGTATGAACATAAAAATGAGGAAAGTGGAATTTTCTTGAAAGTTCATTTCCTTATGCCTTTATCTAGCAAGGGCTGGAAATTCAAGTATTTATAAAAATAATGTTCAGATCATTCATTTTTCTTGTGTAGTGTCTTTGGATTCGGTACCTGACCCTCATTTCTTTAGGGTCAAGAACCATTAGATCTAAGTTTTTGCAAGATGTATTGGCTAGATTAAGTCCTACATTTGGTTGTACTTTAGGATCTGGGTTAGGTTAGTACAAAGCGAGGACCTAACTTAAAGCCACCAGATGTCTCAAAATTGGCCGAAGTCATGCTTTTGAACTGTATAGTATGTTGCATTATATCCGAAGAACCTTAAGGACCATAAAAATGTTCTGCTTTTATAGAAAATTAGCATAAATGTCTCCTTTTATCAAAATTGCAACCAGTGAGCTGTATAGCAGCATACAATTTTTACTGGAGTTATGCATACTTGTATAAATAACAAAGGTCTGGTGTGATTTTGAACTTAAATTATATCTTTGTTGATAATGACTGTGAGAAGAGTAACATCCCAACCCAAGCTATATCATCTAATGCCCAACAGTTTCATATATTAAAGTCCAAATACATAACTTCATAACTGTATCCTTAATGAAGAGGTATAAGCCATTAGTCATTGACCACTACATTATAGGGATAGTCCTGAAAGGTGCAGGATCATATCTTTCCTATTGGAATAGCACTAAGGTTTTATTAAATTGTATTGTGATTATTTAACATATATTTATTGCTTCTTACAGCTAAATCTATGCTGAAGCTATGGTAGGTGTGCTAGTACCATCAGTGTATTGGATGTTAGGATTGCTTAGATTATGTTCTTATCTCAACTGACTCAGTACTTAGTAATAACATTTTTTCTTTTTCCATTATTTAAGAGCTGTCCCACTTTAAAGTCTAGAAAATCCGGTCACTTTCGCTTAATTAGAACATGAAAAATTAAAACATAGAATCTAGGAAATAACAGGATCTAATCTGACTTAAGGATTTTACCAAAGCCACCTAACCTAAACCTAAGCTACGAAAAATCTTAACATAATCCATCTAAACAACTTAAACTAGCATTTGACCTAAATTAGGATCAAATCTAAGAACCTAATCCAGGACCTGGTACAGAACTTGACCTAAGAAAATCTAGGACTTAAACCTGACGACTTAACATACTACCATGGAACCTATTCTGAGGCAGGACCTAATGTAAGGACATACAGAGATGTAACGTAGGCCCTAACATGACATTACCTATCACTAAACTGAAGGACGTAACCAAACCTAACCTAAGGAGAAACTATGGATCTTAGACCTAACTTAATCTGACAAACTTGGAACCTTTAACTTGACAAACTGTGGCTCTAGGACCTATCCTAAGCTGATAAATTTGGAACCTAGGATCAAATCATAGAATCAAACCTAATAACTTGTTCCAGAACCTAATCCAAAACCAGACACAAATGCCTGTTATGAACTCTCACATGAACTCAGCTGGTTTCAAAAACACTTTCTTTATATATTGTTGTATTACTGTGAATTGTTAAATTTTCTGAATACTCTGAGGGCTTCTGACAGACACTAGACCCTATGAAACAATTTGTCCCCTACCTTAGGTTAGGTTTGGTTAGGTTTACCAAATTAATGGTAAATATTAGTGGAAGACTCATTTGGGCTTATATATGTCTCTCTTGGAATATTCAGAAGGTTGTGCTTAATTTCAAAGATTTTCTTTTTACAATGCTTTTGGAATTGCTCCTATTCTTTTTGTTTTTTAATATTTAAAGATTGATTTTCCTATTCTATTTTGCATGCAGTGCCACTGTCAGGGAATTTGACTTACTTGGCATTTGCCAGCACCATGCTAGATTTCCTGTGGAGTAATGGAATCTCAAATTCCTTACAGATTTTCAAATCACCTTTGGCATCCTCTTGGGATATTAATTCAGGAATTTGACAGATGAGTTTACAGTGGCAGGCAAACAGTATCAAATGGCCAAAACTCTAGTTTTGTATATCCTTTACCATTTGATATTGGCACTGAGACTTTTAAGAAGAATTGTTCTCCAATAGAAGAATTTCCAGTCCCTTGTTCCCTCCTCTTTGCCTTCTATGAAATGCTGGAGATACATTGATAATGTTCTTCCTTACCCATCTGCCTAGAATAATTTGATTTATGGAATAATGAATTGATAGCATGAAGCTTGACAGATTTGTTTTCAGTTTTATGTATAGTATTTATTAATTTATTTGTTTGCATACTTGGGTACTACATCTTTATTACATATGCAAATTTTCATGGAGATAATGAGAACCTAATCCACCCTACTGGGAGGAAAATTTTTTATTATCAGGACTGTAAAATGAAAATAACTTCATTTCAGATTGTTATTTAGACATACACAAAATGCAAGTAAAGCATTACATATTATGGTAATGGAGTATAAATTGATTATTTTACAGGCTAGAGCTAGTGACTTTGAAAACGACGGAATGAGGTTGCAACATATATACATTAATGTGAATAGCTTGACAGGCTTTTTCTTTTTTTAATGGTATTACTTTACTGGTAATTAAGACTGTAGACAAAAATTATTGGTTTTAGACATGCTGAACAAAGGCATGTCTTAAAAGTCTCAGTGCCAATATCAAATGGTAAAGGATATACAAAACTAGAGTTTGGCCATTTGATACTGTTTGCCTGCCACTGTGAACATATGAAATCTTTATCTATTTTGAGTCTAAAAGTAGCATAATAAAGTCAGATTATCAAAAATCTATAATCCTTGCAACAAGCTTTGTTTAAATTATCGTCTAAACATAACAACAGAATGTATACCAGTTGCAGGTTCTAAATGGTATTTTTGAAAATTTATAAAACATTTAACAAACATTACTGAAATTTTATGCTCCAAGTTGCCTGCAGTCTGGATTGCAGTAACTGGATCAAGGATTTTGGAAGTTTTTTATTTGTTCATAATTATAACAAAACCATGTTTTATAAAAGAGTCCTGGTGTTACCCAGAACCTCTTTCTGAGGCTCCTGCAGTACAAGGATGCATTAATTCCATTTATAGGAAAATGAAGACTTCTGTGGAGTGAAAAGTTTTTTGACAAGACTGTATTTCCAATGATACAGCCTCACCAAAGGTGATTTTTCACAAGTGGTGTATCATCTTGCAGGCTGAACCTAGTAACATGCTTTGGGAGTTAAGGATTTAAGAAATACAGATTTTTGATAATCTTCCAGTACCGTTTTTAGTATTCCTTATGTTACATTTGTATGTGTAAGCTTTTGAAAAGACTCTTATATTCAAGAGTAGCAGCAGCACAGCCTTCTGATTAAAATTTTGTAAAAAATGTATAAAACTAAGCTAACAGTAGTGGGTCAGGGTAACTCTGATTACTCCAATCTTACAATCATATATACTTGATCATTATGCTGGAAAATGTTCAGCAAAAAGTTGATACAAGTATTTAAAGATTAAAGACAATCATGGAAGGCAATCAGTACTGACATGATGGGTACATAAAAGCATAATTTGATGATTTATGTGTATGTGCATATATGATATCTTTGGTATAGTAGTGGCAAAGCATGTGGTCTCATTGATTTGTTGCCCTTGAGGTGATTCATAGAATGTTCTAGAATGTAGATATTACTTTATCAGTGCAATCTGAATATTGAAGTTTTGCCCTTCTGCATTAACTTCTCTGGAATATATAACTTTTTATAATATACTGTACCTATTTGCATATATTTATCTTAGGTTGAATTTCTTCCGTAATGCATCTGTTCATAGGATAGATGCAAAAGATTATAATGTATATCATATATGAAGGGACTACCTGAGGGTTTGATTGAAGGATGTAATATAAATAGTGTAATTCTTAATCTTGCTGTGAGTGTTTAAGTACACCCGTGTATATCAGTTCACATATCGCAAGAACCAATTTACTGTTGTTGTCTGCCAATTTACTTTGTTGAGTTATTTTTGTTTACTGCATCTGCCATAATCACTGTAGACATTTTAAGAGAATAGAAAGAACAGCCACCTATATAAATATGACTGAATTATTGGATATGTTTATAAAGTTCATAAGAAAGACCAAACAATCAATTACTACTTTACATTGCATAAGAGATTGTTCATAACTTTTCCAAAAGAGATTTTTAGATATGGTTTACAGATTCTTTAACCAATGTTATTTGCCAGTAATTCCTAAAATTAATAAATTACAGGGTACAGTATATGCATTGTGCAAGACTTTCCCGTGATTAGCACAGATTTGAAAGTAAACTCAGAAATAAAACTATTCAAATCAGAGACTGGTCCCACATCATGAATTATCTTGGTATGGAGAGTAATAAAGTAAGAAATATTATTCAAATGTGAAGTTTCATACTTCTGCACAATGGGCATCAGATGATAATAAGTGTAAGTGATTTGGAATGGGAGTAGTCGTAATAATGATGGATGTATAAAAAAATTCCTTCATACATGTTCATCATTTCTTGCATTAGTGAGGTAGTGCTAGGAACAGATGGATAACAACCTCATTAGTTCACATCCATTTCCTAGCTTATGTATAATGCACCAGGACCAGAGCCACCATCCACAGCCAAGCCCCACAGACCTTTCTATGGCTTAGCCCTTACCACTTCATATGCCCTGGTTTAGCCATCTATACCCCATCACTACAATTTTCTCTGTCCCATTTACACTTCTCATCCTTTTGCATGTTTGGGTGCTAGTAACTCACAAGCCTTTTTCACATCACATGAGGAGAAACTCAAGTGCTCTCACACACATTTTCTTCATGGTATGAGATCTTGAAGATGGAATTAAGGAAATTAGGTGAGATAAGATGACTAGTTTCTGTAAATTAACTGAAACATATACTGATTTGAAGGCCATGGTCATCCAGTCAGTAGCACTTTACTGTCTAAAAGCCTATAGAGTAGCTTATGGGACAAGTATCAATGTCGCCATGAAGCTTGGTTGCTTAAAGAACCAATGTTGTTTCGATCGGGGTGGAGAAAAGAGTAATAACCAATTGTACAGCAAACACCCATTGTCCATAAGGTCTCCACAGAAAACACCATTGTCACTCGAAACCACACTTCAAATTTCACCATCTGTGGAAAGATATTAAAGTGTTAATCTCAGTTTACATCAGACATGATTTTTTTTTTCTTAATATATGAAGTCATGACTGGAACTGTAAAGTATAAGTCAGGGTATCCCTAATGTGTACTAATCATATATATATCTCTGATGCCCATTCCCTTTGGGAAATCCTATCAAGTGGATGGTCATAGCATAGGTCTCCACTTATCCTTGTCCTTACATGCCTTTTTTGCATACACCATTCCATGCAGTCTTCCCCAGCTTCTCTCCATCCAGTACTCTTTCATCCTGTTTCCCCATGTCACAGTTGGTTTTCCTCTCGTACTAACCCCTTTAATTGTACTATCATACACTCTCCTTGTAAACTCCGTGTCTTGCATTCTCTCCACATGCCCAAAGCACCTCAAAGTATTACATTTCACCAAATCTGCCACTTCATAGTTCATTCCCTTTCATTCCCTGCCATACCGAAAGTTTCATACACCTCTTTTTACTTTTTTTCATTCCATCTAGTCATACCACGTGTTCCTCTCAAAAAACTCATTTTCACAGCTGGAATTCTTAACCTCTCTGACTCATCCCATGTCCATGTTTCGGCTGCATAAGTCAGGGTTGGGATGACTATACTGTCCCTTAATCATTCCTCACTTCCATTCTTACATTTCTTCACTTCCATACTTACATCTCTATCCTTCATTAATATATGTAGCAATGTTAGTACTTCAGCTTGATAATGTTTCTTTCACCCCATCATATGACCACCAGACATTAACTTTGTCACCAGTTCATTAGTTTACCTATGTTCTTAAACTTAATATTGTGCCTAAAATATGATTGTACTTTAATAAATGTCTTTATTTTAACCATCTTACCACTTTCTCAGTCTTAGCCATTTATTTTTGTCTAATTACTCTGGCATATACTTACAGAGGCAGCCTATATTTTCATCACACAAGAAGCCTACAGGTTTTGGAAGGCAAATGGGTTATACTGCTATTTGTTCATCAGTTCATTTGTCTCTTGTCTTTGTGTGTGTGAACAGTTCCATATATCGAAAGCCATGATGGCTGTCAATAAGTAATTTTGAGTTGCCTGTGTTGTATGGTAGACACTTGAGGATTGCTTTGTCCACAACATCCATTGTCCATCAGTTTGTCAGTCCATTGTCAGGAGTCACACTTTATCCTTAATCTTAACCTTGGTCATAACTTGGAAATTCTAAATCAGATACTCATGAAATTTTAGGTATTTCATTGTGAGACACAGTTTAAAGTGGAGCAGACAAATTGTTTGCTGATGTTGAGGGATTCTTTTTCTTGTCCAAACCTAGCACCATTTAGTTTTTGAGAGTATTTAGTTTGTGGGCTGATTTTATGTTGATGATATTGATGTGGTTAGTGAATGTCATGTGTGATGTCTAGAATGATTGATGTTTTTTTCATTGGTAGTTGACTGTCCATTCAAGGTGACAGGAGGGTGTGAGCTGGTTTTGTGTCTGTCTTGGGTTAAAAGATTGATTGAGGACATGTGTAGATGTGGATGGTGAGGTACTGTTCCAACTGTATAATGTGGTGCTGTATGTTTGATGTTCCAACTGTGGAGCTAGGATATGATTGTGGGGTGGTTTGCATATGAAAGCACCTTCATCTTGAGGTTTGCTTGAGGTAATGGGAGGCCTTGTAGAAAGAAATGGAAGAGAGTGGGATAAGAACTGCACAACCTTGGGCTGCAGGAACTTTTATAAAGGTACTGGGTAACATCAGGAATCTGATAGATGTTGGTCCTTGGGTAATTATAAAAATATATCATTACAGTGGGATATATGAATGTAAATCATTTGGTAAAAGCTGTAATGTAATGCTTGAGTTTGGCTAAGTGGTTAAAGAGGTTAAGGGATCAGAGTGGAAACCAGACTCAAAGTGGAGATATATTAGAGGAATCTGCTCAAGGGCTGAGTACTTTCTTTGACAGTATAAACTTGTAAGAGGAGTTCTGTAGCCAATATGAAGACCACTGTTATGGAGGGTTTTGTGAAATCTACTGCAAGGGAGTTTCGTATACTTAGGAAATGGTAGAAAAGAGAGAAATATATGTTTCTGTTAAATTTGTCAGAATGCAGAAGAGCCCAGGGATGTACTTTGAAGATGATTTAAGTGAACTTGATTATTTTGTTAAAAGCCAGATCTGATAACCCCTGAGGTAAAGCAGCTGATTGACCAAGTCTCATGTATAGCGTCAGGAGTAGTAGTAATACACGCTCATATCATAGTATATATAAATTTACACCTTATGATTAAGCAAGAGACAAAGGAGAGAAAAAAATAACAATGAAAAATCAGAACTGAGAGTTCCAATGAATTTTGATTAAATACTGACCTCAACATACCATACTGCAATCATTGCAGTATTCTCAACAAGACAGAAGATATAGAAAAATGCCATACGTCTTCGGGAGGGTGTGTCTTTGACATTGACATAGCAAAAGATATGGACAAGGCCCATGACGCAGTTGTACAGCATTTCTAGAACTGGTCGAGCACTGCCATCATCAAGGGCACAAAATCTTGTTCCCTAAAGAAAGTATAAACTTTCAATGGCACACAGAATATCATGGTAAATTTTTTAGTCAGTTTTTCTTACTGATATTGTTTAAAGTAACATGGCATATCTTACTTAAATTTTGAGCAAGTTGAATTAAGCCCAACACACAGAGTATTATTTGTGACATATGTAGCAGTATATAAATCATATATTTCCCAAAATTTTCACGTACTTTTGGACGTGGATATCATTGTTAGTGTGGAATTAAATACAGCAGTAGCCTGAATATGGATTAGTTATTACTTCATAATAGTGTCTTTTACAGTACATTATAGTGATATTGAACTGACCTGTGCATGTATCCAAGCTGTCATTATGAGCCAATGGGTTGCCAAGACAAAGGCAGTCACAACGGGAAATGGAATAACAATATTACCATGAGAATCTGGCCATCGTATGGACAGTATTGATCGAGGATCCTGGTCTGGTTGCTGTAAACAGAGAGAATTGGGTTTTATTATCAGAGTTTGAAGTTAGTTGTTAAAATGGCGAGTATTTGAATTTTATAATGCCATTGTCATTTTTATTTTTACTTTACTAATCATGTATTGATACAAACTTTATACCTGTAGTTATTTGCTTTTGTTTTGAATAGAAATTTTAGTAAGGGGAACACTAAATTGAACTTACAAGTATTGCAGCAAATGAACCTATTGTGATTATCCTTGAAGCAACCATAGTGGTTCGCCATAATAAGCACGTAGTAGTACCACAGCAGGACAGCTGCTCTTTTTCTGGTACCGAGCGACGCAGTTCATCTTGATATGATACCAGTGACCATGAGAGAGCAAAAACACCCAGAAGAATTTTCCACACCTGTACTGCTTTAGCTGAAAGTTATTACAATGGGCTGGAAATGTTATTAATTTCAACCAAATTTCAAACAATACATATGGATCAAACAGGGTGAGCCAAAAGTCACTGTGCATCAACTGTTGATGAATAGTATATTTAGAGAGTCGTTGTATATTAATACAAATACATTTCCCATACTTATTCAAGTTACAGAAAATGTTGGAAATAGCACCCAAATGCCTGTAGACACACATCTACACATCTTGTTGGCTAAAACATGCAACAAATCATTCAGAAAGATGCTCCTGATGAAATTTGCAATGGCTTCCTTAAGTTCAGGGAGAGTATGAGGATTGTCTTTGTAAACTTTGCCTTTCATCGCTCCACACATATAGTAAACCGGGGGTGCAAGATCTAGAAACATTGGAGGCCATATGTCCTTTGAAATTATTATGTCCCTGAACATGTCCTCCAGTAGCCTCATGTAGAAATGAGATGTGTTTCCAGTAACAAATTCTTGTTGGAAGCAGCCATGGGCAATTTTGTCCTCGTGTAAATGTCCTGGGAGGGGTAAAGAATCAATCCATAATAAAGTTCTGAGTTGCTTGAATCAGTGAAGAATATGGGGCCAATTATCTGATTTCATAATACAGTCCACCACTTCCAACTTTCTGATCATGTAGTGGTGTCTCCTTGATCTCATACAGATTAGCCACTGACCAAACAAGGCCATTTTGGTTGGCATAACTGGATAAGTGAAACTATACCTCATTGGTAAAGAAATTGACATACATAATATCCTCTCCATTGGCAGTAATAAAGTCTCTAAACCATCGGCAGTATTCAACATGGTTGACATTGTCCCTTTTTTACAGTTCATGCACTGATGTTATCTTGGAGGGATGTAGGTACAACTGCTTCTTCAGCACTCTACTCATGCTATTATACAAGAAATCCATCTGCTGTGCCTGTTTATGACCAGATTTATTCTCGCTTTACATTATGTGATCTGATATTTCCAGTGTGTTTTCCAGTTCCTGACAGATCTTGGCGTGCCTTCAACTGGTCCAATTTCACAAAACTGGGCATTTAACTGCCACACAACACTGTGATGTGTTACTGAAATGTCAGGATACTTTTCAGCAAAGCTGATGGTACACTTCATCTGTATATTGGTCTGCAATACATATCACCTGTTCCACCAAAAACACTTTAGCTTCAAGCGATAAAACCATTTTCACATTAACACCTGTTAGCATCCAGACAAGCTTGCATTCAAAGAAATACTGGTGACAATGCATGAGGAAGGAAAGGGAGGTCAGTCACCTTGTTTCAAAATTTACACATGCCTTTTGTTGTAACAATAATACTGAGAATGAGGCAGTTTTATATATAGTATAAGTGCACAGTGACTTTTAGCTTACCCTGCATAAAGATAACTGTATATAACTAATGTTACATTGTATTAGAGATTGGTAAATGGAATTATTGAACAAGTTTATTTATATACAATGTATATTCATAAACACACAAAAAGCATGGCAGACTGACTTGCACTGCTGACTTCGTCATTGCCAGTGATGATCTCAGGACTACGATATAAAAGGAAGATTTGGAAAATTAGTTGTGGTGCATCTTGCAGAAAACTGTGCATCATATCCAGCATAGCAGTGTCACGTGAGATTACCTGCAGGATGAAGGGAAGAGTTACTCCTAGCTTGCTTCATCTTCTTTGAAATGACTAATGACAGCTGGGTTCCGTAAACCTTCATGAGTAGCATAAACAAGGAGAGCTGGTTAAAATGGCTCGGACTGAAGACATAGAAAGTTCTTTGTGTAAAACATTTTTTATCAACATTACAGTACATATATTGTAATTCTGTACGTTACAAAAATTAATAAGTAACTTTGTCATGAAAATGAATAATTTAAAGACTTAGAACTTTGAAAAAACTGTGTAAGTATAATACTATCGTATTACAATAATACCTACAGGTAATACCTTCAAACATGACCATTTCATCCTGTCAGGTGACAACCTCTTTTTCACACATTTTTCATTGCTCCCAGAGCCTTCACCCCTTCATCCACCCAATGACTCACTTCTGCTTCCATTGTGCCATGTCCATTCCAAGGTATCTTTACTTCATTCCCCCAAATTTTCACCATTCAAACTCGCACCCTAACTGACCTTTCACTTTGACCTGCTAAACCTAATAACCTTGCTTTTACTTAGTTTTATTTGTTTATGAATGGGGTGGCAAGGGAAGTAATCTCAAGAGTCTGAGAGAGGGGTGAGTATGCAGTCTGTAAGGGGTGAGGGTTTCTGAGAAGTGAATCAGTTTTTGTTTGCTGATAACACAGCACTGGTGGCGGATTCAAGTGAGAAACATCAGAAGTTGGGGACTGGGTTTGGAAGAGTATGTGAAAGGAGAAAGTTGAGAGTAAATGGTGATTGTGAATATATCAATATATCCATTATTACTCATCTCAACATGACAGTTAAATTATCATCATTACAATCTATGTTCCTTAGGGCATTACGTATTTGCAGTCCAGAGTTTATTGATGATGAGTTTGAGAAAATATATTCTATTGGATCTAAGTTAAAGTACCCTAGATCTTTCATTGATAAATCCCTTAAGTTAGCAAAGAAATCATTTTATAGAGTTGAGCCCAAACCTCCCACTGACACCAAGAATCTTTTAGTTCTCACTTTTAATAATAATTTTACTTTACTTCCCATGTTGCTTAAATCCTTTCATGTAAATGTTGCCTTCAGCAACAATAATACAATAAAGAATATCTTAATCAGGAATTCACTAGAAAATTCTCTTGGATGCATCTATAAAGTGCCATGTAGAAATTGTGACAAGTTATACGTTGGGCAGACTGGAAAGGAACTTTCTGTTAGACTTAAGCTACATAAATAGAGTATAAGAACGGGACAAGAATCAAATGCCTTGTTTAATCATGTTAAAAACTATGATCATTGTGTTGACTGGAGTAATGCCATCTCAGTTATTAACTCTATTACCACAAGAAATATCATTGAATCTTCTATTATTAAATACACAAAGAATTATAATCCTAATATTAGTGATGGTCTATACAAATTAGATAACTTTATTGTTGATAAAATTTGTTAAATGATAAGTTTATGAATGCTCGTTGTCTGTCTTGGACAATCGCATGTTTACCAAATGGCGTCCTAGTTTCGTCCCTTCGATGTACATCAACTGATGGTTATATTTCTCTCTTGTGTCTCCCCTGATGATGTGATTATTACACGAAAGTGCACTTGGGAACTTATCATGTTTCATTTTCCCCATGGACTCATAGGAATATATATTATTTATTTATTTTTTATTTATTTTGCTTTGTCGCTGTCTCCCGCATTTGCGAGGTAGCGCAAGGAAACAGAAGAAAGAAATGGCCCAACCCACCCCCATACATATGTATATACACACATGTCCACACACGCAAATATACATACCTATACATCTCAATGTACACATATATATATATATACACACACAGACACATACATATATACCCATGCACACAATTCACACTGTCTGCCTTTATTCATTCCCATCGCCACCTTGCCACACATGGAATACCATCCCCCTCCCCCCTCATGTGTGCGGGGTAGCACTAGGAAAAGACAACAAAGGCCTCATTCGTTCACACTCAGTCTCTAGCTGTCATGCAATAATGCCTGAAACCACAGCTTCCTTTCCACATCCAGGCCCCACACAGCTTTCCATGGTTTACCCCAGACGCTTCACATGCCCTGATTCAATCCACTGACAGCACGTCAACCCCGGTATACCACATCGATCCAATTCACTCTATTCCTTGCCCGCCTTTCACCCTCCTGCATGTTCAGGCCCCAATCACTCAAAATCTTTTTCACTCCATCTTTCCACCTCCAATTTGGTCTCCCACTTCTCCTCGTTCCCTCCACCTCCGACACATATATCCTCTTGGTCAATCTTTCCTCACTCATTCTCTCCATGTGCCCAAACCATTTCAAAACACCCTCTTCTGCTCTCACAACCACGCCCTTTTTATTTCCACACATCTCTCTTACCCTTACATTACTTACTCGATCGAACCACCTCACACCACACATTGTCCTCAAACATCTCATTTCCAGCACATCCACCCTCCTGCGCACAACTCTATCCATAGCCCACGCCTCGCAACCATACAACATTGTTGGAACCACTACCTCTTCTCTGTTTACCAAATCATTTTCCCCAACCCTCTCACTTTGCACACCACCTCGACCAAGACACCCTATATATATATTGTTAGCCCAGGACCAATTTCTGTGAAGGAGCACTGGTGGTACTCAGAGCCTTTCTAAAGGCTCCTACAGCCCAAGGTTGCACTGATTCCAGTAGCAGGGATATGTAAATGCCTTTAGAGTGATAGGTTCTTTGACAGGACTTTACTGCCAGTGATGTCCTTCATTAATGGCCTTACTTGTAAAGAATTTACATTTCCCAATGCCAGTTGCCTTAGTCATTCTTTCAGTAAAAAAGCAGATCTTACAAATTTTTGCATGGCACATATTTCATTGTTGTGAGCTCTCAGTCTTAAGTATTATACTATCAGAATTCATTCTTTTATAAAGATAAATGTCTTAAATAGGACTGTTGTTAAAAATATGACAGCTTTCTAAGCAACAACAACAACAAAAAGTGTTTTATGTTTCATCATATCCAAGTAGCTTCTAGTCTCCTTCAGAAGTATTTGACATGTAGGTAGGCTTTATTCAAACGAGTAGATAGGATTAGGTTTGGCAAGGAATGTGTGTGCAGTTCTGATTCTGTATTTCTAGTTTTTTGTAAAGTGACAGTACTTACCATCTGTAGGACAGCATGCACCTCTCCCTTGGGTGTTCTTCTCAAGACAGCAGCTCCTTGTGGACCCATCTCCACATGCTTAACCTCACGCTTCATCTTTACACCATATCTCATGATGTCCACATACCTTTATTGATAATGAATACATTGTTATTGATTAAAGGAATTGAGAAAATATAATAGTTTGTGTATTTCACTGAGTCTAGATGTTGGGGAAGTGCAAATTATTTCTAAAGAAGACATCACAAAGAGGAGCAGCCATAATGTGACTGAAAAATCAAAAAGTGGGTATGGAAGGGATGATCAGTTTGATTATGAAATGTAGAAGTTACATAACAGTTGAATGGATGTGGGAAGTAAAGTTAGTGTATCAGTAAAAGAGATACGTACCAGATGATAGTGTAGAAACTGTGATTCTTCTGCTGAATTAAGATGAAAGGAGTAAAATAACTGCAAACATTGTGAAACTATAGCTTTTTTGTAGAGTTGATGAATTATGTAGTTGTATTTTGATAATATAACTAAAAACACAACAGTGAGCTCCTTGCAGCAGTAGGTAGCTTGGAAGAAGAGAAGGAAAATGTAGATCAGATTTTTATACCTAAGCAGATTATGGAAAAGTACTGGAGAAAAGATGAATTCTTGGGTAGTATTTGTGGGTTTAAAACAAGTAAATAGAAAAGGACTTCAGGGAATTTTTACTCATTCATATGCCTGGAAAACTGTTGGAATGATGCTAAAAGCTTTTACGATTAAAGTGATATGTGAAGAAAAAACCATGGTGTAAGTGATTGTTTGGATTAAATGTAGGAAAGCAGTATGGGTTTTAATTTAATAGTATGGGTGAACCTTAATTTAACAGATTAGGAGTTGCCACAGGTTTAGTTTATGAGTACTGTTGTTTTGGAAGGATAATTATAAAATTAGTTGTAGAGTCATAAGATGGCAAAACACTGTATACAAAACATTTACACACATGTTTACTATTTCCTGCAGTAGTGAGATAAGCACCAGGAACAGATGATGAAATGGCCTTATTCACTTACATCCACACACTAGCTTCTGTGTATACCACATTAAAACTAGAGCCTTTTATCTAAAACCAGGCTCTATAGGCCTTTTCATGGTTTCCCGTCTGCTTCATGTTCCCGAGTTCAACCAATTAACAGCAAGTTGCCCCCTATATACCACATCATCCTATTCACTCTATCCCCTACATGCCTCACACCCCCTGAACCTTCAAAGCATCTTTCTCTCCACATCCTTCCTCCTCCTTGCTTTTTCCTTTTTCCTTGTTGTTCTACTTTTGACTTGTATGCCCTTGTAGTCATCCTCTCCATAAGTCCAAACCTTTTCAACTCACCTTCTTCAGCTCTCTCAAACATACTCCTCTTCCTGCCACACCTTTCTCTTAACCTGTCATTTCTTATAAGATGAATCATCCTCACACCACATATTGTCCTTAAGCATTTAATTTCTAACACGTCCACTTTTACATTTTTGTCTAAGAACCAAGCCTTATATCCATTCTGCATCGACGATGCTACAGTACACTCAGATATATCCATCTTTGCCTATAAAGACAGTGACCTGTCTTTCCACACATTCCTTGATACACCCATGTACTTTGCACCCCACCCACCCTGTGGCTCACTTTAAGTCCCATTTGTTGTCATATCTACTTCCAAGTATATAAAACACCACTTCCTCCAAGTTCTCTCCATTCACACTCATACTCCAAATAACTTCTCTTTGTCTACTGCTAAACCTAACCTTGCTTATATTCACTTTACTTTTGACTTTTTCCTTTTACAAACTCTACCAAACTCAGAGACCAGCTTCTGCAGTTTCTCATACAAATCTGCCACCAGTGCCATGTCAACAACAAACAACTGAAACCCCCTACCCTCATCAGATGGTATAATTCCTCTTTTCAAGCCTCTTGCATTCACATGCCTCATCACCCCTTCCATAAACAAATTAAGAAGTCATAATAACATCACTAATCTCTTCCACAGACTCTCTTGCACTTAAAATCACTTGCCCTTTTTTCTTCATACTTACATACAAGCCATACATTCTTGATATAAACTACTCACTGCATCTAATAGCTTTCCTCCCACTCAGTATATTTGCACCACCTTCCACAGAACATCTCCATTAACCCTATCATACACTTTCTCCAAAGCCCATTCTTTGTTTCTTGCACACATTTTTCAAAGTGGTCACTTGATCCAGACTTCCTCTACCTTTTTATGTGAGTTGTGAGGCTGTATGCTCTTTGTCTGCCCCATACAATTGGGAAATTGATTAAAGATAATGGAAGAGGAGATGAGAATGAATGGAGGATAATTGTACCATTAGATAATCATTCAATTGTTAGTCAAACCAAAATTATTATTCAGTTAATCCTCTGAGTTAGATTTAATAAACAGAGTTTATGGTTGATTTAATAAACAGAGTTTATGGTTGATACCGTATCAGTGGTCCGAGGAGGAGAATGTGGACAATGACTCTGATGACAACCTGTGACGTGCTCATCTTGTGCAGGACACAGTAGTCTCCCAGACATAACTTGTTCTGCCAGTACCACAGTAGGCTGCCATACATATTATTATTAATCATCACATCACTTAACCATAAAAGCTTTGCTATTATCTACATTAGAGGTTTTTGAACAGATTAACATCTTTTGTACTTTTTTTTTTTTTTTTTTTCTATACCTCGTCGCTGTCTCCCGCGTTTGCGAGGTAGCGCAAGGAAACAGACGAAAGAAATGGCCCAACCCCCCCCATACACATGTACATACACACGTCCACACACGCAAATATACATACCTACACAGCTTTCCATGGTTTACCCCGGACGCTTCACATGCCCTGATTCAATCCACTGACAGCACGTCAACCCCTGTATACCACATTGCTCCAATTCACTCTATTCCTTGCCCTCCTTTCACCCTCCTGCATGTTCAGGCCCCGATCACACAAAATCCTTTTCACTCCATCTTTCCACCTCCAATTTGGTCTCCCTCTTCTCCTCTTTCCCTCCACCTCCGACACATATATCCTCTTGGCCAATCTTTCCTCACTCATTCTCTCCATGTGCCCAAACCATTTCAAAACACCCTCTTCTGCTCTCTCAACCACGCTCTTTTTATTTCCACATATCTCTCTTACCCTTACGTTACTTACTCGATCAAACCACCTCACACCACACATTGTCCTCAAACATCTCATTTCCAGCACATCCATCCTCCTGCGAACAACTCTATCCATAGCCCACGCCTCGCAACTATACAACATTGTTGGAACCACTATTCCTTCAAACATACCCATTTTTGCTTTCTGGGATAATGTTCTCGACTTCCACACATTTTTCAAGGCTCCCAAAATTTTCGCCCCCTCCCCCACCCTATGATCCACTTCCGCTTCCATGGTTCCATCCGCTGACAGATCCACTCCCAGATATCTAAAACACTTCACTTCCTCCAGTTTTTCTCCATTCAAACTCACCTCCCAATTGACTTGACCCTCAACCCTACTGTACCTAATAACCTTGCTCTTATTCACATTTACTCTTAACTTTCTTCTTCCACACACTTTACCAAACTCCGTCACCAGCTTCTGCAGTTTCTCACATGAATCCGCCACCAGCGCTGTATCATCAGTGAACAACAACTGACTCACTTCCCAAGCTCTCTCATCCCCAACAGACTTCATACTTGCCCCTCTTTCCAAGACTCTTGCATTTACCTCCCTAACAACCCCATCCATAAACAAATTAAACAACCATGGAGACATCACACACCCCTTTTGTACTTATACTGTGATAAATCTTTGCATAAATTTTCATATGTGAATCACTATTTCATGCTGTAGACTAATTTTTAATTTTCATGAAATATTAATGTCCAGGTTATATCAGATGTACAATTTTTTGTTAGTTTCTATGTTGATAAATCATAGAGATCTTATGGATGAATTTTTTTTCTATTTATAATATAATCACAGTTAAGTACCAACTTTAATTACATTTTAACATTGAAGTGAAACTTTGTTTGGATATTTGTTTGTGATATTTGGGTATGAGATGTAGTTGGACGAGTAGTGGAAGTACTTGCTTCTGTCTAAACAGCTGTTGTTGGTTTATTATTGGTGTGAGATTTAGGTGGCTGCATTGCTAGTCACTTTCTTGACGTTTGGGTCTCTTTATAAAAGAACAGTAATCAAAAGAAATTGATTCATTGAAGTTGGCAACACACCTGGGATTTTGTTTTGAACTTGGGAAACTTCCACTTGCAAATTCTGTTAAACTCCCAAAATTTGGCACAATTAAACCTAACCAAAGCATATATCACCAATGCCCCCCCTCACATTCCATTGCTTCCCCCTTACTTGTAGTTAATAGGCTTCCTGAGCAGTAGAACCTCCAAATTTTTGAAAAATAAGCTGCTCATCCTTTCTGGTGAGCTGCTAGCTGTTTGTGTGTGTGTGTGTGTTTGTGTGTGTGTGTGTGTGTGTGTGTGTGTGTGTGTGTGTGTGTGTGTGTGTGTGTGTGTGTGTGGTATAGATATCAGGATGCTTGGTGATGAGAGGGTGGATTGGTAGGTTTTTCTTTTTTTGGGCATGATGGTGTGGGTTGGGTATGTGGTCTGAGCTTGTTTATGAGGGATATATAATGAGGAGATGGTGGCTAGTTGGCCAAGTGAAATAGGCATACTGAAGATAGTTTGCAATATATGTGCGATGGTAACTTTAAATGTATGGTAAAGGTCACGGGCAGAGGGCTATGCACAATGGAGGTTGTGAGGACTGTGGCATGAACATGTTATAGACCATCCTTCAATTCTTCTCATCCTTCTCTCACTTGATTCATCTTGCTTAAAAACTTGGATAGTATATCTCAGTGGGGTACACAAAATCTGGTTAAGTTTAATGCCTCCAAAACTCAGTTTCTATCCATATTTCTAAGTCAAAAATTCCTCAAAACTTTACTCTTGCCTTTGACAGTTCTGAAATTCCACCTCTTGACTCAGAGAACATACTTAGTATTACTGTAACATTCACTCTGTCATGGAAACCCCACAACAAGAAAAGAGGTAAGTTTTCCACTAAGATACTGGGAATCCTGTTTAGATGTTGAAATTTCTTTTTTCCAAACAGTTGCTCCATTTATACAAAGGATTGATCCATCCTTGTTTGGAGTACTGCTATTACATCTTGGTTGGTTCTAGCTCTTCATCCTTACTTGACAGAGTTGTGTCAAAAGCAGTCTGACTTATAACTTTCTCAGGTTAACTTCAAAACTTAACCTGCTTGCCCTTCATGACAATGTTGGATCACTTTCCCTCTTCTTTAAGCATTACTATGGTTTTTGCTCCCTAGAACTGGCTGCTTGTGTTTCTTCACCGCTAGCTAGACCACACAATACTCGGCAAGATGCTATATCACATGATAACTGGGTGGTTATTGGCAACTCAGGCATGGGCTGTTTTTATAACTGTTTTTTCCCTGCATCTCAAGCTTTGAAACCCTCTACCCTCTTGTGTCTTTCACAACACTTATTACATGGCACATTGTAAAAGATAGGTTTTTCACTTCATCCAAAGTTTGTAAATACTTCCCCTAGCCTCTACTTTTTCCCCTTCATTAACCTCTCTGTATTTTAATTAAGGCCCAGCCTTGATGTGGACTTTCATCCGTGACTGGAGCCTCCAACTTATACAAACAATGGTTATGGTATGGGTGTCATGAGAAGGTTATTTGGGATTGACTTGAGGTGAGGCTTGGTATGGTAATGAAAGTAGGCATAATAATATGGATGTGGTGTTGAGGGTGGATATGTAGCTTATGCTTGGTGTTGAGGGAAAATTGATGGCATGATCCTGTTAGTGAGTGTGGTTATGGGATGGATTTAGTGTTAAGGGGGGGAGGGGGTGATATTGCATAATGATGAGGATGGATATCTAGTATTTATGTATGGATGAGGGTGGGTGCAGTGTGTGATGATTATTGGTAGCATACCTGCAGATGTTGATGATAACCATGGGCACAATAATAATACAGAGTGTGATTATGAACCACGTCATTAGTTCAGACTGCCTTCCCCTCTCATCAGCCTAAATAGAATAAATACAAATTAATTGCTTCAGCTACTTAGGAGCACTACTTAGTTAATGCTGAAACTCAAGAAAGATACCTTTTTTAAATCATAATAGTACTGACAGTCATCACTGATGTATTTGGACACAAAGTTCAAAAGTTCAAATGAAATGAAATTATTCAATAATGGTACATATGGATATTGTATAAAGAAAACACAGCTTAATGACTTAGGGCTACTCATCAGAGGCATACATTACTGATAAACAAACACTGTCATATCCTTATAGAATGGGGCTGTATTTAGGTTGAGTGAAGCACATGTACCTAATTAACAGTATATTTTGATGGATATTTGGCTTATGGTAAGTAGATTGCGGAATAAGATATTTTGAAGTAGAGTGTATTATGGATTTTGTGGAATAATTCAATAATATAGTCCTCAACAGAGAACTAAAAGAAAAAGATTTATATTATCAAGATTTAGATTTGGCCATCTCTGACATATTACTGCAACTCTTTATTTCATTGATATTTTCTAACAAATCTTGACTTTTGTTGGTGGAGATATTCTTTCTGTGACTCCTTACATTTATTGTATTTTCCATTTTTTCTAATGGATATTTAAAAGATGAATGAAACTAAGATTATATTTCAAGAAATGATGAAAGACATACTGTTAAAACATTTCTAGAAAAGATGAAGCCGTACTGTTAAAACATTTATTGAAAATGTGAATGAGGTACAATGCTGTCAGCCTCATGCCTGAAAAGTTTAGGCCTAACAGATTTTGAGTATAACATTAGTAACAGTACTGCAACAAACAGAGAAAATGCAATATTGAATCATATTTTAGACAGTAGGCCAGCAAAAAATTATTGTGAGTATAAGATTCAACCATAAATGTATTTTTAGCATTACTCCTCCACTCACAACAGTTTTGGAACACAGTATCATTATTATATAAATTTCATAATTCATATCCTTACTGGCCAATACTTTATGTTAGAAAATTGTAACTTTGACCTGGTGTTTCGTTTACAAATTTCTTTCATGGTCTCATTCGTCATAGGTTTCTGATGGAGTATGAGAAGTTTAGAGTAGAGCCAGCAGTAAGGAGCACATAAACCTGATGAATATATAAGTACTATACCTGCTAGGTATACATTAGTTTTTGCAAGTGATTCCAAGTTAACATTATCACAAAGACTACCAAGTAAGAAGACAGGCAGTGCACATTTACTAGCATTAAAAGATAGATTTATTCAATCCTCTGTTCTCTTTATATCAAACATTCTCTGCAAGGCATCCCCTGTAAATGCTGAGAATAACAATAAAAGAGCATAATCAAACACACTGGCATATGTTACCTAAATGATAACCATCTCTGGATGATCTTATCTGTTCACTTAGTGGATTCATTAAAGCACTAAATACAGGACTTAATTCATCCCCTTGTTTCACAGTCTTTCAAAGGGTAAAAATTCAGGATGCACATCATCCCATGTGATGCCTTTTTTATTTTGCTGACACAAGGCAAATAAAATACCTTGCTAAATCATGCCATAGTATCCAAAATATTCACAGATTAGTTTTGAATACCCAGCTCTATCAAAAGCCGTGGAAACAAAAACTACAGCCATTACAGTAAAAAGTAAGAATTATTACAGAATTGCTTCCATGGCCAAAGAACTGCAGATAATTTTTGAAAAATATCTTTAAGAGGACTGAAAATCAAGCTAAAGCTCAAGGTTTCAGAAAATCTGAGAATGTAGCCTTATATTTTTGAATTAAGTGTTAGGTACCATTGCCTCTAGTTGTTTGAGGTTAATAGAGATGTCCTTTAGTTTTTGGGTATTGGAACCAATAGAAAAGTAATTCCTTATGTTGGAGACAGACTATGCAAGAGGATGATTGAGAAACAAAATGCCAGATAAACATTGGGCTTAGGAGTTTAGTTGTGGAAATAATTTACAAATTCATCAAAGCACCTGTTGTAAAAACTTTTTCCAATTTGGATTTTATTTACAAATTCTTCAAAACAGTTGTATTAACAACTTTTTCTCAATTTTCAGTAGCAAACCTTATTACAAAAGGTACTAAATTAGGTATGTGTTACATCAGAGACCATGTTTCTGCATTACTCATTCTACTGTTAGCTGAAGTTGCAGCTGTAAAAATTTGAGAGAGCCATGATGGACAAGACTATCTACATATTAAATGAAGCTTAACAAATTCGATTTGAACACTCATGGAACTTTTTATAATAAATATAGGCAAAAAGTGAGATATATTTAGGCATAAACCAAAAGATTAACTTCATACATTGTACTGACAAGTTTATATAGTAACAATATGAATGAAATGTTATAAAGTGGGCAACAGAAGTTGTGTAGAGTTTAATTGAAGGAAGAAGAATACAGATTTCAGAGTAAGTTACCTGTCGCCAAAGGACGTATGCAAGGGCAGCATCTGATACAATATCCGCCACAAAAAGAATGATGTTGATAGCCGTGCCCACCACCCCCATTAGGCCAAAGGTAGCCTTCACATGGGCTGGGGGTTCCCGTAGCGACATCTGCCAAATTAAATTAAAAGGAAAGGCTTTAGCTTGACAGGTAGTTGATGTAATATGCACAGCTAACACATACATTGTGGGTGCATTGTACCATTTTTCCAGGAAGCACTTACACCGAGCAAGATTCTTAAAAATAATTTGAATTTTATTTAATGAGAGATGGGCAAAAGAAAATGCAAAGGAATGGACGAGAAGGTTGCGTTGAATGATGACATTATGTGAAAGGTCAGTGCGTTTATTGAGAATAAGGGAAGTATCAGTGCTTGTACTGTTACAGTAGAGAGCTGGAAAGAAAGGAATATTACCTAGGTAATTGATATTGCATTGGTGATAACATTTTATTCAAAGGGTGATACTTTGTAATCAAAACTTAGTTTGCCGATTAAAGTATGATTGAATCGTTCTCAGTAGACTTATCAAAAATTTGCCTTGGACCTGATCGCACAGAGGATGATTGAGAAAGTGTTCAGTCAGTGTAGATGGCATATTTCGGTTTTAAAACTAGCGGACTATTTCTTATGTTTCACGCCAGCTACCATATATATATATATATATATATATATATATATATATATATATATATATATATATATATATGGTGTGGGAGGCAAGTTGTTAGAAGCAGTGAAAAGTTTTTATTGAGGATGTAAGGCGTGTGTACGTGTAGGAAGAGAGGAAAGTGATTGGTTCTCAGTGAATGTAGGTTTGCGGCAGGGGTGTGTGATGTCTCCATGGTTGTTTAATTTGTTTATGGATGGGGTTGTTAGGGAGGTGAATGCAAGAGTTTTGGAAAGAGGGGCAAGTATGAAGTCTGTTGGGGATGAGAGAGCTTGGGAAGTGAGTCAGTTGTTGTTCGCTGATGATACAGCGCTGGTGGCTGATTCATGTGAGAAACTGCAGAAGCTGGTGACTGAGCTTGGTAAAGTGTGTGAAAGAAGAAAGTTAAGAGTAAATGTGAATAAGAGCAAGGTTATTAGGTACAGTAGGGTTGAGGGTCAAGTCAATTGGGAGGTGAGTTTGAATGGAGAAAAACTGGAGGAAGTGAGGTGTTTTAGATATCTGGGAGTGGATCTGGCAGCGGATGGAACCATGGAAGCGGAAGTGGATCATAGGGTGGGGGAGGGGGCGAAAATTCTGGGAGCCTTGAAGAATGTGTGGAAGTCGAGAACATTATCTCGGAAAGCAAAAATGGGTATGTTTGAAGGAATAGTGGTTCCAACAATGTTGTATGGTTGCGAGGCGTGGGCTATGGATAGAGTTGTGCGCAGGAGGATGGATGTGCTGGAAATGAGATGTTTGAGGACAATGTGTGGTGTGAGGTGGTTTGATCGAGTAAGTAACGTAAGGGTAAGAGAGCTGTGTGGAAATAAAAAGAGCGTGGTTGAGAGAGCAGAAGAGGGTGTTTTGAAATGGTTTGGGCACATGGAGAGAATGAGTGAGGAAAGAATGACCAAGAGGATATATGTGTCGGAGGTGGAGGGAATGAGGAGAAGAGGGAGACCAAATTGGAGGTGGAAAGATGGAGTGAAAAAGATTTTGTGTGATCGGGGCCTGAACATGCAGGAGGGTGAAAAGAGGGCAAGGAATAGAGTGAATTGGAGCGATGTGGTATACCGGGGTTGACGTGCTGTCAGTGGATTGAATCGGGGCATGTGAAGCGTCTGGGGTAAACCATGGAAAGCTGTGTAGGTATGTATATTTGCGTGTGTGGACGTATGTATACACATGTGTATGGGGGTGGGTTGGGCCATTTCTTTCGTCTGTTTCCTTGCGCTACCTCGCAAACGCGGGAGACAGCGACAAAGCAAAAAAAAAAAAAAAAAAAACTATATATATATATATATATATATATATATATATATATATATATATATATATATATGATATACCTCTTTTCATTCTTGATTGCCGTTTACCGCGATGGGAATTAGCGTCAAGAAACTGACGTAGAAAGACATCCACTCGCATAGTTTCTGTAATGGTATGGCGTAAGAGGTTATAGGGCCTACAGGTCTGTGTGCATGTGTTAGGAGTGGAAATTTTGTGAAATGTTTACAGCTGATGAGGCGGATTTCTTCTGTGAAATTTGTAGTGCACTGTAGTTTCAATAAACATTATCTGAACTACAGAGGTGCGATTACCCCTTTACATATATATATATATATATATATATATATATATATATATATATATATATATATATATATATATATTCATTTATTTTGCTTTGTCGCTGTCTCTCGCGTTTGCGAGGTAGCGCAAGGAAACAGACGAAAGAAATGGCCCAACCCACCCCCATACACATGTATATACATATGTACACGTCCACACACGCAAATATACATACCTATACATCTCAATGTACACATATATATACACACACAGACACATACATATATACCCATGCACACAATTCACACTGTCTTCCTTTAATCATTCCCATCGCCATATAATATATATATATTATTAGGTACAGTAGGGTTGAGGGTCAAGTCAATTGGGAGGTGAGTTTGAATGGAGAAAAACTGGAGGAAGTGAAGTGTTTTAGATATCTGGGAGTGGATCTGGCAGCGGATGGAACCATGGAAGCGGAAGTGGATCATAGGGTGGGGGAGGGGGCGAAAATTCTGGAAGCCTTGAAGAATGTGTGGAAGTCGAGAACATTATCTCGGAAAGCAAAAATGGGGATGTTTGAAGGAATAGTGGTTCCAACAATGTTGTATGGTTGCGAGGCGTGGACTATGGATAGAGTTTTGCGCAGGAGGATGGATGTGCTGGAAATGAGATGTTTGAGGACAATGTGTGGTGTGAGGTGGTTTGATCGAGTAAGTAACGTAAGGGTAAGAGAGATGTGTGGAAATAAAAAGAGCGTGGTTGAGAGAGCAGAAGAGGGTGTTTTGAAATGGTTTGGTCACATGGAGAGAATGAGTGAGGAAAGATTGACCAAGAGGATATACGTGTCGGAGGTGGAGGGAACGAGGAGAAGAGGGAGACCAAATTGGAGGTGGAAAGATGGAGTGAAAAAGATTTTGTGTGATCGGGGCCTGAACATGCAGGAGGGTGAAAGGAGGGCAAGGAACAGAGTGAATTGGAGCGATGTGGTATACCGGGGTTGACGTGCTGTCAGTGGATTGAATCGGGGCATGTGAAGCGTCTGGGGTAAACCATGGAAAGCTGTGTAGGTATGTATATTTGCGTGTGTGGACGTATGTATATACATGTGTATGGAGGTGGGTTGGGCCATTTCTTTCGTCTGTTTCCTTGCGCTACCTCGCAAACGCGGGAGACAGCGACAAAGCAAAAAAAAAAAAAAAAATATATATATATATATATATATATATATATATATATATATATATATATATATATTATCCTTGGGGATAGGGGAGAAAGAATACTTCCCACTCCCACGTATTCCCTGCGTGTCGTAGAAGGCGACTAAAAGGGAAGGGAGCGGGGGGCTGGAAATCCTCCCTTTTTTTCTTTTTCCAAAAGAAGCAACAGAGAAGGGGGCCAGGTGAGGATATTCCCTCAAAGGCCCAGGCCTGTTCTTAACGTTACCTCGCTAATGCGGGAAATGGCGAATAGTATGAAAGAAAAAAAAAAAATATATATATATATATAATATACATATATATATATATAAATCAGTAAAATCTAGCGATTAACTTTGATCTGGTAAATCCAATTGTACTATACGTCACTGGTGTTAGAGATATCAACCATTAGATACGATAAATATTGTAAATGCAGTATGACGCATATCTTTTTTGTGTTATTTAAAAAGATATATTGTCACTGTTTCGGTGAGGATGGTCTTTGTATTGGTTATTACCGCACAAGAAGAATTTTTATTCAAAATTGTAAATATGTGTTGAAAACATGGTATACCTCTGAGTTGTAGGTAGATCCGCCTTCCAGCAAAAGTTTTTCTCCCTATTAGAACTTTTTTTTTCTGTGAAAATGGGATTGTGTGCTTGTACACACTGCCTTAGGTAAATATTTTACCTCTTACAGCCTTACTTTGGGCATATGTGAAGAACCAATGGGTGTCTATATTTTGGTTAAGTTGGGGTTACACTGTTCGATCGAGGGTATAGCTTTCCGGGTGTTGCTCATTCTGCTTACTAGGGGCTAATTAGGCATGCTAGGGTTTTTCTATTCATCTAACCCCACATTTTCCAGATACTTCAAAGCCCTTCCTCACTTTTGTCAGAGGCATAAGCTAAACAAACTGTATCAGTATCTTGACCACTTTAATATAACAGGGGACAGAGTCTGTTTCCCGTTTACTGTGTCATTAAGCTACAGTGTTCACCTGTTTTTCTGAGTTGTATCCTAACGGTTCAGGGGTGACGTGGGACATACTAAGGTTTCATAACAGGTGTTGGTGGGTTAAGTTTTACTGCGTGTTCATTTATACCTTATCTTGTTACTAAACACGAGCCCTCGTTACGCTATGCTTATATATTAACATATGAATTGTGACTTTATCAGCTTTGGGTAATGGTATTTTACAGCATGTTTCTGTCAACTGAGATGGGCAAATATTCTTTCAAACAATTGAATAAAATGAACATTCATTAAATCTAAAGGGTTACTTGTGTTAAACAAATTCAAGATTGAGTTTCGGGTAAAATGTTAACTTCCGGATGGTTTAAGGCTATTATGTCTGGTTTAATAGAATGTTTAATCTTACGTTTGAGAGTGGCGAGCCCCCAGCCATCAATTACGTCAGTCTTCTTCCTGTTTTATCACCTTGCTGATTTTCACACGATTATCTTCTCAATTTACCACAGACAATTTGTTTACTAAGTTTTCTTAAAGGGTCACATTTTTACAAGAGGTTGTACCACACGCGATCATTAGTACGCTTTGCTCACTTTTCATATGCGGAATCCTATCATTTAAGGCTCAGTATTTACATGAACTTAGTTCTAATGGAGTTGGAATTCGCGATTTGTAACCAGGAGAGTGATGCAAGTGCTGGATTCAGCCCAGATGTCCTTAAACAAGTGATTTCTTATTGTTCCGTTGTATAAACAGAGTCCTTTGTCCTTTACGTAGTTTTTCTTAACTGGCTTCATTCTCAGTAAGAAAAACTATCCACGGCCTTAATATTTAGTGCATCGGAGATTATTTCACTACGAGCCACATTGAGCACAGGCACTGATAGTATCAACAGAGAAAGTCTGTGGGGCACTGCGTGGTGGTCCGCAGGTGGTGGGAGGAGCGTATCAAGGTGATACCAACTCTTGCTGCCGTAGTGTACCCTGGTCTACCACTGTTGTTGTTATGGTACGGTGACTGCTCCGCCTTCATTAAAAGTCATGACTCGTCGTTGATAACTATATCCAGTAGGCTTTGTGTTGTATAATTGTAACTACCTGATCCAAGGAATCATCATAATTACTTATTTTGTATGTACTCGATTCGAGAAAATACCGTCACCAAGTGATATCACATGTATTGGTAGGATCGGTTTGATTAGGCCAGAAATTCCTCAGCACGAAATTCGTAACAACGTAATACAGAGGGAACTTTTTCCAGATATACGAGCCTGGTATATTAGTGTGTACATATATACCTTCCTTTGATGTAGAAGTGCTTGCGGGCTTCCTTCGTCCATGAGGTAGGGGGAAGCGTAGTATTCAAACCTGGCAACTTCCTGCCACTAGCAGGCCCGTTAGCCTCAGGCGTACATACCATGCTTTCAGAACGTTACGTTCAGTGTTTCCGTTTGTTACGATTCGAATATGTTTATAGTTATCTTTTGAGCATT
Source organism: Panulirus ornatus (assembly GCF_036320965.1). NCBI lineage: Eukaryota > Metazoa > Arthropoda > Malacostraca > Decapoda > Palinuridae > Panulirus > Panulirus ornatus. Next base: position 11,530,094 of record NC_092279.1, read on the forward strand.
GTATGATGGGTACGGTTGTGCTAAGCGAAGTATTAGTTGGGTATTGATCTTTCTTTTTCCAGTTGAAAAACGTGTGTCGGTAAGTTTGTCATTTTCATTTTAAACGTTATGGAATGAAAATAGAATTTTTATCTTGTGGAAACCAAGTTTCCGAGTTCATTTTGCCGGTTATAGCAATAAAAGGTATGATTGGGGGATATAAGTATTCAGTAAAGGAGTGGGAATGGTGCACAGCTCTTGTTGTGTGCTGAAAAAGGTCTGGTGATTGAGAATACAAGGATTGAAAAGGACATACCAAGTAAACGGAGGTGAGTAGGAAAGTTGGTCAAAGGTCATTATTGGATTGCATACGCTTACCAAAGAGACTCTTCGATGTGAATGTGTTGAGAGGTCGGCTGGTGGGAAGTTTGACCATTGTCTGGTGGAAGAAGAGGTGATGTTTTTTTTTTTTTTTTTAGATGGAACAACATGAGGGAGAGGGTGTGAAAGTGAGTGAGTTTGGAAAAGAAACGTGTATGAAGACGTCAGGAGAGATTAGATGTAGAATGGCAGAATATGAAAGTAAGCGAAGCAAGGAGTATAAGGAATTGGAGATATTTTGGGAAACATTGCTGGCATTTGCTTAGAGAGGTGTGTGAGAGGTTGGCAGATTAGAAAGTGGTGGGATGACGAGGTAAAGTTGTTAGTGAAAGAGAAAATAGATATGTATGGGCGGTACTTACAAGGTAGTGCAGACGATTTGAAGTACAAGAGGAAGCTACGGGAGGTCAAGAGGAAAGTGCAGGGTTTGAAAAAGAGGGCAAATGAAAGCTTATGTGGACGATTATCAGTAAACTTCAGGAAGAACAATATGTTTTGGAAGGAGGTTGATAATGTGAGAAAAACAGAACAAATGGGAACAACAGAGAAAGGGGCAAATGGGGAAGGGGTAACAAGTAGTAATTAGGTGAGAAGATGGAGTATCTTAAATCGAGGACTGTTGAATGTGTTTGATGATAGGGTAGCAGATGTAGGATAGTTATAGAGGTTAGCGACGTAGGAGAGTCATGTGAAGTGGTTTAAATAAAAAAAAGAGGTAGCTGTTTGGTGAAATAGAGGGAGATGTTCTTTTTCCTTGCAAGTGTAGTGTTCTAGAAAAGAATAAAGGAAAATTGTATTATTATGTGAAGAAAGAAAAAAGCAGATTCCTCAGAGTTCGCCATATTTTCTTTTGCAAGTATACCCTCCCCCATCCGGTAACAACACATCAGCAAGTGATCGGTATGTGCGGCTTTATTAAGGAGATAGTGACTGCACTTGTGAACCTCCTCCGTAATTGCGTATTTAGCTTTAGTAGAGTTAAACCATACGTTTGGTTTTCAACCCTATGTCTTGACTTTCGTCCTGGTGTAATTCATATTTTATCGGAGTTCGGGTTCATGAAACCATGTCACAGGTATATTGATAAGATATAGGAATTACCCGCGTGTTGATAACCCAGATAGTGGGTAAACGCTCTCCGAATTCATACTAGTTAGGAGCCATGACGATGACCAGTACACTGCTACTACCACTGCCTCGTATGAATACCCATGTACACGTGTGTTGGGAATACTTTGACAGCAGCACATCTAGAGGGACGTGGATATTTTACCGGGAGGGAATTGGATGGGAGGTGCCGGGAGGAGTACATCCTTGCTAAGTCATGGAAACCAGTAACTTGTCCTTCGCTCATATCTGAGGTGATGACAGTATGGATGATACAGTGTGCTCTGGAAAATAGTTCAGAAGCAGCAGGTTCTTCAGGTGCAAAGAAATGCAAGGCAGGATTTTTATATTTCCAGTGATTAGATACGAAAGGCCAAACATGTGCCCGCTGTAGGTGGGAGTATTGTGCAAGTATCCTGCTATTGTATGTGGCCCAATAGTGTAAACAAATGTGTGTTATTGTGATGCCCATGGCCCAGTTTTATTAGTAATGTTACCATATCAGCAGCTCTAGTTATCAGTTCAGTCTTCTGTTGAGTCACTGCCTCGGCTTGAGCACTACTCTATGACACGTGTGTATGAACTATTAGTGGCTTGGCCTTTGACCCTACCCGTATGTTAACGTGCTCTGTTCATTATGTGACGCACACACACTAATCCTTGTATATCTGTCACCCTGTCCTTCACCCATGTACTTATCCAGATTGTGGAAACATCCAGCTCAACCCTAATCTTAAGCTCTTGTATGATTAGTTAATCAGTAACTACCATGACTTTCCAGTTATATAATATCTATAACACATCAGCTGTGTATCCTCAGCCGAATTGCTACTTAAATCCAATAAAGTTTTGTTTATTTACTTATTTACACACACACACACACACACGGGCTACTGTGGTGTACTGGATAGCAACAGTAACCATAAACCAGCATGGTCCAGACTGAAGTTGGGTCCGCTTGAGTTCGAATCTTGGGTGCGACAGTCAACCGACAGCCAGTTACAGCTGTTCATCATCCCCGCGGGGTTGGTCGGTCATTGGGTACCAGGATTAGTTTAGGGTGTTTGCGTGTATGAATTTATACACATATATATTTTATTCCTATGAGTCCACGGGGAAAATGAAACAGGTCCCAAGTGCACTTTCGTGTAATAATCACATCATCAGGGGAGAAACGAGAGAAATTTAAGTCAGTTAATATACAACGAAGAGACGTAGCTAGGACGCCATTTAGTAAACGTGTTATTGATCGCCGTTTTCCGCGTCAGTGAGGTAGCGCTAGGAAACAGACGAAGTGGCCCATCCACTCATATATACACAAACGCCTATACACGTACATATACATACATATGCATATCAACATATATACATACACAGACATGTACATATATACACACGTACATATACTTGCTTGCCTTCATCCTTTCTAGAACCACCTCGCCCCACAGGAAACGGCATCGTAATCGATCCCCCGCTTCAACGAGGTAGCGCCAGGAAAACAGACAAAAAAGGCCCACATTCGTTTACACTCAGTCTTTAGTTGTCATATATATATATATATATATATATATATATATATATATATATATATATATATATATATATATATATATATATATATATATATATATATATATATATATTATACTTAATCGTTGTTTCCCGCGTCTGCGAGGTAGCGCCTGGAAACAAACGCCCGTACTCGCGCATATACATACGTATACATATGTATATGTATACTTATACATCACAATACACATACATAGACATGTACATTCATACACATGCACATTATTCATGCTTGGTCATTACACTTTTCCCTGCACATATTGACGTGGCTTAGCGATTCCTTCAGTAACCTCGGCAAGTCTACCCAATATATGAAAATAATCTTACTAACTAGTACATCAGTCCCTTCTCATCATAAAGTATATTCACATTCAAGGAGGCTTTCTTAGCATTTTCTGTTGACTCATCTGAAAAAAGAATCCCTCATATTTCCATTTTTGCTTATCCTAGCCGCATAGTATTGTTATACTATAATGCATTAACAGTTGCCGACGTGCGTTACGATGGTGTGATGGTTAGAGTTGCTGACTTTTGATCCGCTCTCCGCGAGAGGACGGGTGGCTTGTAGTTCACCCAACTGTTCGACTTTCTGTGTCTGACAGATGAATAGCTACCATCTTCAGGTAGGGTAAAACACCATCTCGAAGCCGAAGCCATTTCGCTCTGGCAAAGGAAATTTGTTTCCTGCCATTCATATGTTTTTAGCAGGACTTTCGACATCCCGTCATGAAGGATGATTTACTGTGTGACCGGCGAGGGTGGTGAGTGAGGATGGATGGAAAGAGTAGAGATAGTGGACAAGGAAGTAACTATCCCGGCTTGTCATCCAACTCAAGGACAGAACTGTGAAAGAAAAAACGTAAAGCGTGATTAAACGTGATCTTCAGGGATGTAAGGTAGGTAGAGACAGGGATGTAATTTGGAAGGAAGTTACGGCGGAGATGCTTATGTAGAAACCGAACTTTCTGCTTGGAGTATAACAACAGGTATGGTTTACGGTGTCGCATCAGTTTCTAAACGGGATCTTAACAACACACAGGAATGTTTGAAATGGGAAGAATTCAATCATATTGCTTTTAAAGATGGAATATTTTGTATAACATTGCACGGGAGAGGGTCTTGGGCAAGGCTGAAAGGCAGGGGGATATGGGTGAGAGTGCATTAGACTCACCCTGGGCTGGGGGCGTTGCGTGTCCTCCGCCAGGTTGACGCTGGAGGACGACATCCACAGGTATACCACAGTCTTGTGTAGAGGCATCCTCACACCCGTCCTCGGTTAACACCTTGCTAAACAGTTAACAGCGATCACCTCAAGTCTGATGAGAGGTCTGGGTGTATTTACGGTCGATAACCACACACTTGGCCAAAGAATAGTATTGAAAGAAAGGGATAAAGCGAATCTCCAAGCCAGGTGCAGGTCACTTATTCCTTTTCACTGCTGTTGGTGGGAAAAAAAAGGCCAGATACTGAGTACAGAGAATGAGTTTTCAACACTGCGGTAAAACGAAAGTTATTTGACGTCATTTGATGCGCGTCATCACGTGTCACATTCACTGAGAGGAAGAAATACTCCGATTTTACACACCCCATACTCCCTGAGTTTTCAGCGCTGAGGCTGACCTTGCTCTTTGGAAGCTTCGCTACTTCAAAATAAGTCATATCATAGATTACATGAACATAAAGTCTGCTTCCCACGTTAAAAAAAAAAAAAAAATATGGTGTATGTTAGACACAGGCATTTCTCTTACGGAAGATGGCAGAATAACTCGGCATAATGCACTTTAAGTTATAACAACACGTATGACGTAATGATAGCAGTAGAGTGAGAGGTCCTGGAGATGCGACTTGCAACCGCTGCATCTGACTGAGGGCGAGGGTGTGTGTTGGGAGTGCTCGGGTGTCGTGAATACACCTCCGCCCTCACCGTCGTCACGGCTTCGCCCAGTGAACTCTCAGACCTGCCTTAGTCACAGTACACCTGCACTTCCGTCATCACATTCACTGCAAATCCCTGACCCAGCACACTGTACCCTCTACCCTGCACGCTCAGATCTCCCCACCTTATCCAGTATAGGTGTACCTAAGGGTCACCCTGCACTTAGTAGATTTACATCCCTCATACCCAACTCCAGCTACTGCATCTGTTTACTCTCGATACAGTCACAGCTGAAGTAAACAGGTTCGACCCTTTGGTGCAACGGCTTGACATTGACCTGAATCAAGCCTTTTTAACGTCGTTGTTAAGGCTGTAGTGTTGTGCGCAAGGGTTAACTTATTACTGAGAAATTTCGTTTGACTAGCATCAGACGTTTTTTTTTTTTTTTTTTTTTTTTTTTATACTTTGTCGCTGTCTCCCGCGTCTGCGAGGTAGCGCAAGGAAACAGACGAAAGAAATGGCCCAACCCCCCCCCCCCCCATACACATGTACATACACACGTCCACACACGCAAATATACATACCTACACAGCTTTCCATGGTTTACCCCAGACGCTTCACATGCCTTGCTTCAATCCACTGACAGCACGTCAACCCCTGTATACCACATGACTCCAATTCACTCTATTTCTTGCCCTCCTTTCACCCTCCTGCATGTTCAGGCCCCGATCACACAAAATCTTTTTCACTCCATCTTTCCACCTCCAATTTGGTCTCCCTCTTCTCCTCGTTCCCTCCACCTCCGACACATATATCCTCTTGGTCAATCTCTCCTCACTCATTCTCTCCATGTGCCCAAACCATTTCAAAACACCCTCTTCTGCTCTCTCAACCACGCTCTTTTTATTTCCACACATCTCTCTTACCCTTACGTTACTTACTCGATCAAACCACCTCACACCACACATTGTCCTCAAACATCTCATTTCCAGCACATCCATCCTCCTGCGCACATCTCTATCCATAGCCCACGCCTCGCAACCATACAACATTGTTGGAACCACTATTCCCTCAAACATACCCATTTTTGCTTTCCGAGATAATGTTCTCGACTTCCACACATTTTTCAAGGCTCCCAAAATTTTCGCCCCCTCCCCCACCCTATGATCCACTTCCGCTTCCATGGTTCCATCCGCTGACAGATCCACTCCCAGATATCTAAAACACTTCACTTCCTCCAGTTTTTCTCCATTCAAACTCACCTCCCAATTGACTTGACCCTCACCCCTACTGTACCTAATAACCTTGCTCTTATTCACATTTACTCTCAACTTTCTTCTTCCACACACTTTACCAAACTCAGTCACCAGCTTCTGCAGTTTCTCACATGAATCAGCCACCAGCGCTGTATCATCAGCGAACAACAACTGACTCACTTCCCAAGCTCTCTCATCCCCAACAGACTTCATACTTGCCCCTCTTTCCAGGACTCTTGCATTTACCTCCCTTACAACCCCATCCATAAACAAATTAAACAACCATGGAGACATCACACACCCCTGCCGCAAACCTACATTCACTGAGAACCAATCACTTTCCTCTCTTCCTACACGTACACATGCCTTACATCCTCGATAAAAACTTTTCACTGCTTCTAACAACTTGCCTCCCACACCATATATTCTTAATACCTTCCACAGAGCATCTCTATCAACTCTATCATATGCCTTCTCCAGATCCATAAATGCTACATACAAATCCATTTGCTTTTCTAAGTATTTCTCACATACATTCTTCAAAGCAAACACCTGATCCACACATCCTCTACCACTTCTGAAACCGCACTGCTCTTCCCCAATCTGATGCTCTGTACATGCCTTCACCCTCTCAATCAATACCCTCCCATATAATTTACCAGGAATACTCAACAAACTTATACCTCTGTAATTTGAGCACTCACTCTTATCCCCTTTGCCTTTGTACAATGGCACTATGCACGCATTCCGCCAATCCTCAGGCACCTCACCATGAGTCATACATACATTAAATAACCTTACCAACCAGTCAACAATACAGTCACCCCCTTTCTTAATAAATTCCACTGCAATACCATCCAAACCTGCTGCCTTGCCGGCTTTCATCTTCCGCAAAGCTTTTACTACCTCTTCTCTGTTTACCAAATCATTTTCCCTAACCCTCTCACTTTGCACACCACCTCGACCAAAACACCCTATATCTGCCACTCTGTCATCAGACACATTCAACAAACCTTCAAAATACTCATTCCATCTCCTTCTCACATCACCGCTACTTGTTATCACCTCCCCATTTACGCCCTTCACTGAAGTTCCCATTTGCTCCCTTGTCTTACGCACCCTATTTACCTCCTTCCAGAACATCTTTTTATTCTCCCTAAAATTTACTGATAGTCTCTCACCCCAACTCTCATTTGCCCTTTTTTTCACCTCTTGCACCTTTCTCTTGACCTCCTGTCTCTTTCTTTTATACTTCTCCCACTCAATTGCATTTTTTCCCTGCAAAAATCGTCCAAATGCCTCTCTCTTCTCTTTCACTAATACTCTTACTTCTTCATCCCACCACTCACTACCCTTTCTAAACAGCCCACCTCCCACTCTTCTCATGCCACAAGCATCTTTTGCGCAATCCATCACTGATTCCCTAAATACATCCCATTCCTCCCCCACTCCCCTTACTTCCATTGTTCTCACCTTTTTCCATTCTGTACACAGTCTCTCCTGGTACTTCCCCACACAGGTCTCCTTCCCAAGCTCACTTACTCTCACCACCTTCTTCACCCCAACATTCACTCCTCTTTTCTGAAAACCCATACTAATCTTCACCTTAGCATCAGACGTATATTATTATTTTACTATTTTCATTTATCTTTGAAACTTCCTCTGGGACTTTGGTATACACGGTGATCTTAACGGTGTCACAAATATAGGATGACAGGAAAGATACGGCATGACATTTTGTCACATTTCCTGCGTTAAGAACGAAGACAGGAAACCGTTAACTGTGGCCTATTACGTCTCAATCACGAAAGGAGCATAGATAAATTACGTTGGCAATTATTATGTAGATGGGATTCACAAACGGTAGGGTTTGGGGGGAAGCTGGGATACAACGAGTGTGTGTTTGTGCTTATGGTTTCATTATACTTCGAGCTGTAAATGATGTGGGGTTTCTTGTGGTATCTTACTAATGCAGATTCAATCTCTCACCATGTCTCCTTGAATTATTAACATAACCCAACATATCCAACTTTCTCGTATGAGAGAAAATTTTGAGTATGCTTAGTATGGTTTTCAGAAGGTAAACTGGGAAAGATTGGGGTGGAATAACGATATTATAGTTAGTTATCTTAGTGAAGGAGAATTCTTTGTTGATTGATAGCACGTTGCCTCGTAAATTTGTGTTGTGAAGGAATGACGTGAAGAGAGTGTAAAGTTGGCGGTAGCCTAGCGGGAGGAAGTTGGCTAATCTATTGTTATAGCGCCACACCCACACCATAAGAGAAAGTCTCATTCCATTATCATTTATCAGAAATGTTTATATATTTCAGACCAAAGTCAATGTCTCTTGAAGTTTTAATTTGTCTTAAAGTTTTTAGGTTAGTTTGGTAACCTACTTCGTGTGTCTGTCTGAAACATTGTAGAAGCAAAAATATACTGTATTATAAACTTAGTTGCATTTATTTGTTTTCATGTAATCTACGAGTATCGAGATATGGTTTTATATATTAACACGAAGAGTATAACTGATAGGTTTATCTCTTTCATTTGTTCAAAGAAAAGCTATGGTAAACTTATCCTATTATGTTTGAATCCGAAAGTACCATAACGATATAATGAATAAATTTGCCCTGTCGATCAACTTTAGATTATACCTATACTTAAAATGAAAGTGTAATCAAGATATACCTGAACTGTTTTTCGGAGAATTAAGTATATTGTTGGTGGAGGTTTTGGTCTGTCAACGGGAAGTCGATGATAATTTGGTAGTCTTAGTTTTAGGACATTGTTCTTGCCCTTATGATAGCTTATTCTTTGGAAGGAATCTGTTGGCAGCGGTAGTGGTTATTAAAGTAGCGGTCTTTTCCCCCTTTACCTTCAAGCTGCGAAAAAGGCCTTGCCTACAGTTGTGTGACCACTTGTCCATGCTCTATAGGGACTTCATATTAGTTTCATCTTCCCTCTTCATCATTTAACTAATCACCCCTTACGCGTCTCCAGCTTTTTCAGTTGTACTGCTGTTCTCACTTTGATATATTCTCCTCTTCTTCCCCAGTACTTGAGTCGTATTTTACTAATCCTCGCATCTGTTGTACCATCATCCCCAGTCATGTAATATATTCTCTTGCCATGGATAATTATTTATGCTTTTGTCAGACCCACATTTCCTTTCCCTTTATTCTTATGCATAAACTGCTGTTTCCAGTTTAAGGTAGTTTTTCCCATCAAACTCTTTATCTCGTCAACCAGATCCCTGAGATTTTCATTCAACGGCATTGTTCCTTCATTCCCACAAGTTTTTACAGTAATACACAGTTTGTGGCAGATTTTATACTTTTACATCATTTCATCCTCACTGCATTATTTCATTGATATTTCTCAGCCTATCATCTGTTTTTAATTACGTTTTTCATTCATTGAATAAACTAACCCCTAACACAGCAGATCAAGAAAGAGTTTAGACAGCAAATCCGTTGAAGTTTCTTTGAAAATGAATATTTTTTGAAAACCCTCTACTAGTGCAATTAATATAGTGTAAACTAGATGGCTCTTGTTGTCCATGTATTTTACCTCATAGTGTAGGTGTTTACAAGTTATTTTTTATCCCCTGTTTTTATGTGTGATCACTTCTCATAGTTGTTTAGAGGGCTTGTTTACATGTAGTGTACACAGTATGATATTACAATAATTTCTTATTACTTTTTATTTTATAAAACCAGACAAACGGGATTTTTTTTTTTTATAACTTATATATTTATTTATTATACTTTGTCGCTGTCTCCCGCGTTTGCGAGGTAGCGCAAGGAAACAGACGAAAGAAATGGCCCAACCCCCCCCCCCCATACACATGTATATACATACGTCCACACACGCAAATATACATACCTACACAGCTTTCCATGGTTTACCCCAGACTCTTCACATGCCTTGCTTCAATCCACTGACAGCACGTCAACCCCGGTATACCACATCGCTCCAATTCACTCTATTCCTTGCCCTCCTTTCACCCTCCTGCATGTTCAGGCCCCGATCACACAAAATCTTTTTCACTCCATCTTTCCACCTCCAATTTGGTCTCCCTCTTCTCCTTGTTCCCTCCACCTCCGACACATATATCCTCTTGGTCAATCTCTCCTCACTCATCCTCTCCATGTGCCCAAACCACTTCAAAACACCCTCTTCTGCTCTCTCAACCACGCTCTTTTTATTTCCACACATCTCTCTTACCCTTACGTTACTCACTCGATCAAACCACCTCACACCACACATTGTCCTCAAACATCTCATTTCCAGCACATCCATCCTCCTGCGCACAACTCTATCCATAGCCCACGCCTCGCAACCATACAACATTGTTGGAACCACTATTCCTTCAAACATACCCATTTTTGCTTTCCGAGATAATGTTCTCGACTTCCACACATTCTTCAAGGCCCCCAGGATTTTCGCCCCCTCCCCCACCCTATGATCCACTTCCGCTTCCATGGTTCCATCCGCTGCCAGATCCACTCCCAGATATCTAAAACACTTCACTTCCTCCAGTTTTTCTCCATTCAAACTCACCTCCCAATTGACTTGACCCTCAACCCTACTGTACCTAATAACCTTGCTCTTATTCACATTTACTCTTAACTTTCTTCTTCCACACACTTTTCCAAACTCAGTCACCAGCTTCTGCAGTTTCCCTTTTTTACTGTAGCAAGGTAGTATCAGGGACATGTGAACTATCATGCATGATGTACTGAAAGCAGGACCTACCATCTACAGATCTTTGCTGGTTATGCAAAAATGTTGGATAGATGACATTCAGTACATCATATTTCTTTTATACAGCTTTCACTCTTTGAAACACATGTATTTTCTGTTTCTCAGGTATGCAACTGTGGATAACTTACTTGAACTGTGGGAATCCCTGAGCATAAGCAATGGAGCAAGCCTTTTGAGAGAAATGGGCTTACCTCATCGTCGACATGAACGTGTCTCCCTTTGTGATCTTTCTTCGGCATTGGAAGAAGAGGGGCAAATTACAGAGGATCAGAGTTCAAGTACAAGCGTTACCCCTCTCCAAATGGCTGTTCTTACTTATCTTCATGAGATCAAATTCCTTCGGTCAGTATTTTGGGTGTACTGCTTGACATAATGGTCAAGATTGTGCCAGTGATTTTGAAAATTCAATTTAGAAATCTGATAAGTTGAAAGATTGTCATTTCTTTGCAAGGTTATTAGGCATAGCAGAGGAGAGATTGACAGATTAGTTGGAATGTGAGTTTGAAAAAAGAGTCCTTTGAGGAGGTGTAATGTTTAAGATACTGAGGAGTGGAAATGGCTGCAAATAGAACCATGGGAGTTTATGTGCTTCATGGATAAGGGAGGCAAGGTTCTGGGCATATTGAGGAATGTGTAATGTGTGCAAGAGACAGTGTGAATTAGAACGATGTTGGTATACAGGAAGTGACTTGCTGTCAGTGGATTGAAACAAGGCTTAAGAAGCAGTTAAGTAGCACCACAGAAAGGATTGTGGGGGCCAGGTTGTGGATAGGAGCTGTAGTTTCAGTGCATTATACATGATAACTAGAGAGCACATGTGAGTGATTGAGGTCATTCTTTGTCTGTTCCTGGGCTACCTCACTAACACTAGAAATGGCAAAGAAGTTTGAAAAAGATCAATGTTTATGATATGAAATAAAGACTTGAGTGAATAATGTTGAATGATTATATCCAGCGATGTATATGTTTTGTATATTACCTGTACTAGGTATGCTAGGGAAAGAGTGATAATACTACCCCATCCTAGGTTTAGGGAAGAATTTGAACAAGCACTTCCAAAATTTAAGCAAAGACCTACACAATTAATTCTGGGGGAGGAGGAGGAAAGAGGGGAAAATGAGGAAAGGGATGAGGATGAAAGGATATGGAAAAGGAAAATTGAGGAGGGTATTAGTGAGGCAACCAAAAGTAAGAGGAGAAAGGTTAGATGATGAGAATTGAGAGTACAGTGGTACAAGTTGGCATTAATTAGAAATTGAAGTCTTTATTGTATTTATTTTTTTAACACCATACCTCAAGGAAGCAGCAAAACCTGTAGATATTCAGTGCATTTATAATTCTAAAAGTACCACAGGATTTTAATTGAAAGTCAGTTCCTTCTTATATGTACATAAACATATGAATATCATTTGTAGATTTGTTACTGGCTTTGTACAGTAACTTTGATGAAGAGGTAGCCATTTCATTAAAGAATTATTCATCCTTGAGGATTTGTTGATGGTTCTGTAAAACTATTGTGATTATTCACTCCATTGTCTTCCAGCTGAAGTAAAACAGTTGATATTCTTTTAAAGATGCAATATTAAGTATGAATTCTCTGATATGATTCTTTCCTCTTCATATTCCAGGTTTTCCTTGGACTCTGCACGTGCTGAAAGGAACAAGCTTCGGTTTGACTTAAATGAAGCCAACCAGCGGCTGACCTTGTTGGCTCAAGAGCTAGATGAACATAATGCTCATATGGAAGCCTCATCACAGTATCAGATACAGTGAGTTATTGAATTTGTTGGATTTTTTTAAGTTTAAATTTGATTTTTAAAGTACATTATTTATCCCTTTATAAATAGGACTTTAACATTTCTTGATGAGAGAGATCTCTTACTTTTCTTTCTTGTACTAGATCTTTTAACATGTGTAACTAGTGAGCTCTTGCTGTAGATTCAAGGACTCAGAGATAGAAAAGAGAAAAGGTTTTTGGTGGTTAGTATTTGAATTTCAGTTTAGGAAAGAGAAATTAGAAATAGCCATGATTTCCTAATGGTGCTCTGTAATCTGATAATATTCATTAAGAGATTCATTTTAATGTCAGAATTTGCTTGTATAAGTGTATGCAAAAGGAATTTAGGCTTTCATAGTAAAATCTAGTCCTGCTTTGTTGTTAGGTTAATTGAAGTTTGAACGATCATCAAAGAGGAGTTTTATCTTTAAGTGAAATGATTTTATGAAAAGCTAATATGTGATATTTAAAAGAAAAATTTTTTGGATGAGTTTTTTTTTCAGCAAAAGGAGGGAGTACTTGCCCATGGTTAACTGTAACAAGATTTTTGCCATGAGGTATTGCTAGCACATTGTGCTCACTTGAGTATGCTACTCGTTATACATTACTGTTGTTCTTTCTGTCACATTCATTACGTAATTATCTTCAGTTTATCCAGAAAAGGTTTTGGCCATTTGTCAAGCTTTCATTTATTCTTGATATATTCTTTGAGGACCAGATTAATAGTCATGTTATCCAGTCAGGTGATACCATAAGATGTGTATTGAAAACGTTCAAGTGGGCCGAATGTACATTGGGGTTGACAGTTTGTTTTTTGGAAGGTGCCATACATATAGGGGTGCTGGAAATTACAAAATGCATAGAGGAAATATTACCAGGACAGAGGAGCATATGTGCAAATTGCAAAGGAAGAGGGTGAGTGGTTCGTTGTGAAAGTAAGTCTATTTCATGGTTATTTGATCTGTTTAAAGGTGGGACGTTGAGGGAGGTGAATGCAAGGGTCTTGTAGCAAAGGGCAGGTCTCCTGTATAGTGGGGTGGAGGGGCATGAGAGTTGAATTAGTTACTGTTTACAAGTGATATGGCTCTGATGGCATGGATTTGAGAGGGAAACTTCAGAAGCTGGTAACAGAGTATGGAAGAATTTATGTAAGGAGAAAATTGAAAGTGAATGTGAACAAAGGTAAGATAATGAGGACTAGCAGGGAGATAGTACAAGATAGTTTGAGAATGAATTTGAATGGGAGGACCTGGAGGAAATGGATTGCCCTGGTAGTGGACTTGGCAACAGATAGAACCATGGGGCTCAAGTGAGCCATAAGATAGGGAAAAGGCATCAGATAGAACCATGGGGCTCAAGTGAGCCATAAGATAGGAAAAGATTAGGTTGACCAAGAGGCCTGTTGGAAGTTGTTATTGATATTTATTAGGTAAATGGAAGGTTAAGAAATAAAGTAAGGAATTTTTACTGGGACAGTAAGGCATGCACGTAAATAGCAAGGGAGTAAGGTGAGTGGTTCTCAGTAAATGAGAGTCTCCTTCAAGGATATATGATGTCATGGTGGTTTTTTTAATGTTTCTAGATAACATGGGGAGGGAGCTGAATGCAAGAGTCTTAGAACAAGGTAGGGGATCACATTGTACTTGGGATGGGGGCATGGGAGAAGAGTGACTTTTAGAAGTTTGACAGATAGTTGTACCTAATATTAAGAAGGGGTCTGGGTTGAAGTTGGATTTCTCAGTCACCTCTTTCAAGAAGAAATATAAGACAACCCTAGACAATTTTTGAATCAATAAGCTAAGGAAATGTTGAGGAAAGAGGTAATAGAACCAGTTAGAGGGCCAATTTGTTTTATCAACACTTTCTTTCAAGTCATAATAAAGGACTTGAACAACGAAAAGGGTGATTTTGGATCTGTTCTTCTGAAATACCTACATCAGAAAGCATATAGTCAAGATGAGTACTGTACAGAACATCCATCAGTGTTACATATTATGGTTTAATTATTAGAGAAGCAGTTTGAACACAAAGAATGCTTACTGGTGCACTCCTGTTCATCCCAGAATGAGAAAGTTTTGGACCTTCAACATAAGAATCCAAACTTTGCAAACTTTGATGATCCTTGGGTTATGCATATCCCCATAGGGTTTTACAAGACTCATAGCAACTCTTCTTCCAAAACTACCTTTCCAAAGTCATGGCTCTGGATTACCTTTGGGATTTCTGGTAATATCATCAAAAGGGAAATGTGTCAGATAAGGATCATGAATAGTGTACCTTTTGAGCTGCAGATCCTACCTATCATTAACCTTGAAAAGTTTGGCTTGTTTCCCAGTCAGAATTGTACCTGGCTTACAATTGCTTGATGCACTCAGATGGCTTCCATCTTTCACCCATAGGAGAAAGCTTCATACTGTGCAAATGGTTTCTAAACAGTTCAGTCTTAGTCTATGGTGTCTTGCTGCCAGTTAGAATACCTGGGAAAGTTCAGGTTTGCAACTCATTGAGTGGTAGTAAGAATATTTATTAGAGAGCTTTAGAGGGTTTACTGAAATGGCTTGGACATATGGAGACAGTGAGTAATCAGAGGCTGACTTTAAGGATGTACTTGGAAGTGGAAGGAACAAGAAGTGGGAAACAAAGGAGCATGTGGAAAGATGAAGTGAAAGATGCATTGAGTGATTGGGCCTGAACATGCAGGAGGGTGTAATGGGTGCAAGGTGTAGAGTATTGAATAAATGTGGTATACAGTGGGTGACATGCTTTCACTGAGCTGAACCAGTGCTGATAAAGCAGTCAAGGGAAACCAGATAGGGTCTGTGGGGCTTGGATAGGGATATGGGGGCTCTGGTTTTAATGCATTATGAATGACAGCTGGAGAGTGGCTGTGAGCAAATAAGGCCATTTTTTTGTCTTCCTAACAGTATTTCATTCTGGAGGAAACAGTGAACAGGGCTGAAAAAAAATTGTAACCTATTTGTCTATCCAGCTTTAGCAAGGTGACATCTGGAATATCTTTGCACATATTCTTTTTCTTGCTCTAATGTGTAATGTGGTTACATGAAGGGGAGAGGGTTTCAATTAGACAGTCTGTGGGCAAAAATTAAAAGCTGATTGATAAGTTTACAGTTGTTGGAACAGTGCTGTACTTCTAACAATCTGTATGAGTTTGTTTGATCTCAGTGCATTTGCATTGCCAAGCTGCATCTGAGGGATGATATATCCGTTGGAAGAAGTTGACAGTGGTGGGGATGGTGCAGTATCTTCCTGAATTATTTGAAAATGCCCTGGTGATGATTGGCGGGAATTGAAAGGGCCCATATATTTAGTGACTTGTGATATGCAATTTAATAAGGACTGAGGATGATCTTGCATGCCCTTTTCTGTGTCTTTTCTAGTAGTATCTATTTTGTGGTGGATAGAAAGGAATTTTATCTGTGGGAGGTGTAGGTGAGTTCGAAAAGTTTGTTTGTGTGTAGTCATGTGTTAGTACTCCTTTTTCTCGTTGATTTTTTTTAGGTCTCCAAGACTGTTATATTACTATGTGTGTGTCTGGAAAGTTATTTTGACTTTTCTTTATCACAGAGAATTAGAAAGACAGTATCGTGATCAGCTGAGAGAGTTGCAAGAGGCTGTGACTCATGAGCGGGAATCAGCACGAGAACAGATATCTGTTGTAACGAGGGAAATGCAAGCACAAAATGGCCAACTGCAACAAGAAGAATCAAGATTAAAAGCGAAATTGTCCTCACTTTATGCTGTAAGTCTTCTTTACCAGTCATTGATGCAAACTGGGTTGATATTGAAGTTTGAAATTTTAGCTTTTTCATGATACAAGACTATCTGTTTGAATGAGAGATATTCTTAAGAAATTGATCAAATACCTTGCTTTCTTGCATGTTGTAGAGGCTTATTTTTAGAATTACAGAATTTAAAGTTTGAACGTCCATGGCTGAAAACTTATAATGTGGTTGTAGGTGTACTGAGAGCACATTTTTTTTTTGTGCCTCCACAGTGATGGAAGAGGACTGTATAGGCTGCTAATGATACAGTAAGTCAGCTGGGTATTTAAACAGGCACAGAAAATCAAAACATTAATTGATGTATGCCAATTTCCCAAGAGATCATCCATTCAGGTGGGCTGCCATGTAAGGGTTAACTATCCACCTGACTTATATACCATTATTATCCTCTAGAGGCCTCTTTGAAGGCACAGGAAAAATTCTGCTCTCTGAGATTACAGCTGAAGTGTTGAAGTATGGAGGAAAAAGTGTGATAAAGTGGATGCTTTTCATATGTAATCTAGCATGGAAGCAGAAGGTTGTGCGTAAGGATTGGATGAAAGCTATTATTATTCCTTTACTTAAAGTAAAAGATGTTCAGGAATTTTTTATATAAGTTGTAGGGAAGTAAGGCTGTTAAATATACCAGTAAAAGTGTATGCAATAGTTTTGATTGATAAGATTGATGGAAGTGATTGAATGCCAAATTAATGAGGAGCAAGGAGGTTTTAATAAAGGTAGGGATGTGTGGATCAGAGTTTTGGTGTGAGAATGACTATGTAAAAATTATCTAGTGAAAGGTAAGAAGATGCATGCACTTTTATGGACTGGAGCTGAGGGGACAACTGTTGGGTGGTGTTAAAACCTTCTGTAGAGGAGCATGCAGATGCATATGTAGGAGTTGATAGAGAGTTGAGTGCAAGCTTTGGTATATATGTTAGTGTGAGGCAGGGCTGTGTGATGTCACTGTGGCTGTTTAACATGGATGGAGGGATAAGAGAGGTTAAAGGTAAACTAGGGAAAGGGATGCAGAGATGGAGTGTGGTGATGAGGTAGGATGGCAAGTGATGTCTTTATGTGGATGATACTGTATTATTAGCTGAGAGTGGAGAGGAGTTGCAGAATGTTGTAAGTGTGTTTTATGATGTGTGAAAGCAAAGGCGATTGTAGGTAAATGTGAGTAGAAGTAAAGTAATGGTGTTTGAAAGGAAAGAGAGTGAAAGTATAGTTTTTGCAAAGGCCCATAGTGTGAGAGAGGAGAGTGCTAAACTGTGTTATAGATATGGAAGGGAGAAAGACTGGAAGAGGTGACATAAAGTATTTAGAAGCTATCTTGGATAAGTTTGGTGATATAGAAGGAGAGATAAAGGAGAGAGCAGTTCAGGGTAGAATAATCATTGGGTCCCTTGATATGATAATGAGGGGTAGAAGTGTATTTTTAGAAGTGAGGAAAGGATTAACGAACATCATAGTCCTCCCAACCCTGAGCTGTACAGTTGAAACATAGACATGGAATGGGTTACAGAGGTCAAGAATCCAAGCTGTGGAAATAAGCAATTTGAGAGGAGCATGTGGAATGAAGAAAGAAATGATGAGTGGGTATATGAGAGATTTGGTATGGCAGGAATGCAAAGGAAGTGGATTTTGAAGTGGTAAAGTAGGTGAAACATAATATTTTGAGGTGGCTTGGGCATGTTGAAAGAATGCTCACAAGGAGAATTTATGCTTGTGCAATTAAAGAGGTAGATGTGAGTAGAAGACTAACTATGACATCAGGAAATAGAACGGGAAAGTACTAGAGGAAGAGAAATGGTGGAAGAATGCAAGAATGCATGAAATGGTGTATGTGAGGGAGGCATGGAAGGACAGGGATAAGTAAAGACTCTTTAGGCACCCCCTTGATGGGAGTTTCCAGAGGGAGCAAACATCAGAGATATAGATTGATAGATCGATCAATGTCTTTTATTGCCTCTCATCATTGTATTTACACTTTTGTCAACCTCTCATGTCATACTTTCCGTGAGTCTTTGGATTATTTGATGACCTAGATGATGAGGACAAATGCTCATAATATTTTTCAGATGGTGTGGGATGCAAAGAAGACTAACAATTGAAATGTGAAAAAAATAAGTGACTCAGAAACTGATTGTAGTGGGAATATGGGAGAGAAAGACCAGCTTGGGACCCCTCCACCTGAGTCCCCATCACCTTCACGCTAGGAGATTACATAACTGTGCATAATTTACTCTCTGTAATTCTGGGACAGAGGAAGACTTGGTAGCGGGTTAAAGTAAAGAACTAGAATACTACCAAACATGTTTTGACTATAAAGGATCATTTCAGATCAGTATGATGTGTAACATTTAGTGTTATTCACCACCATCAGTGCTTTATCTGTGTAAGAAATAAAGAGTTGAATGTCCTCCACGTCCTTCCTTTTTATTTTGTGTTGAGGAAGAATTTCCCCAAGTGTACTGGCCACACTCCCTCCTTCCACTCTTCTTTTAGTGTAAGTAGTGGTACAGGTACCAAACCATTTATCCAGAAAGCTTGGGACTGGAGGCAACTCGGATTTCAGGATTTTCTGGTTCTCTAGAACACAGCATAAAATATACATAGAATATAGGATATGCAGTGAGAAATAAGGAACAAAATTGTATTGAAGAGATACAGATTAATAACGTTCAGAAGCAGGTTCTGTTTGATTTACGAAGCCCACCACATTCAAAACTAGCCAGTTTCAAAAATATCTGGATTTCTAGCAAGGAAACTTCTAGTTTTCTGAAATCCAGATGACAGTTTGGTACCTGTATGTTTTTTAATACATCGATGTTTATCATAACTGTTATGCCTTTGTAAAAGATTTTTTTTTTTTTTTTTTTTTTTTTTTTTTTTTATACTTTGTCGCTGTCTCCCGCGTTTGCGAGGTAGCGCAAGGAAACAGACGAAAGAAATGGCCCCACCCCCCCCCCCCATACACATGTACATACACACGTCCACACACGCAAATATACATACCTACACAGCTTTCCATGGTTTACCCCAGACGCTTCACATGCCTTGATTCAATCCACTGACAGCACGTCAACCCCTGTATACCACATCGCTCCAATTCACTCTATTCCTTGCCCTCCTTTCACCCTCCTGCATGTTCAGGCCCCGATCACACAAAATCTTTTTCACTCCATCTTTCCACCTCCAATTTGGTCTCCCTCTTCTCCTCGTTCCCTCCACCTCCGACACATATATCCTCTTGGTCAATCTTTCCTCACTCATTCTCTCCATGTGCCCAAACCATTTCAAAACACCCTCTTCTGCTCTCTCAACCACGCTCTTTTTATTTCCACACATCTCTCTTACCCTTACGTTACTTACTCGATCAAACCACCTCACACCACACATTGTCCTCAAACATCTCATTTCCAGCACATCCATCCTCCTGCGCACAACTCTATCCATAGCCCACGCCTCGCAACCATACAACATTGTTGGAACCACTATTCCTTCAAACATACCCATTTTTGCTTTCCGAGATAATGTTCTCGACTTCCACACATTTTTCAAGGCTCCCAAAATTTTCGCCCCCTCCCCCACCCTATGATCCACTTCCGCTTCCATGGTTCCATCCGCTGACAGATCCACTCCCAGATATCTAAAACACTTCACTTCCTCCAGTTTTTCTCCATTCAAACTCACCTCCCAATTGACTTGACCCTCAACCCTACTGTACCTAATAACCTTGCTCTTATTCACATTTACTCTTAACTTTCTTCTTCCACACACTTTACCAAACTCAGTCACCAGCTTCTGCAGTTTCTCACATGAATCAGCCACCAGCGCTGTATCATCAGCGAACAACAACTGACTCACTTCCCAAGCTCTCTCATCCCCAACAGACTTCATACTTGCCCCTCTTTCCAAAACTCTTGCATTTACCTCCCTAACAACCCCATCCATAAACAAATTAAACAACCATGGAGACATCACACACCCCTGCCGTAAACCTACATTCACTGAGAACCAATCACTTTCCTCTCTTCCTACACGTACACATGCCTTACATCCTCGATAAAAACTTTTCACTGCTTCTAACAACTTGCCTCCCACACCATATATTCTTAATACCTTCCACAGAGCATCTCTATCAACTCTATCATATGCCTTCTCCAGATCCATAAATGCTACATACAAATCCATTTGCTTTTCTAAGTATTTCTCACATACATTCTTCAAAGCAAACACCTGATCCACACATCCTCTACCACTTCTGAAACCGCACTGCTCTTCCCCAATCTGATGCTCTGTACATGCCTTCACCCTCTCAATCAATACCCTCCCATATAATTTACCAGGAATACTCAACAAACTTATACCTCTGTAATTTGAGCACTCACTCTTATCCCCTTTGCCTTTGTACAATGGCACTATGCACGCATTCCGCCAATCCTCAGGCACCTCACCATGAGTCATACATACATTAAATAACCTTACCAACCAGTCAACAATACAGTCACCCCCTTTTTTAATAAATTCCACTGCAATACCATCCAAACCTGCTGCCTTGCCGGCTTTCATCTTCCGCAAAGCTTTTACTACCTCTTCTCTGTTTACCAAATCATTTTCCCTAACCCTCTCACTTTGCACACCACCTCGTCCAAAAGATAAAACTTGAATTTGATACCAGGTTCAAGAGAAATCAACAAACAAATCCTTATGTCTTCTCTTATTTTGAGTTTCCATATATGTCAGCCAAGTTCCCTGGTCCCACTTATAGCACTCAGCCAGACCAGCTCTAAATCTCTCTTATTTTCTTTTACTCTTGCATGTCAGTCCATCAATTCATGAGGGAAATTGAATGTGATTTTTTGTTTTAACTGTGTACATGTCATGTACTTTAAGGTTTATTTAGAGTGATTCACAGTGATTTAAACCTGGTTCTTGTAGTGGTCTTTGTGAGCTCAGATAGGCTTGATGCCATTATGGTGCTAAGTTCCAGCTTGGGATGAGGGATCTCTAAGGGTCTGCCAGATGATTTTGGTGAGGATAATGCAGTAACTTCTTAAACTGTTAAATGAGATCCAGAAGATGGTTGGAGAGAATAGGGAGGACCACTGTGTTTAAGACCTTTTAGTAGGTGGTTTAAGAGGGACTGAGGATTATGTTGCTTGCCCCTTCCTGCACCTTTACTTTGTGCCCTTTTGTGATGGACATAGAGGAAGACAGATTGAGGAGATATGAATTATTTTAGGAAGAATGTAATTCATACGTCTGGAGTCTACAGAGAATGTACAGATGGTACTTGAAGGGTTGATGGTGGTGCTGATGTATTCTGTAGGGCTTAGTTCATCATCTAGAATGACACATGCAAGTTTAGGGGACTGGAAATAGTTACCATGTATTAAGATAGCAACTCTCAAGGAATTAGGTATTTGTGCTCTTTGCCAGTCTGTTGGGTTAGGGACCCCAGTTCTCAAATAATCTCTCAGAACATGAATGCCTTTATCCACTTGATCAACCCCATGAGTATTTCCATGAAGTTTGCCATTACTTGGTAATCTCAGCTCTCGTTTGCCCTCTTTTTCAGTGCCTTCACCTTTCTTTTTACCTCCTGTTGCTTTCTCTTTTACATCTCCCAATCAGTCACACTCCTTGAATGCAAGTAATACCCATACACCTCTTTCTTTCTCTCTCGCAACTTAACTTCCTCATCCCACAATTCTTTACCCTTTCTCACATGCCTTCCTCCCACATACCACTCACTTCTCTTGCACATTAAGTGCTTCTTGCCAGAATACCTCCTGTTCCTCATAGACAAAATTTCAGTTGATATAAAGTCTATTTGTATTCTTGTAAGCCTATAATGGGAAGCTACAAAATGTTGATAGGATGCTATTGCATTTTCAAGTGATTTATAGAGCTCCATTTCCATTTGCTGATATGTTGCCAATGTGTATGATTATTTTTGGAATGTTAGTTTTAAGGAATCTTTACACTCTAACAAGTAGGTGATGGAAAGGTGCCTCACTTGTAAGTATTACCAAAAACTAGATTTCAGATGAAATTTTTTTGTAATTCACATCTAACAATCTCATTGTATGCACTTACCATTTCGTATTCCCCTTCCATCTGCACTTGTGTAGATATAGAGATTTTTTATGGATTTGTAGCCTGCTAAGATTTTTCTATTATTTTAGGATGTAAAACGTCTAGAGGCTGAAAATTTGGAGATGAGTGAGAAGTTGCAAGAGGCAGAGAAGCAGTTAGCTCAGATGGAAAGACAAGTGGCAGACATGCAAACTCTTCGAAATAAGGTGGGTGAAGAGAAATAATACAGAAGTGCCATTTAGGGGATCAAATGTTAAAAGAGGAAAAAATTTTGATTGGACCATGGGAATAGGGTTGTTTTGATTAACCAAAAAACATTAAGTGAAGACTGTAGCAGATATTGATGATGGATAAACGTGTGAACCTTGTAAACATTATGATTGTCAGTAATATTTTAAGAGTAAAAGTGAATAAGAGCAAGGTTATTAAGTTCAGCAGGGTTGAAGGACAAGTTAGTTGGGATGTAAGTTTGACTTAGGAAAAATTGGAGGAAGTGAAGTGTTTTAGATATCTGGGAGTGGACTTGGCAGTGAATGGAACCATGGAAGCTGAAGTGAGTCATTGGATGGGGGAGGGGTGAATGTTCTGGGAATGATGAAGAATGTGTGGAAAGAGAGAACGTTATTTCTGAGAGCAAAAATGGTAATGTTTGAAGGAACAGTAGTTCCAACAATATTATATGGTTGTGAGGCATGGGCTATAAATAGGGTTGTACAGAGGAGGGTTGATGTGTTTGAAATGAAATGTGCGTACATGGGCATTTATGTGTATATACGTGTATATGAGGGGATGGGCCAGTCTTCATCTGTTTCCTGGCGCTACCTTGCTGATGCAAGAAACAGCAATTATGTATGATACATATAAATAAAAACTAATTTACTATCATTCACTGATGTTAGTTTGAGTTTTAGGAAGAAAATCATGCAAGATGGATAGGATAATGTAGTATCATAGGTTTCTTATATATATATTTATTTTTTTGAAGGGTTGAGAAGTGCATTATGGATTCATTGTATTTGAATATTGAAAATCCAGTTTTATAAAAGAATAGCCGATACCTAAAATTGGCTGTTTGATACAAAAAGAAAAAAATTTGCTTTTCATATCTGCAAGATTGATTATGTGGTTGGAAGTAACCTGTCTGGTATTTCACAGGTTGCAGAATATGAGTCTATGAGCCCAAGGGAAGAAGAATACCGCAGACTTTTGGACCGTCTGGAGCGTGTTTCTGCAGAAAACCAACATCTAAGAGACAACAATGATGAACTGTTGTCACAGATAGACTCACTACCTATGCGACAAAATAATATGAGGAGCAGGTTTGAGAAACATGTTATGTTTATTTTAGAGCTTACAGGATATTATGGTTTATACTGTATCGTTATATAGTTGTAGTGGTCGGTAGGCTTCCACCGACCAGGGAGGTATATTACCGGTGCTATCCGCATGGGTATTGGAACTGTTAGTGATTGCTGCATAGTGAACCAGCGCTTTACTTATTGTCAGGTTGCTCTCTTTGACCCAGGTAGCTGTGGTTCCTCTCTGCCTCACCCACACTTATACTATTGGTATTCTGTCCACAAACATGCAATCTCTCCTTGTCTCAAATGATAGTTAGCAACACTCATCTCACACAACACATTCCTCACAACTCTAGATTTTCCTGTGGTGAGTGCTTTTTGGGAGCTGCTCTCTTTGACCCAGGTAGCTGTGTTTCCTCTCTGCCTCACCCACACTTATACTATTGGTATTCTGTCCACAAACATGCAATCTCTCCTTGTCTCAAATGATTGTTAGCAACACTCATCTCACACAACACATTCCTCACAACTCTAGATTTTCCTGTGGTGAGTGCTTTGTGGTAGCTTTGCCTTTTGGCAAAATGATAGGAGCAATAGATGTAAGTAGTAGGCAGGAGCATTAGGCAGGAGCTTTCAGTAGAAAGATCAGGTAGAAGTAGTAGTTAAGAGCATTAAGTGGAAATAGTATGTTGTATCATTAGGCAGGAATGTTAAATAAACGCATTTGATAGTTGGTAGGAACATTAGGTAGGAGCCTCTGAAAACACTGTGCTAGAGTTGCCCTTTGCCAGTGGCACAAAAAGCTAAGAAGCAGCACTTGAGTTCAACAGTTATGGAGACTCTTTTGCCGTGGCCACCTCCTCGAGAGAGTTCCCAAAGGGAACATGCAGCACAGATATGGATAGATAGATAGAATACATGCATTTTGCAGTTAGTTTTATTGTTTGTTTATTTATTTATTATACAGCTGTCAGATTGTATTTGGTAGGCAGTTACCAACCAGGGACATATATTACCAGTGTTACCCGTCTTGGTATTGGAAGGGTTATTGATGGCCGCATGGTGAGCCAACACTTCATTGGTTGTCAGGTTACACTCTTTTGACCCAGTTAGCTGTCTTTTCTTTCTGCCTCACCCACTCATGGCTGCTGGCATTCTCTCCACAAAAATACAATCTTTCCTTGTCATACATAACACTTGAAACACTTATCTCATATGACTTGTTTACATAACTTTAGATTTTCCTGCAGTGAGTGCTTGTGCTAGCCCTGCCTCTTGGCAAAATGGTTGGAAGAATAGATAGAAATAGTAGGTATGAGCTTTAGACAAGAGCTTTTTGTAGTAACATTTGGTTGAAGTAGTAGGTAGGAGCATTAGCTAGGAATGCAAGTAGAAGTAAAAGGTTAGAACAATAGGCAGGAATATTAGGTAGACAAATATGGTAGAAGTAGTTGGTAGGAATATTTAGTAGTATCCTCTAGAAACACTGCACTAGATTTGCCATATGCCAGTGGCCTGTTAAGGGTGAGGGATTAAAGGCTAAGAAGCAATATTGGAATTCAACAGATGTGGAGACTCTTTTGCTGTGACCACCCCCTTGAGGGAGTTCCCAAAGGGAACGGGCATCAGAGATACAGATAGAGATGGAATATACAGCTAGAGAATGGTTATGAACAAAATGCAAAATTGATAATCTGAAATCCAAATGTCACAATATCTTTGGTAGCACAGATGCCAGGGAGGATTTATTTAAGAATTAGCTGTGACGATTTATTTAAGAGGGCAGCAGACTTATAAGTAGTATATGTCTTTTCAGTGATAAAGAGAGCAGCTTGGATGGGTCCTGCCTTGGAGATTATGTAGACCAGCCTATGGGCCTTTTAGCCCCTGTGAAACGTCGAGGATCAAACAGTGGTTCAGGAGATGATAGCTTTGAAGAAGAAAGTCCACGAGGCAGCAAAGTACGCCGTTGCAGCAAAGGACTCAATGTGCACTATGTTGATGTTGGATGTATGTTGACAGTGTTCTTTTGTTATATTTATATTTATTTTATTTTGCTTTGTCGCTGTCTCCCGCGTTAGCGCAAGGAAACAGACGAAAGAATGGCCCAACCCACCCACATACACATGTATATACATACACGTCCACACACGGAAATATACATACCTATGCATCTCAATGTACACATATATATACACACACAGACATATACATATATACACATGTGCATAATTCACACTGTCTGCCTTTATTTATTCCCATCGTTACCCCGCCACACATGGAATAACAACCCCCTCCCCCCTCATGTGTGCGAGGTAGCGCCAGGAAAAGACAACAAAGGCCCCATTTGTTCACACTCAGTCTCCAGCTGTCATGTAATAATGCACCGAAACCACAGCTCCCTTTCCACATCCAGGCCCCACAGAACTTTCCATGGTTTAACCCAGATGCTTCACATGCCCTGATTCAATCCATTGACAGCACGTCGACACCGGTATACCACATTGTTCCAATTCACTCTATTCCTTGCATGCCTTTCACCCTCCTGCATGTTCAGGCCCCGATCACTCAAAATCTTTTTCACTCCATCTTTCCACCTCCAATATGGTCTCCCACTTCTCGTTCCCTCCACCTCTGACACATATATCCTCTTTGTCAATCTTTCCTCACTCATTCTCTCCATGTGACCAAACCATTTCAAAACACCCTCTTCTGCTCTCTCAACCACACTCTTTTTATTATCACACATCTCTCTTACACTTACATTACTTACTCGATCAAACCACCTCACACCACATGTTGTCCTCAAACATCTCATTTCCAGCACATCCACCCTCCTGCGCACAATTCTATCCATAGCCCA
The DNA here is from genome assembly GCF_036320965.1 of Panulirus ornatus. Classification (NCBI taxonomy): domain Eukaryota; kingdom Metazoa; phylum Arthropoda; class Malacostraca; order Decapoda; family Palinuridae; genus Panulirus; species Panulirus ornatus. Next base: position 11,556,857 of record NC_092279.1, read on the forward strand.
AGCCACTATTTATCTGATGCTTTTCAAATGACTCTATCAAGCATACCAATTCTCACTGAACAGAAAGAGAGAGAGAAATTGAGAGAAGGATGGTACCTATGGTGAGATTTGGCTGACACAGAGTTAGTGCTTAGCTCTCACTCTGTATCTTACATGTTTCACTATACTTTTATTTTCTGCAGCCATACACATCATGCAGTTTTGAATCTTGCTTTTATTCAAAACAGCCATAAGGCATTTGTTGAAACTGTTTTTGTAGTTTTCAGTTTTTACAAACAAACACACACACACACACACACACACACACACACACACACACACTTTTTAGTCACCTTGATGCTATGCAAGAGACACAGGGGCAGTATTTTTTTCAAATGTAACCCCCATTTTAGTTAATTCTTGCACATATTTTTGTCCTTTTTTCTTCCAGTCTATGAAAGTTTTATACCTCTCTCTTCTATATAGACTGTATAGTTAACTTCTTTCAGTCTCTGATGATTTTCCATATGTCATTCCTTCAGGTTTACTTGTAAAGTGTTCCTAAACTTTCTCTAGCTTTCTGAATTCTCACAGGTTTATCAATGACTGTTTGCCTGGAGTTCACCAGTTATGGAGACTCTTTTGCCATGACCACCCTGTTGGTGGAGTTCCTAGAGGAAATGGGTGTCAAAGATGTAGGTAGATAGATATATGTATGTGCAAGTACATGTAAATTATTTTTCATTATCATACTTGGTTGCTGATTCCCGCATCAGTAAGTTAGCACCAGGAAACAGACGAAGAATGACCCATCCAATCCTATACATACATATATACACAAATGCACATACACATACATATCAACATATACACATATACATACACATACACAGACATATACATATATCCACATGTACATATTCATGCTTGCTTGCCTTTATCCATTACCAGCGCAACCCCATCCCACACAGAACAGTGTCACTACCCCGCCTCACACGAAACAGTGTCACTACCCCCTGCGTTAGCTAGTTAGTGCCAAAAAAACAGACCAGAAAAGGCCGCATTCTTTCACACTCAGTCTTTAGCTGTTGTGTAATGCACCAAAACCACAGCTCCCTATCCACATCCAGGCCCAACAGACCTTTCCATTGTTTACCCCAGACATTTCAAATGCCCTGGTTCAGTCCATTGACAACACATCGACCATAGTATACCACATCATTCAGATTGACTCTATGTGCACGACTCTCACCCTCCTGCATGTTCGGGCCCTGATCGTCCAAAATCTTTTTCACTCCGTCCTTCCACCTCCAATTTGGTCTACTGCTTCTCCTTGCCCTCCACCTCTGACACACGTATCCTCTTTGTCAACTTTTCTTCTCTCATTCTCTCTATATGTCCAAACCATTTCAACACACCCTCTTTTGCTCTATCAGCCACACTCTTTATTACCACACATCTCTCTAACCCTTTCATTACTTATTCGATCAAACCACCCCACATTGCATATTGTCCTCATACATATCATTTCCAATACATCCACCTTCCTTCATACAACCCTGTCTATACCCCATACCTCATAACCATATAGTATTGTTGGAACTACAATCCTTCAAACATACCCAGTTTTGCTCTCCAAGACAACTCTCCCTCTTTCCACACATTCTTCATTGCTCCCAGAACCTTTGCCTCCTCCCCCCAACCCTTTGACTTGCTTTCACTTACATGGTTCCATTCAATGCTGAGTCACTCCCAGATATATAAAACTCTTCACTTACTCCAAATTTTTCCATTCAAACTAACATCCCAAGTAACTTGTCCCTCAACCCTGCTGAACCTAATAACCTTGCTCTTATTCACATTTATTCTCAACTTTCTCCTTTCACACACTTTTCCAAACTCTCTCACCAACTTCTGCAGTTTCTCACTTGAATCAGCCACCTGTGCTGTATCATCGGCGAACAACAGTTGACTCACTTCCCACTTCCTCTCATCCCCAACAGACTGCATACTCACCCCTCTCTCCAAAACTTGTATGTACCTCCCTAACCACCCCATCCATGAACAAATTAAACAACCGTGGTGACATCACACACCCCTGCCACAGACCAGTCTCCACTGGGAATCAATCACTCTCCTCTCTCCCTACTCGTATACATGCCTTACACTCTTCTAGCAGCTCTCCTCTCACACCATATACTCTTAAGATGTTCCACAAAGCATCTTTATCAACCCTATCATATGCCTTCTTTAGATCCATTAAATGCTTCATACAAATCCATCTGTTTTTCTAAGTATATCTCACACACATTCTTAAAAGCAAACAACTGATCCACACATCTTCTACCCTTTCTGAAACCACATTGCTCCTTCCCATTCTGATGCTCTGTACCCTCCCATATGCAACAAACTTATACCTTTGTAGTTTGAACACTCACATTTATACCCTTTGCCTTTTTACAATGGCACTATGCATGCATTCTGCCAATCCTCACCCCCTTTCTTAATATATATGTGTATGTGTATATGTATGTATTTGTGCATATATGCATATACATATGTATGTGAGTGGATGTGTCTTTCTTTGTCTGTTTCATGGCACTGCCTCGCTAACGTAGGTAATGGCAACCAGGAATAATGATAATAAAAGATGTACATATATTTTCTTTTTCATACATATTAGCCATTTCCTGTGTTAGCAAGGTGGTTTTAAGAACAAAGGACTGAGCCTTAGAGGGAAAATCCTCACTTGACCCCCCTCTCCTTTCCTTCTTTTAGAAAATTAGAAACTGGAGGGAAGGATTTCCAGCCCTCCGCTCCCTCCCCTTATAGTCGCCTTTCATGACATGCAGGGAATATGTGGGAAGAATTTTTTCTCCCCTATCCCCAGGGATAATATATATATATATATATATATATATATATATATATATATATATATATATATATTTTTTTTTTTTTTTTGCTGTCTCCCGCGTTTGCGAGGTAGCACAAGGAAACAGACGAAAGAAATGGCCCAACCCACCCCCATACACATGTATATACATACGTCCACACACGCAAATATACATACCTACACAGCTTTCCATGGTTTACCCCAGACGCTTCACATGCCTTGATTCAATCCACTGACAGCACGTCAACCCCGGTGTACCACATCGCTCCAATTCACTCTATTCCTTGCCCTCCTTTCACCCTCCTGCATGTTCAGGCCCCGATCACACAAAATCTTTTTCACTCCATCTTTCCACCTCCAATTTGGTCTCCCTCTTCTCCTCGTTCCCTCCACCTCCGACACATATATCCTCTTGGTCAATCTTTCCTCACTCATTCTCTCCATGTGACCAAACCATTTCAAAACACCCTCTTCTGCTCTCTCAACCACGCTCTTTTTATTTCCACACATCTCTCTTACCCTTACGGTACTTACTCGATCAAACCACCTCACACCACACATTGTCCTCAAACATCTCATTTCCAGCACATCCATCCTCCTGCGCACAACTCTATCCATAGTCCACACCTCGCAACCATACAACGTTGTTGGAACCACTATTCCTTCAAACATACCCATTTTTGCTTTCCGAGATAATGTTCTCGACTTCCACACATTCTTGAAGGCTCCCAGAATTTTCGCCCCCTCCCCCACCCTATGATCCACTTCCGCTTCCATGTTTCCAGCCGCTGCCAGATCCACTCCCAGATATCTAAAACACTTCACTTCCTCCAGTTTTTCTCCATTCAAACTCACCTCCCAATTGAATTGACCCTCAACCCTACTGTACCTAATAACCTTGCTCTTATTCACATTTACTCTTAACTTTCTTCTTTCACACACTTTACCAAACTCAGTCACCAGCTTCTGCAGTTTCTCACATGAATCAGCCACCAGCGCTGTATCATCAGCGAACAACAACTGACTCACTTCCCAAGCTCTCTCATCCCCAACAGACTTCATACTTGCCCCTCTTTCCAAAACTCTTGCATTCACCTCCCTAACAACCCCATCCATAAACAAATTAAACAACCATGGAGACATCACACACCCCTGCCGCAAACCTACATTCACTGAGAACCAATCACTTTCCTCTCTTCCTACACGTACACATGCCTTACATCCTCGATAAAAACTTTTCACTGCTTCTAACAACTTGCCTCCCACACCATATATTCTTAATACCTTCCACATATATATACCTTCCATATATATATATGTGTATATTTATATATACATTATTTTTTCATATTTATTTATTATACTGTGTCACTGTCTCCCGCATTAGCGAGGTAGCGCAGGAAACAGACGAAAGAATGGCCCAACCCACCCACATAAATATATTATATATGTATATATTATTTATCCCTGGGGATAGGGGAGAAAGAATACTTCCCATGTATTCCCTGAGTGTCGTAGAAGGTGACTAAAAGGGAAAGGAGCTGGGGGTTGGAAATCCTCCTCCCTTGTTTTTAGTTTTCCAAAAGAAGGAACAGAGGGGGGGTCCAAGTGAGGATATTCCCTCAAAGGCTCAGTCCTCTGTTCTTTACGCTACCTTGCTAATGCAGGAAATGATGAATAGTATGAAAAAAATATCATTTTTCATTTATTCATTATACTTAATTGCTGTTTCCCGTGTCAGCGAGGTAGTGCCAGGAAACAGACGAAGAATGGCTCATCCACTCATATACACATATATATACATAAATGCCCACTCTCACATATACATACATATACATATCAACATATACATACATATGCATACACAGACATGTACATATATACACATGTATATATTCATACTTGCTTGCCTTCATCCATTCCTGTCGCTACCCTGCCACACAGGAAATAGCATCCCCCCGAGGATAGAGGAGAAAAGAGATAAGATACCTGCCCACATATTCCCTGTGTGTTGTTGAAGGCAACTAAATGGGGTGCGAGTGGGAGCTGGAAAATCTTCCCTCCTGTTGTACTTCTCCGAAAAGAATTAACAGAGATGGGAACCAAATGAGGAATTTTCCATCTAAGGCTCAGTCATCTGTTCTTTGCATTACCTTGCCAAAAAGATGTTTATGTGCTGAAAGTGTCTGAGAGAGGGAGAGAGAGAGAGAGAGAGAGAGAGAGAGAGAGAGAGAGAGAGAGAGAGAGAGAGAGTGATATGCTTGTGCATATGTGAATGCTAAACTCTGAAACAGTTAACATTAAACTCTTACATTTTAAAGATGGTGAGGTGCCTGAGGATTGGCGGAATGCGTGCATAGTGCCATTGTACAAAGGCAAAGGGGATAAGAGTGAGTGCTCAAATTACAGAGGTATAAGTTTGTTGAGTATTCCTGGCAAATTATATGGGAGGGTATTGATTGAGAGGGTGAAGGCATGTACAGAGCATCAGATTGGGGAAGAGCAGTGTGGTTTCAGAAGTGGTAGAGGATGTGTGGATCAGGTGTTTGCTTTGAAGAATGTATGTGAGAAATACTTAGAAAAGCAAATGGATTTGTATGTAGCATTTATGGATCTGGAGAAGGCATATGATAGAGTTGATAGAGATGCTCTGTGGAAGGTATTAAGAATATATGGTGTGGGAGGCAAGTTGTTAGAAGCAGTGAAAAGTTTTTATCGAGGATGTAAGGCATGTGTACGTGTAGGAAGAGAGGAAAGTGATTGGTTCTCAGTGAATGTAGGTTTGCGGTAGGGGTGTGTGATGTCTCCATGGTTGTTTAATTTGTTTATGGATGGGGTTGTTAGGGAGGTGAATGCAAGAGTTTTGGAAAGAGGGGCAAGTATGAAGTCTGTTGGGGATGAGAGAGCTTGGGAAGTGAGTCAGTTGTTGCTCGCTGATGATACAGCACTGGTGGCTGATTCATGTGAGAAACTGCAGAAGCTGGTGACTGAGTTTGGTAAAGTGTGTGAAAGAAGAAAGTTAAGAGTAAATGTGAATAAGAGCAAGGTTATTAGGTACAGTAGGGTTGAGGGTCAATTCAATTGGGAGGTGAGTTTGAATGGAGAAAAACTCGAGGAAGTGAAGTGTTTTAGATATCTGGGATGGATCTGGCAGCGGATGGAACCATGGAAGCGGAAGTGGATCATAGGGTGGGGGAGGGGGCGAAAATTCTGGGAGCCTTGAAGAATGTGTGGAAGTCGAGAACATTATCTCGGAAAGCAAAAATGGGTATGTTTGAAGGAATAGTGGTTCCAACAATGTTGTATGGTTGCGAGGCATGGACTATGGATAGAGTTGTGCACAGGAGGATGGATGTGCTGGAAATGAGATGTTTGAGGACAATGTGTGGTGTGAGGTGGTTTGATCGAGTAAGTAACGTAAGGGTAAGAGAGATGTGTGGAAATAAAAAGAGCGTGGTTGAGAGAGCAGAAGAGGGTGTTTTGAAATGGTTTGGTCACATGGAGAGAATGAGTGAGGAAAGATTGATCAAGAGGATATATGTGTCGGAGGTAGAGGGAACGAGGAGAAGAGGGAGACCAAATTGGAGGTGGAAAGATGGAGTGAAAAAGATTTTGTGTGATCGGGGCCTGAACATGCAGGAGGGTGAAAGGAGGGCAAAGAATAGAGTGAATTGGAGCAATGTGGTATACCGGGGTTGACGTGCTGTCAGTGGGTTGAATCAAGGCATGTGTATGGGGGTGGGTTGGGCCATTTCTTTCATCTGTTTCCTTGCGCTACCTCGCAAACGCGGGAGACAGCGACAAAGCAAAAAAGAAAATTTAAAGATAGGAATGATTCATTCATGCATTAATGATAACAAGTACATGACTTTTCTCTGTTGAAAGATAACAATTGCAATATCCTAATGCAGTACTCTTAATTCATTAATTATTTTGATAAGCACGTTTTGAACTTTTCAGCGTATGATGAGTCCTTCTTTGACACAAGCATGAGCAGTCTTTTAAAGAACTCTCGGGCCCCATCATCACAACCTCTGAATTCCTCACCATCATCGTCACTGGATGAGCTAGCTATCAAGGTCCCACGGCGAAGTTCAGGTGGCAGTGTGAGTACTGTAACTCTCTCATTACTGCATGAATTGTTTAGGTATGGCACCTCCTTGATGATATGGGTCATCTGGGGATAGGATTCAAAATAGCTTTTGTGTGAATTGTGATGTATTATTTTATGACTTTACTCATGGATGATGACAAATACTGCTGTATTACATGGTAAGTTAGGCTGTTCGAGGTTTGTATGGCCAAGGGTAAGGTACCAGAGGAATGGTAGAATGGATGTATGGTGCCTTTGTATAAAGGCTAAGAAGCAGTGCTGGAGTTCCAATTGGAATAGGCATCAGAGATATAGATAGGTACATGTATAAATGTCAGAACTACAGAGGAATGAGTCTTTTGAGTATAACTGGTAAAGTGTGTGGAAGAATGGCAATTGAGAGGGTGATAGCATGCTTAGGGAAGAGCAATGTGACATTAGAAGAAGTAGAAGATATGTGCACCAGATGTTTGCTTTGAAAAATTTAAGAGAAAGATGCTTGGAAAGTGAGGGATTTGTTCCTGGCTTTTAAAGTTGACAAAGAAGCCTTGTGGATGATGTTATGAACATGTGGTGCAGGAGGAAAGGCATAAAATGCATTGATGATTTTTTTACTGGGAGAGTGAGGCATATGTTTGGGTTGAAATGGACAAGGGTTGAATGGTTTCTGATGAAGGTTAGTGTACCTCAGAGGTATGTGACATATCTATGGCTTCTTAATCTGATCTTTGACATGATGTTTAGGTTGCTAAATGTAAGGATCTCCAGAGTGAGGGATGGGTCTGCAGTATGTTTGAGAGGTGAATCAGATGCCATACTCCAGTGGGAAACATCAGAAGCTGGTGTCATATTGGGAAAGTATATAAAAGGAGAAAGTTGAGAGTTTATTCACCAAAAATTATTTCTTATTAATGAGGACTTTGATGATCTGTTTACAGTGGAATACAAAGGAATGCTAACAGCAGCAGACACTAAGAGACTGTTTGTGATAAGAGAAGAAATTAGGCTGAAGAACTTGGTATGGAGAGAGTGAAAAAGCAAATGGATTATGACATGAGACATTCCTCTGAACTATTTTAGCTGCCATATTATAGGAGCTCTAATTATTGAATTACATTTCAGGATGCTGGGGAAATTGATTCTGTGAAAGGGACATCTGCTCTGAGTATCAAGAGTGCCTCACAGCTTGTTAACAAGGAACTCAAGCAGGTTGGTTATTGTCATCAATGAATTTTTCATTTTGATATTTTGCTGGCAGCCTGTTTTTTGTGATGACTGTAAATGACTCCTGACCCTGACACCACTCTCAGATTAGGCCAAATGTCTCTGCTCCTTTCTACTTTGGGACTGTTCTCTCTCCACCCAGTCCAGTGGGATCCCTCTCTATTGCAGTGTTTTTTCAATATTTGTTCTTTAGTGGATCCTCAGTCTATCTGCAAGGATGTTTCTAAACTCCACTTATAAAACTGAATAGGAAATCTCCTTGTCTATTTGTTTCATGTTGTCATACCATCATACTCTTCCCCTTTTGATTCCACCATCAAATTTTCTTTCTTTCATGCTTGTTTGCTGTATCCCATGTTAGTATAGTTGTGCTAGGAACAGAAGAAGAAAAGGCTTCATCGCTCACCTCATTCTGCAATCAAATTGTTTCATATCTTATTTTGTATTCTGTTTCTCCCTGTTATCCAAGTTATTTGCACTGTTAGAATTTGATGTTAGTTTTTTAAACCTTAGATTCATATGTAGAGATTGGGCTTGATATTGTCCTTTGTATTAGTGCCCTTGCTCTTTTTAGAATATTGTTATCTTTCAGTGGCAGGTATAGGAAACTTCAATCTGTTTACCTTTGAAAAACCCAAGATTGATTCCACTATCAAGTACTTTTGTTTAATCTCATTCCTGATTTTGTATCTTCATGTTTCCCATATAGTCCTTTGGTTCCTTATTTCTGCTCTTTACCCTGTTACTTTTTATGTTAGGTTATTGAAATGGATATAACAAATTTGACTTTCTGTTTTGTTTACTGTTATTGTTTTACTTTCCTGACCCTGGCTCTCCTTCTTTGGAACTCTTACAGCATTCAGGAAGCTGACCACATCCACTGAGCAGGACCGCAGGTCAAGTGTGATGAAGTTCTTTGTATGTCTGTGTAGGGTAAAAGCAGGACAACTGAAAATTGTATGTTTGTGGACAGAATACCAGCGGTCCGCATGAGGGTGCGGCAGAAAGAAAAGGCAGCTACCTGGGTCAAAGGAGTGCAACTTGACAACCACTGAAGTGCTAGCTTATTCTTAGCTATCACTAACCCTCCCAATATCCAGACCATTTCCTGTGCCAGGTTAACCATGAAAGTCATAATGTTTTCAGGTATTCAAGCAAGTACGTGCAAGCATAAAGGAAGAGTACAGAAGTGAAAAGCATGAGGAATCAGAGGGTAAGAAACAACTAGAAAAATGCAAAGAAAAAGTGGATGGAAGCAGCGAACTCTCAGATGGATCATATAAAACATCGACAGAGGTAAATATAGTACTGTGGTAGTAATTTGTGAAATAATTTTGAAATTCTTTATTGGATTAATTGCAGTTTAAGTATTTTGTTCTGCTTAATACACAATGTTTCATTTTTTAAGGTTGCTGTTAGCAAGGGAGTGTATGTATGATAAATAGATATATGTATATATTTATTTATTATACTTTGACGCTATCTTCCACGTGAGCGAGGTAGCACAAACAAACAGACGAAAGAATGGCCCAACCCACCCATATACACGTGTATACATAAACGCCCACACATGCACATATTCATACCTATACATTTCAATGTATACATACATATACATACACAGACATGTACGTATATATATACATGTACATATCCTTACTTGCTGCCTTCATCCACACCCGTCGCTGCCCTGCCACACACGAAATAGCATCCCCCTCCAGCGAGGCAGTGCCAAGAACAGACAAAAAAAGGCCACATTCGTTCACACTCAGTCTGTAGCTGTCATATGTTATGTACCAAAAACACAGCTCCCTTTCCACATCCAGGTCCCACAGACCTTTCCATGGTTTACCCCAGATGCTTCACATATATATATATTGTATATATATTTGATGACAAGGAAGCAGACTTGAATATTTGGGGCATGGTGGCATGCAGAATGAAAAAGTCAGAGAAAACGTTATGGTAAAAAGAGAGGTGGCTTTGCCATATGGTCAGTCAAGCTCTTTTGCTCTTCTCTTCCATCATTTCTCATCCATGTACACCTATGGATCATCTTTTGCTGAAAAAGGTGTTTGCAAGGAATAGACCCCTCTCAGTACATACATTCACAAAATAACTTCCATTCTTATTTACCTACTATCTCGCAAATTTCATCACATCCCATCTTCACATTCATATCACCAGTTACAACTACCTCTCTCTTCATCTCGAAATCATTTAAACAGTCATTCAAATTTTTCAGAAATGATTTGTTCATCCTTACCTCACTCATTCTTTCTCTTCACAGGTGCTTATATGCATACCCATGCATACTTTACAGTCCCAGTCTTTCCTTTCGCCCTTACTGTTCTTGATCCATTATGTCCATTCTCTGTAAAACCTTCCCTACCTTCGATGATAGCACAATTACACATGCTTGTTTTCCTCTTCCCTAATAATTTTTAATTCATTCCTATCCATACCACTCCTGCTTCCACACCCTCCAATAGCTTGCTTTCATCATTTCCATTTTCACCCCATTCACCCTGCTCAAGGATATGGGTACCCCCAATGCCCAGCACAGCCAAACTATAACTTATAAATGTCTCCACAAGCTCCTTCCTTTTTTTCTCATCAGTCATTCCATTTACATTCAGCGCCATCACCCTCAGTCACTCATCCTTTTTACTCCCCGACAAAAGTGGTAGACTCCATTGCCATTTTTTAGCCTTTTATGCTTCACCCATGACAAGCCACTGGCAAAGGACAACTCCAGCACAGTGTTTCCCATTGGCAGCAGGGCTCCCAAAGTATCTGAAAAATTTAAAACCCAGTGCACCTCAAGGGTGTGTCTGTATTTTAAAGAAATAACTACTGTCATTACCTTGATGGAGTTGGGCAACACCTCCCCCTTCTGTACTGTTCTTGAGGGTGTAATGATAAGGTCACTGCATGAAAGTGGGTGACACTTGGGTACTTCAGAAAACCATAGTATACCCTTGAGGCACTGAAATCCAGTACTTTTCCTAGTTTTGAGCACAAACTGCAGTAGCAGCATCTCCCAACTTCATTGCCTTTTCACCTATTTTCGAACTAAGTGGCATTATGTTCTCTGCAAGAAAGACAATCATTAATAGCACATGTTCTGTACAAAATATGGGCCACAAGTCATGTAGTATGTTAAGAACATAGCTTCTAAGGTGAGTTTTGCTCACTACATCTGGAAGTAGTTGTCTCAATAAAAGGTCTCCTTAGGCTTAGAAGCAAACTGAAATAGGACAAAGTCTTCCATTTATTTATTACCTTGATTTGTAAGTGAATGATATTGTTTCATAGATTGGGAATGCATTGATGAATTTAAACCATGGGTTTTTAAACTATGGTTTGCAACTGTCAGGTTGGTAGTGCAAGGAGCTCAGGTGAGTTGTAGGATGACTCAGAAAATTACATAAGAATTTTTGTAAGAACCTCACTTATTTACATTATTGCATAAAGTGTTTGTAGATAGTAGTATTTAAGCATGATTAATTGTGGATGGTACTATGTTGTTGAGGATGTAACAAATGAGTATTTTGAAAATCTGATGATAAATACAATGAAAATGATGATGAATAGCTATATGGTGGGTGTACGGATGATTTATTTTATCTCATAATGGGTTGCACTAGACATAAATGCTTGAGGAGGATGTAGAGGGGAGATTGTTAAGGTGTTAAGTTATGGTGGATTAGGGAAAAATGAGGACCCCATGAAGTGGGTCATGGGTAAAAAATATTTAAGAACCACTGATATAAGCAAAAGGTTAGTTGATGCCTTCCACTGCATATCACTGTTTTTCTACTCAGTCAGTGTATCTTCTTTTTGCAGTTGAATGCAGAAACTTTGTTGTCAGTCTAAGAAAGAATAACCTCTGATTTCAGATAGAGGGGGCTTGAAGAATGATTTTGCTTACTGCCCTCCCATCCACTTGTGTGGAATTAGGCATTTTTGTCCTTCATGTGGCCATGATTTTCTTGGGTGCTAGGTTAGACCTGTTACTTAGTTCATAAAAGCATCTACTCATATGGGAGAGGGAACGTTGTAAAGGCTTCATCACCTGTTTTTAAGACTTATGATGGGCTGGTGAATGAAATGCAGTTTTTTAGTGAATGCTTATTATTTCATATCATGTATTAAATTTTTCTGTATCACTGGTCATCTTTTTAGCTTGAACAGAACTACAGATTGAACCTCTTTGATCCAGCAACCTTGAGACCTGGTCATTACTGGGCCACAGATAATGCCAGAAAACAGGAATTGATCCCTAAGGGAACCTCGTATATAAATATATGCCTGACCCCCTGGTCTTGCCAGCTCATCCCGCATACATATTGCTTTGTTATCAAAGGCAGAACAAAGCTTGAAGTAGGAAATAATACAACCATTGATACTTCCAAACAAGGTTTTTATTGTTACATCAGATTGCATCAGAAGTGCCCTCAGATGGAAACTCTGCAATATCTTGGGCAAGGGTTTTTCGTAGCATGTAATGCCAGCACAGGGCTGATGAATGCCAATACAGGGCTGATTCATCAGCATTATACGCTTGTTCTGCGGCTAACTTTTCTGCTGCCACTAACTGTACAAATTCATCCACAAACTTTGTTGCAGTTTTGTAACGAATAGTTAATGTAACGAACAATCACAGGTTGGTAGTTGGCTTTGGTCGACTCTTGTTACTATTGTTGTTTTATTGTTATCATCAAGACAGCCAGACAGCCAGCTCATACACTCTCTCTCTCTCTCTCTCTCTCTCTCTCTCTCTCTCTCTCTCTCTCTCTCTCTCTCTCTCTCTCTCTTGTCCTGTACATATTGCTGTTGGTTGTTTAATAGAGAGAATTGGAATTTTCGATTCTTTTGATACAGTCTTGTACTTCAAGCTTTTCACTACATACACTATGTACTGAAATTCCAAGTCTCCACCTAAACTTATGTGATCGTCCTTGTGAATATTCACGATCACAGTGTAGCTTTAGTTCTCTGTGAAAAACTTTAGCTTGCTTAAAGGCATCTCCCCAGAAATGCTTACACTTTCATTACATGGGAGCTTAAACCACTTTATATGTGCACTGTCTAATTCTGTACTCCTGGCACCTTTCAAAGTTTTCTGAAATTTTAGACTTTCATGGCTTTCATTTTCAGCAGTTTAGCTGCAGTGTAAATAGATTTTGGCACTTTAGTGCTGCTAACAGCACTGCTCAGGTGGCAGATCCACAGACTAATGATGGCAGATTCAAAATGTGCTGGACCATGGGAGTTGCCAGACCACACATTGCTGGATTAAAGAGGTACTACCTGTATCATGCATGATTCATATATGCATCCTCTCTTAGAGTTTAGTTATCAGTCTTTTCTCTCAAAAGTGTGTTTTTGAAATTTGAATGTTTCCTCATAAGATTTTTACTTTATGTTGAAGTGATCAATGAATTTTGTACTGGAGCCATAATGTGTTCAGTGCAAACATTTTCAGGAGTTGGAAACTGAATTAGTCCAGTTACGTGAGGAGAGAAACAGATTGGCTTTGCAACTGTCAAGACAACAGGAGGAGTTTGCACATCAGCTGGAAAAGAAGGAGGTGACTTATTCTTACTTCTTATGCTGCTATGATAATGCCATTGTTTTGGTATAGACCTTTAAGCAGTGTAGGACGGTATGTACATCCACAGTTACCATATGGATTTGATTTATATTTCCAGTTTGATAAGTAAGGATGGTTTTGGGAAACTCAACTTAAAAGTCAAGTCATGTAGGGGAGAAAACCTAGGGATGTTCTGAAAGTTCAGGTGAGAGCAAAAACTTTAAGCCCAGAATATACAGAGGGATATTGTTCTTTTGATTAACTCGCTCCAGGTTATGCATCTGTGTGTTGGGAGATCATAGCTGATGTTTTTGCAAGAGAGTTTGTATTGTATTGTCTGTGGTGAGAAATGTATTTCCATTTTAATAGTTTGAATGTGAAGCTGCCCTCCATCAGTGTTCTGATGTGCAAGAACAACTAGAAAAGACAGCATCCCAGTTAAATGATTCACCTCCTGCAGCAAGGCGTATAAGCCTTCCTCTAGCTTCCACTCCCATCAAGTCATCCCAGTCAGCACCTGCAAGCTTGAAAGACAAGGTTTGTAGTGATTTTGTTTTATTAGATATGCTGCCAGCCATATATTATTAGCTAAGACAGCTGCAGGTTGCGACAAGCTTGATTTGAATTTCTCAGTAGCATGTAGACTAAGCATTTGTCAGATGACTACTTGAATGTTGAGATAACCACTTCAGCAGTGTGTCCCTACCACTGTGCTGTTGCTGTGTGATGCTTTAGTGAGTTGCAATTCCATACCCTTATTTTCTCTGTCATAAGCAAAGAAGATTTAGAAGTGTTTTCAAGGAATCTTTGTGAAGATTGCAATTTTGGTTCCTGCATGATATTGCCTGATTCTAATGGCTTTTATGATTATGTTCAGATCATTGTCATGTACTCTAGTTTGTCTTGAGTTTATTCTTTGGAAAGGCTAGTGTAACAAGTATCGTACACCTAGATTATCAACAATGATCCTGAAGATCATTTGGACTTGGCTTGGTAATCTGTAGTTTATGATTATGAATTTAGAGATTGAATTTAGATTTCTTGATGTTCAGATATTATTTTAGATTTCACCTGATTATATTGATTCCTGCAGACAGTAAGATACACTTTATGGTTTAAGTACTGAAACTGATTCATGTTTTCTTGAGGAGCTATTGAAAGCCCATACCTTTAATTGCATGATATCATGTTCAAATTCTTGATAGGACATCTTGCTAACAGCCAACCCTGCTGTTCATTCTTCCTTTTAGGAGTTTTCATTAAATGTGTGCTGTAATAAGGTAAGGTTATCTTTATCACTATTATTATGCAACACCAGGACCCCTTTTATGGGGCTCTTATAGTATCAAGGCTCTTCTCCATAAAAGAGCAGGTTATGATGGATATTTATGAGATGAGAAGGTCTTCAGCAACACCATACTTCTTTCTGCCCGCTGATGGTGATACAGCCTCAGTGAAGGTAATTTCTCACTCGGAAGTATTACCACTTGTAGACAGGGTTGAGAAACGTCTTAAGGAACACAGTACTAGTGGCATTAGATATCAACAAAACATTCAACACTGTCCCTTGCCACATCCTTACACAAAAAATGCTTGATACCAACCTCAAAAAATGACAAAACAAAAATGGTTTGCCAGGTTCATTCACAAAGACCTGAAGGTCCACAGTGGAGTTCCGTAGAGAGTAGTCCTTCTCCAGTCTTCTTCATTCTCTTCCTACATGACCTCCTGTCTCATTGTGCTGACCACAGTGTGAAATACCTATCATAAACAGATGACCTCACAGTCACATCATAGCATCATGACATTTTTCAAGCAACAACAACCAACATGCAGTGCTGCATTCTGCCATTAAAAGACTGGCTCTATCAAAAGAACATCATCATTCAATAACCCCTGACAGACATGAATCCAACCTGTGCCTTCCCATAACTTTGAATGGTCAACCACTCCATTTAACAAAACTCCAACCACACAAGGTATCACATAAAGCAGACACAAGAAATTGTTCCCTTTAAGACAAACCTCAACTGGAAGGCCATGAACAAAATAAATGCCCTCAAATTCCCAACCAACACAAGTTTTTGACAAGAATAGGAATCCCATTGTATAATCCACAGATATTTCATCTGCTCCTTTCTAGTCAATGCCTTACAAGCCTAGTCGTTCAACCTGTCAAAAGTAAATATAACAAGGCTTCAAACCACATAGAACTTGGCACTCAGAACAAGTACCAGCTACCAAGCTACCAAAAACATTTAGCACACACTCAACAAAACAACTATCATTATGCTTTACTCTCAGTTCCTTGAAGCAGCACTAAACCTTGCCAACCCAGGCCACTTCACAGCCCCTAAGTAGAAATTTAAAGTTAACCTCTGCTTCACACTACAGCAGCCTGTACTTGCAGAGTCACTGAGTCCTTCTGCAGCAAACACAACATTGACAAAACACATACCTGCCATAATTATGTGACGAGCACTAAACAGCATCCTTCCATCCTACTCTCAGTCTTACCCTAACCAGATATATGCCATTCTGAAACTACACTCAGGGATGCACATGTTAAGCTTTCTCATCTCTATTGTTGACACCACCCATCTCTTCAACATTACAAACACCAAGCCAACTCATAAACCTTCATGCCCAAGATGTAACACTTATATTGAAGATAGTCTCCCAATAGAGACATGTCCACAGTATTGCTACACTTTTAACCTGTGGCTCCTATTCATTGGACATAATCAGCTTCAGCACAACCTTGTCAGTTTTCTCAGCCATACTCTTCTTATTACACATGTCTCTCTTACACTCTTATTTCTTACTCAGTCAACCTTCTTCACATAGCATGCAGTCCTCAAGCATTTCACTTCTAACTTATTCACCCTCTTCCATACATTGCCATCTATAGCCCATGCCTCACCTTAGTGCAGCACTGTTGGGGCACCTATACCTTCAGACATTCCCCCTTCACTACCTCATGTATTGACCTCTCTTCCTATATGCTTTTCAATGCTCTCAGAGTCTTTACCCCCCTGACCCATCCTGTGACTCGTCTCATCTCCAATGGTTCCATTTGCTGCCATGTTCACTCCCAGGTATCTAAAGCACTTCACTTCCCTCAAGGTTTCTCCATTGAACTCATACCCCGACTACCCTGTCTCTTTGCACTGCTGAGCCTAATATTCATGCTTTCGGTCACATTCACTGTTAACTCTCTCCTTTCACAAACTCATACACCAGTTTCTGCAGTTTCATACTCTACTCTGCCACCAGTGTCATGTCATCAGCAAACAACAACTAACTCACCTCCCAAGCTCCCCTACCATCAACAGACTGCATATCTGCCCCTCTCTCCAAGATTCTTAAATTTACTTCTCAAACTACCCCATCTATAACCCCATTTCATCCATGACAGCTAGAGAATGAATGTGGGGGAATGAGGCCTTTTTATGCACCAGCACTACCACACTAATGCAGAAAACAGAGAACAAGTATGAAAATAATTATTTTTCATTTCCCTAATATTGAAGTTGCTCTGGGAACAGACAAAGAATGGCCTTGTTTGCTTACATTCACCCTTAAGCTGTCATGTATATAACATACCTAAACCATCGCCCATGTCCAAAGCCAAGCCCCATTGACCTTTCTCTAGTTTCCCCAGACTGCTTCATATTCCTTGGTAAACTCAGTGACAGCACATTTCTCCTTGTATACCACATTGCTCATCATGTAAAGGCCTGGAAAAGGGTCTCTGTGAACAGATGTGTCCTATTGTGAAAATTAAAAGTTACTTTGATTTATCAATTTTTTTGTTGTGGGCCCAGAAAAGAGTTCCTCAGCACAAATGTTCCTAATCATGAAAATTAGAGCGTGTTTCGTTTTTCCTTATTTTCTGTTGTATAAGCATTGTTAATACATTAATACAGATTGGAGATTATAATATAACTGAATATTTATGGTTGCGAGGCGTGGGCTATGGATAGAGTTGTGCGCAGGAGGATGGATGTGCTGGAAATGAGATGTTTGAGGACAATGTGTGGTGTGAGGTGGTTTGATCGAGTAAGTAACGTAAGGGTAAGAGAGATGTGTGGAAATAAAAAGAGCGTGGTTGAGAGAGCAGAAGAGGGTGTTTTGAAATGGTTTGGGCACATGGAGAGAATGAGTGAGGAAAGATTGACCAAGAGGATATATGTGTCGGAGGTGGAGGGAACGAGGAGAAGAGGGAGACCAAATTGGAGGTGGAAGGATGGAGTGAAAAAGATTTTGTGTGATCGGGGCCTGAACATGCAGGAGGGTGAAAGGAGGGCAAGGAATAGAGTGAATTGGAGCGATGTGGTATACCAGGGTTGACGTGCTGTCAGTGGATTGAATCAAGGCATGTGAAGCGTCTGGGGTAAACCATGGAAAGCTGTGTAGGTATGTATATTTGCGTGTGTGGACGTATGTATATACATGTGTATGGGGGTGGGTTGGGCCATTTCTTTCGTCTGTTTCCTTGCGCTGCCTCGCAAACGCGGGAGACAGCGACAAAGCAAAAAAAAAAAAAAAAAATTTAAAAAAGAAATTAGGAAATTTCTTGCTAAAGTTAAGAAATATATTTGAATGATTTGTTTAATTCCATATGAAACCCAAAGGAATTTAAGGTGATAGAGAAAGTGAGAAACTTTGCATTTCTCTTTTAGAAAATTCGTACAAAGAAAGGAAATTTCCAGTTCAGATTAGATGATAGTTAATAACAGAGACACTGCATGAATTTTCTTCTGGAGAAAATCCCTTTACATTTATGACACAAACATGTGATCAAATGTATCACCCTTGTACTCAAGAATGGAAAGTATTCTTTTCTGTAGTATTCTTTGGAGGTTTCATGGTAGATATATACCTGTTGCTGATGAAACATTTCTTCATGGGCAGTGTTTGAGGTGTGGTGACACACAGGGTCAGCTAACAGTGGCTCTTGAGGAACTAGAGATGGCCTTGCGCAGGGAGGAGCAGGAGCGAATGCAGCGCATCAACGTGGAAACACTCCTTACAAACAGGTGTGTTTTTGTACATTTGCTAAGCAAAAGTTTACTTAAGACTCTAAATTTGCCCAAACCTGTAGTATACATTCATATCACTTGATGTCTTACCATACATGCTTATTAGATAGGATTGAAAAGGTATGTAGATTCATAAAACAGTTGATAAGATGGCTTTATTTGAAGTTGTGTACCTTATCCTGTGCAGATAAGACCAAAATAGGTAGACTGTGATAATCTATTTGAGATACTAGTGCACATGTAGTGGAGGAGGGTTAGTTACGCTTACGCTTGTGGCGTTCCATTACTTAATCTTACTTTCTGTTTCACAGTTTATGTAATTTTTCATGTTAACTACCTTAATTTTTCTTCACTTATGTGTATCACTCAGCCACAACATTATTGTAATAGAAATACTTCTTTGCATCTTTTTTTTATTCTTCTTACTCACCAGTTTTATGTTTTGGTTGATCATCTTGTCATTTCAAAGAATTGCTTAGCACTGGCTAATCGACTGGTGAATCTGAAAGTTTTATCCACATCTCCACTTTCCCTTCTTTTTTCTAATGTGGGCTGTCTTCTCCCAGAAACTTATTATCTCTTGTACTTCAGCTACAGTTTTTATTGCTTGCCTTTAAGATTTTGTCCAACATACCTTCAATCTTCACATTTCCTGTAAAGTGACCACATTTTTGATACATTATCTACTTTTTTTATTGTTGTTATTTGTTTTTTATGCACTGGAAGACAATATGAAGATAAAACTAACCTTTTTTTACAATTCTTTTGATGTGTCATTCTGGTGACTCGCATATCCCTGTCATAAAAGATTTTGTTTTTGCTCCCTGCAAGGTGATAATTGTATGCTCATTTAGTTTCACTATGTCCCATCTTCATCAGTTTCAATTAAATCAAAATGAATTTCATTCACCATGTATAAGGAAAGAACATATTTGTGATGTAGTTGTGTTTCTTTCAATTATGATGTTGTCAAAAGTTTGAATTGTAACATATTCAGGTATGAGTTGAGTTTTTGTAGTTGTCATTATTTATGTCAAGAATAGCATCAGCTCTAAGGCTAAACCTTGAGAACACCTCTGATTACTTTGATCCTCTTTGACAGAACATCTCAGACAAATTTCCTTTCCCTTCCACTGTGGTAATGTTCATTGCCTGCTTAGATATCCACCTAGCCTTTAGGCTGCCCGAGAATGCACATTATATCAACTAATCTGCAAAGGCTTGTGTTCACTCTTTTAAAAGTCTGGAAGCTTCATTACAAACGAACCTCC
This sequence comes from Panulirus ornatus, assembly GCF_036320965.1. Classification (NCBI taxonomy): domain Eukaryota; kingdom Metazoa; phylum Arthropoda; class Malacostraca; order Decapoda; family Palinuridae; genus Panulirus; species Panulirus ornatus. The sequence continues at coordinate 11,576,964 of NC_092279.1, forward strand.
TCTTGTTGAACTTTTGATGACTTTCATTTCTGTTCCTTCTTGTTAAAAACTCATCCATATTTTTTTATTATTTTCTGCAGCAGACTGTGCTTGTTAGAAATAGAGACATCTGATTTAATGCATTTTCACTATCCCTTTTCTTTAGAACAGTTCCATCATTTACTTTCCTCTTTTTTCTTGGCATTAATTATCTTTTTGATCAGGTTTCTGAACCACACTCATGGTTTCAGGACAAATGTTATTGCACAGCCCTAAGTTCATAGGGTCAGGTATTATCAGGCTCATGTAGCTAATATGGATCAAGATCCTTTATGAGCTTCATCATATTTTTTCCAAACAGCTCCATTGTTTATGTAGTCCTTCCCCATCCTATGTAGTTTGTGTTGGTGGTAATGTGTCCTCTACTGTTAAGTGCACTTTGGTAAGTAGCGTGCATCTCTTCACACATTTTCTTTGAAAAGGTAGGTTGGTAGCAAGTCTACTCCCAGGATAAGGTGACGCTTGCCTTTCTGCTGGCGTGTTGGAGATTACAGGTCTGTAAAATTAATTCTTGCAAGAAATGTATGTCTATACACATTTGATTGATCCAGTTTAGATGAGAATGGGGTTAATAATAATTTTCCTCCTTTGTTTCAAATTCTTTCTCTGACTGATAATTAAATCATGATTTTGATGTAGGGATAGTGTCTTTGTGATGGGGGAATTGAATGCAGGTGGGTGATGTTATATTTCAGGGTATTACTGGGAAGCCTTCTGCCAAAGGCTAGGTAATATCAGCTTCCAACATGTAAGATAAAGTCATATCAGTACTGCTTAATATAGTAATCATCACCTGTCTGTCTAACACTGCTTTGACCTTTTAATGAACAGTGAAGGTTTAAATAAAAGTGTGAGGCATTTGTCACCGTAGGGTTCAGAAAAACCTCATCCTCATTAAAGAGAGGGAAAAATGTTAGTTAAAATTTGAAGGTAAATGAGCTGATTTTTTAGTTTCTTCTGCAATCAGCATCTTTAATGCCCCATCATCATCACTGTCCAGTGGTTAATTGGAATTTTCATATTGGTTGCTCAGTTCCTTCTGCAAAACCACATACAATTTTTATTTAGTGGATTGAACTTGGAGTTCTTAAAGATAGTTGTTAATCTTTCCAAAGAGTAAGGGGTGATATTGCCTTACACTAATAGTATGTTAAAAATTTGATATGATGGTGCTTTACAATTACAACCACCTTATCTGTAAAGGCTTCTAGCAGTGTGATAAAGTGAATTAAGGGCTCATCTTTTAGGACAGTCATTTAAGATTTATTCTGTTTTTCAGAATTCTTTTGCAGCAGGGAAATATTAGAACAGATTTTCTCTTCAACACACATGTTTAAATTTGTAAGAGGGTAGAACATACTATCTGAATCAGAAGAGTAGAATTTGAGGACTTTTAGGAAAATTTTCATTGCATCCCATCCCAGATCAGTCTTCTGGCATTTTTATGTGTAATATCTCCTGCCTGAATGAATATTTTCAAATTCAGTATCTGTCTATCTCTTTCACTGTCAACCTCCCCTCCTTTATGCCCTCGATTTCATTGTGGAATTGCTATAGATAGAATGGTATTTTATGGCAATGCAATTCAGTGTGCTTGGAAAAACTTCGTTTTTCCTGGTAATATCTAAAGATATTTTTAAATCACTTTTAAGATAAAGAAATGAAAATCCTCTGGATCCATTTTTAACTGATATAACAGATAATTCAGATCATAAATGCCGTTCCTTATAGGTAGAGGGGGAGAGAGAGAACAACAGTTCCTTTTGATAAGAAGTTTTAGATTCTTGTATTTTATTTGGTTATTTTATTAGTTTAGATATATTCTTACAGTTTCTTTACTATCCTCAGGCATGATATAGATAGCCCTGCTGAATCTGGAGCTACAGAGTCTACTACCACATATCCAGGATCTACATCAGGACCATCTACTACAGCCAAACTTCTTATCCATGGGTTACCTGGAACTGCAGGAGAGGTAAGGATCTTTTGATTTTAAGAAACAGCCCAGAGACAAGATTGTGTCTAATTAATGTTGTACTCTGATGGTGTGTGTACCTTCCTTCAGGGCAGAGTACGAGTGTTAGAAGAGCAGTACCGGGGACTGGAAGGGGAGTTGGCTAGAGTAAGGGTAGAGGTGCTGAAGATGATTGAAGAAAGGGGCAAGTTTGGTCAGAGGACAGTCATTGAGAAGGTAGAACATGTAACTTTTGCTATATTATTGTATGATAGAATCATAATATTATTCTAATTATCTTTTAAGATTTGAGTAAAGTCTCTGCACTTGACAGTGAACCATAGTGATCATAGCCCCCTTACCCTTTCTGGTGGAAGACACTGTAACCCTAGAGAACATGAATTCATACCAGTTCACAGAGTAGTAACCTCATTCTCATTCATCATCCTCTGATTGCTCACCAGCCATATGCTATACTGACTTGAATTTACTTGTTGTGTTACACATATGGTTGGTGAAACGTAAACCTAGGGTGATGGCGTACACAGCAATTGGAAACCAACCAGTTGACTCTTTTTCACAGGCTGCACATGTTTATCAACTTTTCCTAGTTTTTCAGGCTTCAAAGCAGGAATATTGTCATGATGATATATGTTTTTATAATCATAAAGTTAATTTTATGATTAATTGTGATGAACATAGGACTCACTCAATTTTGGGTAGGCATACTCCAATAGTGACAGTAGTTGTACACTTGTCTGCTATTTCTTGCTTTTGTGAGATAGTGCCAGTAACAGCTGAGACAATTGCCTCATTGTATATTGGACCAAACCAAAGCCTGCCGTCTACAGCCAAGCCTTACAGACAAATTCCATGTTTTTTCAAACCACATCATATGCCCTGGTTCAGCCTATTGACAGCAAGATTCCTCCCTTATACCACAGTGCTCCAAATTACTCTATCCGCTATGCACACTGCTTTGCCTCCTGAATTTTCAAGCCCAAGCACATTAAGTCTCTCACTCCATCGTTTCATCTCCTTTTCAGTCCTCCCCCCCCTTTTTTTTATTTCTTTCCACTGTGGTCATATGGATCCTCTTTGCCAGTCTTTCTTCACTCATCCACTACATGTGTCTGAACCATTTCATCACACCCTGGTAGATTCTTTTAATTGGACTGCACTTACTAATACACCTCACCCGAATATTGTCATTCTTTACTTGATCAACTCTTTGTCATACCACATTAAATGATAATGGTAATCCTATTTGCACTTGCTTGACTTTCCTACCTAAGTAAAATAGCATCAGTAGATGAGCCTAAAAACTCACTCAACTCCCTCTTTTGTTCCAATGTGTAGAAAGTAATAATGCAGGAGTTTGTTGAATATACATAAGTTGTATGGAAGATATGTGATTGAGAGGGTGATGACGTGCACAGAGCATCACACTGGAATAGAACAGTGTGACTTCAGGAGTGGTAGAGGATGTGCAGATCATATGTTTGCTTTGAAGAATGTGTGAGAGAAATACTTAGAGAAACAAGGATTTGTATGTGGTATTTATGGATTTGGAGAAAGCATATGTTAGGGTTGATAGTGATTTTTGTGGAAGGTGTTATGAATAAATGTTCTGTGAGTGAAGCTTTTAAAAGAAGTTTGTATCAAGAGAATAAGAGGTTTTGTGTTTTGAGTAGATGAAGCAGAGGATGAGTGGTTTCAGGTGAATGTGGGTCATTGGAAGGGGTGGGTGACATAACTGAACAGTTTTAAGTAAATGCAAATGAATTTAAGGTCATTAGGTTTGGCTTTACAAAGAGACAGGTTAGATGGTGTGTGAGTTTCATTGAAGAAAACTTGGAGAAAGTGAAGTGTTTTAGGTATATGGGAGTGGACAAAACAGCAAATGGAACCATGTGAACTGAGATGAGTCATATAGTAGGTGAGAGGTAAAGGTCTCGAGAGCATTAAGGAATGTGTGGAAAGTAAGTTCACTATCTTGGAGGCTACATGTGTTTGAAGATAGAGTAGTCCCAATGGTGTTGTATGGATGTGTATAGATGAACAGCCTTCCCAAGATAATATGGATTACCTTATATGGAAAATATCCTGGTGTTTAGCCAAGTGAATGCAGTTGAGAGAGATTTTGTGCTAGGGGTCTCATCACAGGATATCTCTTTTTCCTATTCATATTGTATAGATACTTGATGTCATTGAAGACAGATAATGAAACCAGTTACGATTTTTTTTTCCTTTTTTAAGGAGGGCCTTTTCTACATTAAAGAACAGTTGTGGAACCCATAGTCACCTCTCTCTTTACAGATTCATTGGTCCAAGGGGTAGATTCCCAAGCCCCCTGTCAGTATTAGTGGACATCACTGTACAGATATCCTCTTATTCCATATCTCACTGCAGTAGTCTTCAAACTGCCAATTGAAGGATCAAAAAGTAATGATTCCTCCCTATTTTCTTCCAGTTCCTTGGTTTCTTCTGTTCAGGCATTTAAAGAATGTTGATTAGTTTGATCATGGGAATCGGAAGCTAATGGTAGGTTCTCAACTAGCCTTCCATTCCCCATTTCATTCATTGTGGATACTTAATGCTTCTTTTCTCTGAGAAAGGCAATAAACTAGATATGATAGAAATATGAGTAAAAATGGTCTTGAAAGTTTTTTAGTTTTTTTGAGAAAGTCTTGTCCTAATTGTCTCCAGATTAAGGAATCTGAAATCTTGATTGAAAAGGTTTGCTGCTCTCTTATTTTTTATTTTTCCCCTGTTAGAGATTAAAAGTTGAAGAAAAAAAGTTAACATTCATTTAAACATTAAGAGTTTATAGATTATACACTTGTTTTCTTTACTTTTCTTTTGGTTATTTACCAAGAATGGCTTTTGATAATGATCCATTTTCTTAGTAGTCTGCATGAGTTACATACATATTTTATGCAATTAATTATTTTGAAGATATTTGATTAGTTTGGAAGATTATATTTACCTTGTCTTGCTGAACTAAAGTTTAGGTTATATGAATGTAAGGCTTTATGCACTTACCATTTTCACATGAATGGGAATGAATTTGATACTAATTGGTAGATGGAGAGATTACTTATTTAAAGTAGTTTTAGTACACATTGTGCATGCAAAGTATATTCACTTAGCCAGACCATTTACTTAACTTCCTTAAAGCAGTCAAGTTTAAGTTATGTTGTACATTATGAATATAAAGAAAAAAACTGGGCAGTGTCCTTGATGGTAAATATGTATTATTTTTTATAGTAAGCATTTTGCATCATCATGGAAAGTATTGTATGTAGTTAATGTTAAATGGAAAGGTTGATTCCTAGTTTAGGTTTATTTTGTGAATTAGGTTTCTGGTCTCAGCAAAGTTTTAGTATGTTCATTTATATTAAGTATGTATCTTACATTTATGTATTTAGGGTTTAGAGTGCACAGAATTTTATATATATTTGATACCGTGTATGTAACTTATAGATAAGGATAAAAAAATCTTCCCTTCTCACCATTCCAAACCAGTAGATTATGATTTATAGTTAATGGTCTCTCAGTTTATCATGTATTTTGTAAATAAGTACTTTTTAAATTCTGATTTATTAGTTTCCTAGGTTCATCATTGTTGCATTTTTTCCATTCACTTTTGACCATAAATCAATTTCTTTAGGACAGGAAAGATAGCATAGAGACTGAAAACATGAAGAAACGCTGTCGAACTTTGATAGAGAAGATACAGAAAAAGAGACGTATTCTTGCACCTCAGATGAAGGAATATGTCATAGAAAAACAAGAAACTTGCAATGATAATGAGAAAGATAGGGATGTACACCAGTCTGAGAATACTAGCTTTGTAGAAATTGTTGATGCTCTAAGAATTGAACTAGATAAAGAAGAAGTTGGCAGCTCTGCATTAGAAGAACCAAAGGATGACTTGACAGTTCTTGAAGAACAGGTCAGTATGGACCCTCTAACCTTATGACTGAGGTTTATTTCATGTTATAGAATGTCTTTTTGTATATATTAGAATTGTAAGGTGTTTTATAAAATGAACAAAAACCATATTAACCTATTTGGTGCATAATTGATCTTTTCAGCCTATCCCATTGCATTTTTTCCAGTGTATGAAGATGCAAAAAATATGATTTTTTCCATGACAGTCACAATAGTTTTTCTTGTTTAGGAAAAGCACATCATATACCAGGTTAGCCAATCTATTTTATGCAGGTTACATTTGTTTACTTGTCCAAACTTTTTTTAATATTTTTTTTGGGAATAAACATCAGTAGGAAAAATACCCATTTGATTTTTTTTCTTATGAATTAAAAGTTATGCATTTTTAGTTCAGGAAAAACAGTATTTACTGGATTGACCACTCCAAGTAAGGGTGGTAGTGGGAACTGTGGGTAGTATAGAATGCAACAGACATTGCAGTTTCCAAGAAAAGATGAACATCTACCCACTGTGACCTCGAAACAATCCAGTTAACTATCCTTTGTATGGGTTGACATCATGGCTAGCCAGCAGAGCACACAGTATGCACAAACTTCAACTTGTGGAGGGAGATTAAGGTTGTATATTGAAGTTCATTTCACCCAGATACATATCTGTGAATCAATGTCCATATCTCTGAAAGGATTAAAAGTAACTATATTCATTTGAATCAAGCACAAATAGTTACATCACCTCTGTCAGAAATATCAAAGATATTTTGGCTCCCTATATATCTGTATCTATGATGCCTATTCCAACTGGAACTCCCTCATGGGGGTGACCACAGCAATAGTCTTCACAACTAGTAAACTTCAGTACCACTTCTAAGCCTTTAGTGCCCCATCCTTAACAGGCCATTGGTAGAGGGCAACTCTAGTGCAGTGTTTTTTGAGGCTTCCACCTAATGTTACTACTGACTCCTACCAAATGCTCCTATCTACAATGTCTACCTAATGCTCCTGCCTAAATGTTCTTACCTACTACTACTATTTATGGCACCTACCATTTTGCAGAAGGCAGGGCTAGCACTTACTGCTAACCACAGAAAATCTAGTCACAAAGAATGAGCTGTGTGAAGTAAGTGTTGTCAAGTGTTATGTGCAACAAGGAGAGCTTGTATGTTATGGATAGAATGCCAGTAGTCCACATGTGGATGAGGTAGAAAGGAAAAACAGCTGTCTGGGTCAGAGGAGTGCAACTTGACAACCACTGAATTGCTGGCTCACCACACAGTCTTCACTAATCCTCCTGATACCCAGACAAGTAGCACTGGTAATGTACCTACCTGGTCATTGGGTACTTACCACGTACTACCTTTATATCCACCTTTCTACACACATCATCATTTTCATACTGGTGAAATTGGTAAACTGTGCATAATATGTACATTTGTACTTTATGAATATGTTACCAGTATAGATATCAGAAAAGTAATGCATTTTGTGGCAGTGCAGCAACATTTACAGAGACTTCATATGTATTGTCTTAAGATTGTGGGAAATCTTGTCCATACAAAAAGGAAAAAGAAATTAATCAGGGTTTTCTAGATTTTTGTAGATCTGATAGATGTAGGTAGAAAGGTTATGGGAAGATTGATGAAAGGAGGAAGAGAATTCCATTCTATAGGAAAGAAGTTTATCCCTGGGGATAGGGGATTAAGAATACTTCCCACGTATTCCCTGCGTGTCGTAGAAGGCGACTAAAAGGGAAGGGAGCGGGAGGCTGGAAATCCTCCCCTCTCGTTTTTTTTTAATTTTCCAAAAGAAGGAACAGAGGGGGGCCAGGTGAGGATATTCCACAAAGGCCCAGTCCTCTGTTCTTAACGCTACCTTGCTAACGAGGGAAATGGCGAATAGTTTAAAAGAAAGAAAGAAAAAGGAAAGAAGTAGGTATCTAAACACCCTCATGCACTTTGACACAAATGTGTCATTTTCTAGACTCATTCAGTTTGCAACTAATGCAAATGTTGCATCACTCCAAAGAAAATACAACAAACCTTTGCAGCTTCTATGGTAGTGTCAGGAACAAAGAGAAGGCCTCATTCATGTAATGTACCAAAACCCCAGCCCCCTGTCCACAGCCAGGCCCCACAGACCTTTCTATGGTTTTCTACGACTGCTGCACATGCCCTGGCTCAGTCCTTTGACAGCATGTCACCCCTTGTATATTGTATTACATTACTTCAGGGCACTATATCCCATGCACATCTTTCATCCTCTTGCATGTTCAGGCCCTGGTCACTCAGAATCTTTCTCACTCCATCCTTCCGTCTCCAGTGTGGTCCCCTCTTTCTCCTTTTCCCCTTCACTTCTAACACCTTTATCCTCTTTGTCATCCTCTCTTCACTCATGCTTTATGTATGTCCAAACGTTTCAGCACACCCTCTTAAGCTCTCTTAACCACTCTCTTCTTATAACTATGCCTCTCATACCCATTTATTACTTACTCAAACTGCCCCATGCCACATATTGTCCTGGTTCATTTCATTTTGAACATATCCACCCCTCTCTGCACAGCCTATAATCCATACAACAGCGTAGGACCACTATACCACTAAACATGTTTTTTCTTACTCGATTGTCATTTTCCACTTTAACGAGGAAGTGCCAGGAACAGACAGAGGAAGGGTGCATTTGCTCACATCCATTCTCTTGCTGTCTTGTGCAGTGCACAAGACCACAACCCCCTATCCTCACCCAGGCCCCACAGACCTTTCCATGGTTTCCCTTGGCCACTTAGCATGTCCTGGTTCTGTCCATTGACAGCACAGTAACCCAGATCTACCACATCATTCCAGTTCACTCTATCCTTTGCGTGCCTTTCTCTCTCCTTATGTTCAGGCCCCAATCACTCAAAATCTTTTTCATTCCATCTCCAATTTGATCTTCCCCTTATCCTTGCCCTTCCATTTCTGACACACATACCCTCTTTGTCAACCTCACCTCAGTCATTCTCTCCATATGTCCGAACTATTTCAGCACACCCTCTTCAACTTTCTCAACCATGCTTTTTTTCTTACCATACCTTTCTTTTACCCTTTTATTACTTACTCAATCAAAACACCTCACACCACTTGTCATTAAACATTTCATTTCTAGTATATCCACCCTCCCCTGCACATCATCCCTAGTCCATGCCTCCCATCCATACATCATTGATGGGACTGATAAACCCTCAAGTAAACCCATTTTCACCTTCCCAGTTAATGCCCTCTTTTTCCACATATTCTTGAGTGCTAGAGGTTAAGCAACAGCATTGATGCAGGGTTTTGACTCACCAACCACCTTAAGTGTGGCAGAAATTTGGAGATTCAAGAAAAACATATTGTAATCTCTGATTACAAAAACAGCTTGTTTGGATAGAATTATCTATACTGCAGCTGTGAGGCACCAGATGATGTGTATATTGATTATTGTAAACCTGTCATTACTGCCAGCTGTATGAGTATCCTATTTCTAATTTTGTTACTGTTACACCAACATCTTAGCATAAAGTATATCAGTGTTTTGTGTCGGCACATATAGGTCATTTGAAATGTAGGTTATTTGAAGTTATGTTGTAATCACCTAGGTCATCAGAATCATTGCTATTCAATAAACTCATGAAATTATTTGGAATTTTTGCCACTGCCACAGCAGTATGACCTTGTCATACTGATGTCCCAAATATCTTAAATTTAGCTCACCCATAGAAGGGAAAATAACGGATCTGCTGTATTAGCAACATATGTTGGGTGGCACTGGACAACATTAACATGATTATTTACATTTCAGCATATTGCAAAGCATTTTTTAAAGTGAAGATTCCTGGTTACAATGTCTGCAGTGTATAGGGAAAAATTAGACTCCATCTATGTACCATCTGCAGTTAAAAGTGAAAAAATTTTGTGGTGAGATTTTCTTCTCTCTTACAGGTATCTGCCATGGAGGAAGAAATGACTCTAGAGCGGGACAGTTTGGAGAAGCAGAGGGCTGGTTTGTTGGAGAAGAATTGCAAGCTTGAGCAAGACTTAGAGGTGAGGCTAGAAATCTTTATTTGATATATTAAGTTTTAGTATATTTTTGGTATCTCTTCATGTTGCTGTTCTGATAGTTTGAGTGTAATCTTTATGAACAAGCAATCTTTATATGAGGCTTTATTCTTTTGATATATGATTAGAAATTAAGTGAATGATTATATCAATTCCTAATTTTCAAGACATGCTTGTTTTGTTTATGGTCCATTTTTCCCTTCACATTTTCAACATTTTCTCCCTTCTCAGCTCCAGCATCTACTTCTTCCTGTCTACTTTCCTGTCTTCTTTCTTCTTTCCTGTGTCTCTCTTTCTTAATTTTCCCTTCTCTGTTTTCTCTTTTACCTACTCTGAAATTGTCAAATTATTTTTTTTTATTTTGACAAGCATGCACTAACAGACATAGATTTGTCAGAAATAGACACAGTTGAAGCAATTCATCAACTTGAAAATTCAGCAGCTAGTACCAGGGTCTGATGGAATTACTGCAATTTCTCCAAAAGATAAAAGAAACTATGACCAATTTTTTCTTTTATCTTCATATCCCCACCCATGAGCTTCTTTCACAAGCTCACTAACTTTGTCCACATTCTTCACACCTCAGTCATTTCCTCTTTTCATAAAATCACTGGAAGTTTTCATAGTTGCCTCCAGGAAAAAAATCATACATCCTACTAGCTGCCCCTCTCAGCCAGTTTACAATCAAGAGTCTCTCCTTTGCATGCTTGTCAATTAATACATAATCCATTAATTCCCAATGACCCCCAACTCCACTCACCTGTGTATGATTATATCTGTCCTTTTTCGTTTTAAACCAAGTATTTTCAGTCACCAGTTTCTTCAGGACACAGCTCCACAAGCCATTCACCATTTTCATTCATATTGGATATCTTATCCCCCTCATCTGCCACATCACTCACTCATACATCCATATCTCCCACCATTAATGCTTCATTCCTTGCATCAGAATTACTGATACACTCACTGAGCTCCTAAAACACATAACTTTCTTCCTCTCTGCTCTTGTTAACAGGTGTTTATGCAGTGACAATCACCCACCTCTCATGATCCACTTTCATTTTCACCCACATCAGTCTAAAGCTTTCTTCCTGCACTCTTTAATACATTCCCACGACTCCATTAGCTGAAGCACTATCCTCTCACACACTCACACTAACCCCAGACTTTGTATTGTAGACATTTTTAAGATATTCTTTCCCCATTCTTCTTGAGCTTAGTTTTACTCAGGGCCAAAACATCCAGGTTCCTTTCCCCAAACTTACTTTTTATCTCTCCTCTCTTCACATCTTGGTCACTTTCACATGCATTCAGACTCCCCTGCTTGAGCTCAGGAGGATGAGCACACTCCATTTGGCTTCTTCTGTTCGTCACTGTATATTTCTGATGTCCAATCCTTCTGGGAATTCCTGTCAAGGGAGTGGCTATAGCAAAAGAGTTTCCACTTAACCCTGTCTTTTCACGCCTCCTTTGTATACACCATTCATCTATTGCCACATTGAAAATTGAAATAAAAGGTGGGGAGAGTTTCTGGCCCCTCACTTCCATCTTGTTTGGTTTCCTTCTACAACAGGCATGAGATACAGAGGTAGTATTTTTTCCCCATCAACCTTTTTTAGCATCATTGTTAAACTTTTATTAAAACATTTTGAAATTTATGTCATAAATGTGTATGAAATAGATTTTTGTGTTATTTTTATCCCTAGAGGCTGAAAGTTTTATTTGGGAACACGTTTCTATTTGGGACAATAGGTTTCACTCACCACAGTTCTGTTTGAGAGTCAACTTTTCAGTAAAGTATCCACTTACTTTCTTCCTGCCCCAGGAGCCCCTTCTATCATTATGAGGCTACTGCAGCATTCACGAAGCTGGCCACTTCTACTAGTCAGCCCCATGGCTGAAAATTTTGTGATTTATGTGCATCTGTGCAGAGAGAGTGCAGGGCAGTTGAGTAGTAAGTGCTTGGTGTCTTCTTCATGGTAGTTGCACCATGAGATGAAGGGTCTTTAGATATGTCGAAATTTTTTTTTGTAGTGTTTTAGTGAAGTGTGGTGTCCTGAGCATAAGTTTGAGAATGTCAATTGTGCATGTCTGGGGAGTGTAGTTTCTGATCTGTGTATGTCTGGTGGGTCAGTTTTTACAGCTGAGTTGGGTGTTCTTGTATACCCTACTGTACTTATTATCACAGCTTGTCCAGTGGTATAGTTTTATGCCTTTTATGAGTACAGAAAATGGTCTTGTGTTTAAAGAGATATCTTTATGTAATGAAAAGGTCATTATTATTCGTTGCTTAAATTTTTTTCACATGTTGTAGATCCTACGTGTGGAATTTGATAAGAGTGAAGACTATTGGACACTGAAGCTGCAAGAGGAACAGGATTACTATGAGGAAGAACGTCGCCTCTATGATGACAAATTTTCTGCCCTGGAGAAGAAAATTCGGGAGTATGAGGATCTTGTATTGTCAGGTGGTGGAGGAGGACGAGAAAACTCAGAAGAATCTGATCGGCTGTCCACCATTGATGAGAGTGCAGTTTGGGAAAAGCAGGTATTTAAAACCATATGTAATTTTTCACCACAAGATGTGATTGATTCACCATATTTAAAAACTGTTTGCTTCTTTGATATATGCTTAATCCTTTTGCTTCAAAATTCATTTTCAGTGAGTGCCTTGAAAAGTGTTAAAAATCCACCAAAAATGGAATTATCAATTTAACATCTTCTGTTACTTTTGAGGCAGCATGAGATATATTATGGAGACTTTTGCCATGTCCATCCCATTGATGGAGTTCCCAAATGGAATAGGCATCAGAGATATAGGTAAATAGATATTTAAATCTATCACTAAAATTATTGAAATCCATTATGGATACAGGAGATTAATGTTCTTTCATTAATAGTACATAAATTCACTGAACTAAATCAATAAACAGCTAAAATCTTTCTTATAAGAAATTGAATTTCTGTATCATTCTGCATCCTATGATGATATTAATAGTAATATCTGTATAAGGAGGGAAAATCCTTCTTTAAAGTGACATATATTTTATGATAAATGCAAGTTGTTATTTTGTCATGGTCTGTATTTTAGTGCTTTTGCTTAATATTAAATTATGATTATTATGGTACAGAATACAGTATTTTGTTTATTCTGAATTATTTACCTCTGAACAGTATGGGTAATATCCTGAAATTATAAACTGGTATATGGTGTGGGAGGCAAGTTGTTAGAAGCAGTGAAAAGTTTTTATCGAGGATGTAAGGCATGTGTACGTGTAGGAAGAGAGGAAAGTGATTGGTTCTCAGTGAATGTAGGTTTGCGGCAGGGGTGTGTGATGTCTCCATGGTTGTCTAATTTGTTTATGGATGGGGTTGTTAGGGAGGTGAATGCAAGAGTTTTGGAAAGAGGGGCAAGTATGAAGTCTGTTGGGGATGAGAGAGCTTGGGAAGTAAGTCAGTTGTTGTTCGCTGATGATACAGCACTGGTGGCTGATTCATGTGAGAAACTGCAGAAGCTGGTGACTGAGTTTGGTAAAGTGTGTGAAAGAAGAAAGTTAAGAGTAAATGTGAATAAGAGCAAGGTTATTAGGTACAGTAGGGTTGAGGGTCAAGTCAATTGGGAGGTAAGTTTGAATCTAGAAAAACTGGAGGAAGTAAAGTGTTTTAGATATCTGGGAGTGGATCTGGCAGCGGATGGAACCATGGAAGCGGAAGTGGATCATAGGGTGGGGGAGGGGGCGAAAATTCTGGGAGCCTTGAAGAATGTGTGGAAGTCGAGAACATTATCTCGGAAAGAAAAAGTGGGTATGTTCGAAGGAATAGTGGTTCCAACAATGTTGTATGGTTGCGAGGCTTGGGCTATGGATAGAGTTGTGCGCAGGAGGATGGATGTGCTGGAGATGAGATGTTTGAGGACAATGTGTGGTGTGAGGTGGTTTGATCGAGTAAGTAACGTAAGGGTAAGAGAGATGTGTGGAAATAAAATGAGCATGGTTGAGAGAGCAGAAGAGGGTGTTTTGAAATGGTTTGGGCACATGGAGAGAATGAGTGAGGAAAGATTAACCAAGAGGATATATGTGTCGGAGGTGGAGGGAACGAGGAGAAGTGGGAGACCAAATTGGAGGTGGAAAGATGGAGTGAAGAAGATTTTGTGTGATCGAGGCCTGAACATGCAGGAGGGTGAAAGGAGGGCAAGGAATAGAGTGAATTGGATCGATGTGGTATACCAGGGTTGATGTGCTGTCAGTGGATTGAATCAGGGCATGTGAAGCGTCTGGGGTGAACCATGGAAATCTGTGTAGGTATGTATATTTGCGTGTATGTGCATGTGTATGGGGGTGGGTTGGGCCATTTCTTTCGTCTGTTTCCTTGCGCTACCTCGCAAACGTGGGAGACAGCGACAAAGCAAAAAAAAAAAAAATCTGAAACTAAAAATCAAATCTTCCATAATTGCTGTCAAAATCTGGGAGGTTTATGTCTTGGATATTCTCAGTCTTATGCCATTTTTGCACAGGAACTGGTATAGCTGAGCTTGTTGACAGAAGTATGTCTAGAATTTTCATCCTCACTGTCAACCAGACGTACAGTATTGCTTTACTTTGACATCACCATGAAAGGTGTTGTGACTGAAAAACTGTTTAATGTTTTCAGATATTTCATTATTAATGGAAAGGAATATTCAAATTGGTAAATTGAAAATATGAACTTGGAGTTTTGTTATACATGACCTCCTTTCCTTAAAACTGTGCTGTCTCTCACTATTGTGATTTCTCCTTTGTAGGAAGCTATCTTTTTGCTTTTTGATTATCTTTCCGAGAACCTTACAGACCATACTCATCAGGGCGACTAGTCTTTTGTTCATTGCCTGTTCCTGGTCTTATTTCTTGTAGATAGGTATGATGTTTGCTCTTTTCCACTCCCTTGGCCTTTTACCTTTCTCCAAGAACATCTTGAGCTGTATTTCAAGAAGTATTTTTAGTGTCTGCACATGTCTTCAGCACATAGGTGAAATTTCACCTAATACTTTCCAAAACCTTTCTTGATGAGCCATCTACTACCATATATTGAAATTTAAAGTTTTCTGTTATTAGGAGGGCCAATCCTCTTCCTTCCATGTCTTTTCTTTCTCTTCTTACTGTCTTGTACTATTCTGGATGAAAAAGATGAGATCTTGTGTATTTTGCAAGCTTTGTTTATGTATTTACAATATTAGGTGACTTTTCTCTTACATTCATTTCCAACTCTTTACTGTTTATTACTAATCCCTTAGCAATTGAGTACCATTACCTAACATTCCTGGCCTCTCTGTAATGCTGGCTTTGGTGTTCTGTCATTTTGCCTCATTTGGTGTGTCCTGTGTTCAATTGTATTCTTTGCTTTTCTCCTGTTCCCTTAGTCTACCACTTGATGAATACCTCACTGAATTCTATCTGGTTTTTAAGTTTTTCTGCATACCTAAGTACTCCTGGCTATATGACCTCAAAGCAAGTATAACTTTCATTGGTTGCACTCTTGTTTTGATGATAAGCATCTGGATACTAAGTATGAAACAACTTGATAATGAACAGTCCTTATTGTTTTCCTGATGATTTAGGTGACTGAGTTAGAAGAAGAGATAACCACCTTAAGAAAACAGATTGATGATCTCCGGGAAGAAAGACATCATGTGGTAAGTAAAAGTTTTTTTAATGCTGAGTATGCTAGTAATAGTATTTTCATGATTTTATTTTTGATTTTATTACTTTATATTGAGACTTTATTAAACAACCTTGTCTTTCACTTTTTAGTTGTTATTTAAGTATATGTGCAGAATAACTAGGTCTGATGACAAACTGCCATTTGTATAAGGTTTATATAGATTTCTTTCTCGGGTTAACTAGAATCTTCTTGTACGTTTCATTTTTATGTGTGTATGTTCTGCATAACAGGAGAGCAATATGGAAGCTCGTGTCTTAGAGGAGCGACGAATTGCTGCTCAGGAGTGTGCCAACCTTCAGGAGCAAGTGAACAACCTTTCATCTCAGCTTCATCAAGCCCAGCTTCAAGTCACAGCTGGTAAAAGAGTCCTTTGTCAGTCTGAAAAATTGTAAACATAATAGGTGATTTCTTTAATGCAAGCAGTATAGTTAATGTTTAAAAAGTCTAGCAAGTGTGATAAAGATATAATCACTTTTGCTCTTTGTAATGTCTGTAGTATACGTTGTTTGTAATTCATCTTCCTTGTATTAATATAACCAATTTATTTTTTTGCCATCATAACCAAAAAGGTGTTAGTCAGAACAATATACTGGTCGACTCAAAAATCAAGAATGCTTTGGACCTAACCATGGCAGGATTTACAAAATTTCTGGATTTCTAAGTTGATATTTACTTCACGTCATGCTCAAGCGGTTGACATTGTAATATTACTGGATTTTTTTTTTTTAGATATGTATGCATCCATAAAGATAATAAATGTACATATGTAACAGTCTAACACTTCCATATGCTGATCTCACCACATATGTATTTGTTGTGCTTAATGCTGTTCACGTACTAATCAAGGTGTGCTGCATATGTATGTGACTGGAAGAAAAATTGCCCAAAAAATGGCTCTTGTACCTAGTTCCCTTCAGAAACAACTTACTGTACTCTTAATCTAATAATACGGGAAGTGATCACAATTCAGATTACCCTCGATTTTGTGCTAATCGATTTAGTGCTGTTTGTTTATTGCATGATCCTGTATTACATATATATGATTGATTTATTGTGTCTCCATGCTAAATTATTCAAGACAAACCCAGGTGTCATCAACAGCTGATGAGAAATTTGTTTGCTGCTCTGCATGCATGCCTTTCACCTTCCTGCATGTTCAAGCCCTGTTAATCTTTCCTCACTCATTGTCTCTGAATGTTCAGACTATTTCAACGAACCCTCTTTTGATCTCTCAACCACACGCTTTTTATTACCACACCTTTATCTTTCTCTTTTGTTACTTATTCAATCAAACCACCTCACTCTGCACATTGTCCTCAAACATTTCACTTTTTCTTATCTTCTTTTTATCATACTATTGCCATTTCCTGTTTTAGTGCTTTATTGAGGTACTGCCTGGAACAGATGAAGAAAGGCTGTATTTTCTCTCTTTCATTTTTTAGATGTCATGTGCCATGCACTGAAGCCACAGCTCCCAGCCTTCAACCCCATATACCTTTCAATGGTTTCCTCTGACCACTTCACATACTCTACTTTGGTCCATTGACAGCATGTTGGCTCTTGTAAACTATAGTTACAATTCCTTGTATCTAATGCATGCCTTTCACCTCCTATATGATCAGACCTGATCACAAAATCTTTTTCATTTCATCCTTCCATCTTGAATTTGGTCTCCTCCTCCTTGTCCCCTTCACTTCTGACTCATATATCCTCTTTGGCAACTTCTCCTCACTCTTCTATCCATATGTCCAAACCATTTAAGCACACCCTTATTAGCTCTTTCAGCCACTTTCTTTTTATTACCACATTTCTCAAGCACTAATCACGTTGCACTGCATACATATCTGAGTGGAAGAAAAGTTGCCAAATAAAATGGCACTCATACATAGTTCCCTTCAGAAACAACTTATCTTACTCTTAATCCAATTATGTGGAAAGTAGTCACAATGGAGTTCAATAGTTATGGAAACACTATTGCCATGGCCACCCCCTTTAGGGAATTCCAGATGAGAACAGGTATCAGAGATACAGATAGGTAGATAGATCTCTTACCCCTTTAGTACTTACTCATACGTTTCATTTCCATGACAACCACCCCTTCTTTTGTAGATCAGGCTCCCAGAACCTTTGTGCCCTCATCCACCGTGACTCACTTCTGTTTTCATAGTTTTGTTTGCTTCCATGTCTACCCTGAAGATACTTTACTGCCTCTAAAACACTTGCCTTTTGTGATTCTTTTCATGGCCAGGTGCATGAGCTAATAATCACCCAACTCTTGCAATCCACTTTCATTTTTACCTGCATCAGTCTGGAGCTCACTTCCTTACACTTTCACACACTGCCACAACTCCTCCCTCAGCAGTAGTGTTGTCCCATCCCTCATACACCTGACTTTGCTTGTTAGACATTTCTAAACCACTCTTCCCCTTTACCATTGATTTAAACCTTGGTTACATCCACATAGATTCAGACACCCTATTCTGGTATAGTTAACATTATGAACTAAGAGGAAATACTATGAGTTGTAGTTACAGAGCTTTTTCATGAATAGAAATGATGTTTAAAGGGATAGATATATTATTAATCATGCACTCAATATATTTCAGTGTTAGAGGAGCTAGACAAAGTGAGAAGAGAGTCAGAGCAACGCATTCAGGACCTAGCTGGCCAGCAGAGATTGCACATGCCAGTGAGTGTGCGTTTCCACATTTTAGAGTTTATTTTCAAGATGTACAGTAGATTTCTATCTGTGTAGAGTGTATTAGATGATAGGGTGGCAGATGGAGTGTTTGGGATGAGATGGCATTCAGAAAGAAGTCACTGAATGTGTGAAAAGAAGGTGTGGCAAAGCAGCAGGAGTGGATAAAATTACACTTGAGGTTTTAAGAGGTGGATGACTGTTTGATTGGCTAGTTAGGCCCTTTGATGTTTGTATGTCTCAAGACGTGGTGCCAGTGGAATGGCGGAATGCATGTGTAGTACCCTAATACAAACAAAAGGGGAACAGTATACCTATTAAGTTACATAGGAGAGTGATAAGTAAGAAGGTAGTGGCATGCCCGTAGTAGCTGACTGGGGAGTAACCATGTGGCCTTAGGAGAGGTAGAAGGTATGTGAATCAGTTGTTTGATATGAGGAATCTCTTTGAGAAAGGAAGTTAATTGCTTGTGGCATTTATTGTTTTGAAGAAAGCGTATGATAGGGTTGTTAGAGAGATCTTAAAAAATGTTTTTTTGATTACATGGGATGGTTGGAGAGCTTCTCAGTGTAGTGTGGACTTCATACTGTCCATCTATCTATATATCTTTGACTTCTGTTCCCACGGAAACTCCCATCAAGGAGGTGCCCACGGCCAAAGAGTCTCTGTTTATCTCTCTGTCCTAATGTGCCTCCTTCACATACACCATTCCACTCATTCTTCTTCCATTTTTCTCCCTCCACTATTCTTCCACTCTATTTTCTCATGTCACAGGTGGTCCTCCTCTCACAACAACTCTTTTAAATGGTCTATCATTCACTCTTCTTGTAAACACCCAGTCTTGCATTCTTTCCAAATACCCAAACTACCTCAAAGTATTGTTTCACCCACTCTGCCACTCCACAATTCATTCACTTTGTATTCGAAGTCATACCACATATACATTTCTTCATTCCCTCTAGGACTTTTTACTTGGAGAATGATGCATTTGTATGACTGGTAAGGATTAAGGAGAGCGAATGATTTTTGATGAAGATTGATGTGCATCAAGGATGTGTTTTGTTACCATGGTTGTTTAATGTTTATGGACAGGGTGGTAAGAAAAACAGCCCTTCTACTCAAATTCTAATGTCATTGCTAAGATTTTTTAGCATATTTCGTTGTATGGTGTTTAATTCAGACATACAGTGATGATAGAGCAGTTTTACATTTAGATTATTCCATCCAGGATCAGAAAAAAATTAATTACAAAAACATTTCTTTTCATTTATGCAAGTACAACTGTCTTACAGACTCATATACCCATCCTCCTTTCTAATTGTCTCTTATCTTCACAGTTTTTTTTACCTTTATTAAGTCTTGGCTGCTATTCACAACTTGAGTGTACATTAGTTACTGAATTTTTCTTTGATATTAGTATGCATGTTTCCTCAGGTGAGAACTCCTTTTATGAATGGCCATGTTGCAGAGGCTGAGGAACCACTAAGTCCAGGAACTACTGAAGAAGACAGACTCTTTTATCAGGTTAGAATATTTTTGGTTAGTTGTATGACTATTAATTTGGTTGGTTCCAGTTTCTGGGAGTATGTTTACAGTTGTTAGAAACAGAATACAGTATCATCCTTACAGCCTCATTTTGTATATGACTGCTTGAGCTAAAAAACTGAAAGACCAAGGCGTTACATTTGTATATTTAATTATTTTTGAGTGCCGTTTCCAATGTTAGCCAGAAAGCGCCAAGAAACAGTTGAAGAAAGACCCATCCACTCACAGCTATACACTTACATACATATATCTTTTCTTTCTTTCATACTATTCACCATTTCCCGCATTAGTGGGGTAGCGTTAAGAACAGAGGACTGGGCCTTTGAGGGAATATCCTCACCTGGCCCCCTTCTCTCCTCTTTTAGTTGCCTTCTACTACACGCAGGGAATGTGTAGAAAGTATTCTTTCTCCCCTTTCGTGGGAGATGGCGACAAAGTAAAATAAATAAATAAAAATAAATGTATATCTATTCTCAAAAGAAGTAACAGAGAAGTGGGTCAGGTGAGAATATTCCCTCAAAGGCCCAGTCCTCTGTTCTTAACGCTACCTCGCTATCGCGGGAAATGGCGAATAGTATGAAAGAAAAAAAAGAAAGAAAGAATATCTATTCTATTATACTTTGTTGCTGTCTCCCACGTTAGCAAGGTAGTGCAAGGAAACAGATGAAAGAATGGCCCAACCCACCCACATACACATGCATATACATAAATGCCCCACACACACACACACACACACACACACACACACACACACACACACACACACACACACACACACACATACATACATACATATATATTTTATGAACTAGCCTCACAAAAACTGCCATTTCTATTCCCCATATTGACTCCATATAGTCAGGAGTGCACCGTCTACCTTACCCCAAATGACAACCAGGTCATCATCGCAAACAACGCATCCCCTCAACTGCTTTGATATGATTTTGTCTGAAGATTACATAATTACACTGCGCAAGGAAGTCCGTAAGTGTATTATGCTAAGCTTATCGAAAACTAAATGGTCACTTGATAATGAATAAGGGATTATGGGCTCCTGCTTTGAATTTACATTGGTTTTTATTGGAGTAAGTTGTATTGTTGATGGTTGTCATTTGATTTCAGCCAGTATTTGAAATAGGACACTTTATTTCAGGGTTAGAATTTGACTGAGACCCAATACGTCATTTATAATTGAGGTTTTACCCATTACAAACAAAGAAATTAACAGTAGGTGACAGTCTGAATTATTATTGTGTAAAGTAAATTTATGAAAAAATTCATATTATGCTTCAGAGTACATTCATATATCCAGAGAATAATATTTATTGTAAGCAAAAGAATGCAGCATGTAAAAATATATCTGAGATATATATATAGTTTTGAACAAAAAACAAAATAAAAGCAAAAATATTGCAGCTAGTCATTGAAATTGATTACTTTAACCTCAAAATACTGCTGAGTTTACATTCCTGTTGCCCCATTTTTCTCTGTTTCACTTAGGTCCTAGTTTCTTTCGGCAGGATGCCTTGCTAGTTTTTGTCATATGAAATGAGTCTCAAAGATGAATTCCAAACTTCCCATCTTGGCTGGTGGCAAGCTATCGAGGTCACCAAACTTTTGTTTTTAAATTTAGCCAAAATGGGAATATTGCCGGATTTTACCAGATGAATAAGTGTTGCCTTCACTAAATTTTAGCTCAGATTTAAAATTTACCAAAATAATCTTTGAATTGTTACAATTTTTTCATATTGTTTAAAACTTGAAAGCTCAGGTTATAGAAAATTAATACACTGCATGAACATCTACAGATGATTTACAGGACCCACCCTAAGTCCCATTTTTATGGCTCCCATGTAGCTTTAGGAGGGTCAACCGCCATCCCCATGATTTTGAACCCTGCTTTCAGCTGAGTGTAAAGCAGGAAGGTGATTCAGCCTTCTTTGCAGAATGTTCATTTTTTTTTTAATGTTTTTCATTTGAGTTGCTAGCTTCAAGTAGTTAAGCATGTTGTTCTCCTGCTTATGTACAGATGATACAGCCTCATGGAAGGTGACATCTCATTCACAGTGTAACAAGTTGCAGGCAAAATCCAGCAACACCATTTGGCCACTGTAAAAGTTTGTTTTAAACAAACATTAAAACTGTTTAGATATTTACTGTACTTCACAAAAATTCTTCCTTGTCTCTAATCACAAAATGTATATTGTAGACTTTAGGTAGGTGTTGATGATTACTTGGGAGTTGAAGTGCTTAAACAACTTATGCATAAGCTTTTCAAGGTCAGCTGATCTTTGTAAATCAAAAAGATCAAACAGAACCATAAAGTTCACAGACATTAGGGTCATTTCATTTAGAATCATTGCCCTCATAAGTGCAGGATTGTAGGAGTTACCAGAGTTTGGTACATCAGACTGAAGATGATGTAGTGTAATCCATTGTGGCCCCCATTCATGTGTGTCCATCTGTCTTATTGTCTGCAGTTGCAGTTTGGTTTGATTCTGCACATAATCACTTCATGTGGAGGCTTTAGTTTTAAAATAACTAAATAATTTGCATTAAAGTCTTTGAGTGTTTTACCTTTCACCTGTTGAGCATTTCGAAGATTTAGAGGTTTTCTGTATTATCAGAGACCCTAGTACAGTGATGGACAAAGTTTACACAAAACCATCCATTTTTTAGAAAATAGTGTAAGTATGCATATGTAGTGAAATTATACATGATTAGTGTTACATGGAATTATAAATACTTCATTTATTCAAGAAGGTATAAATTGAATATTATACCTTAACGCAAGTTTGGCATTTTAGACTATAAATTAGTTTGTATGAATACATTGCTTGCTTTTTTTTTCTTGATCACATCAGCAATTTGTTCTGCAAAGACCTTGTTTGTGGTGTTGGTTTTTGTGTCTGCTTCTCTTGGTGGCAGCCAAAGCAGCGAGTAGAATTCTTCTGCATATTTTTCAGAATAACTTTTGATATTTAGTACTCGCTGACAAATGTTTAGGGGGAGATTCTCTATAACAGTTTCAGGTAAAAAATAAAGTATATAACTGCAGGAATATTTTATAAACATTGTAATTATAAATTCAAAATTTCTTACATTTTCGTTCCATTGTAGCATGAAGTAATGTATGTTACAGGTAATGTCCCTGATTGTCTTTCATTACTTAAATGTTTGAGAATAGAAAATACTGTTTCCTTGATGTAATTTTTCTTTCACTACTAAAGGGTGCTGGAAGCTTAGGAGAGGAAACAATAAATGGGTCTTTGAGATCTCAGTTACGCCAGTGTCAGGGACGATTGCGGTACCTGGAAGCTGCACTTCGACAGCATCATACACATGCGTACCACATACTTACAGGTAAATAAAGCTTTAGATGATTTTAATGAACCTTTTGTGTCAAGTTTGGATGTTGTACAGAGATAGCTTTGTATGCTTTTCATAATGTGTTTAATATAGTTTGATTTGATGTGAAAGCAGTACCAGGAAAAGGTGATAAAGGAGTTGGAAGGATAGAGTAAATGAGGCTTGAAGGTATTAGGTTATGAACATTCTGGGGGATGAATGAGATGCACCTGTTGGAATGAAAGAATGAAAGTGATTTGCCACATGAAGAGTAGCATGTTGTAAGCAGGCTGAAGCAGAGCATTGTATGTGGTCAAGGTAGACCATGAAGCAATATGTGGAGTTTAACTGCAGATGGTAGTCCATATTTCATGACAGTACACTTGAAAGCTAGAGACTGAACATGTGAAAATGAGGCCATAGTTTTATCCCTAATACTCTATCATTAAAGATTGGAAAGGCAATTATGTTTTCAGAAATGAGCCATCAGTGTAATATTAGCCTGATTTCAGAAGAATATGTTGCTCGTGAGTTAAGTGAATATTTGTAAGGATAGTACAGGGAGAACTGAAGCTTAGAATGTTTATGCAAGAGATAAGTATTAAAGGTGCAGTGGAACCTCTGATGACTGGGGGGAATTTTAGTATGGAATGTGCAAAAAGTGCTCAAAAAATATGTATGGTATGGCTTTGGAAGATGCTTTGGCAGATTGGAGCAGAAACTATACGAGGTTTTAGTTTAAGGTCAAAGTAAAAAGGATACCCAAGAATCTAGGCATCATTTCCCATTTGCTTGTACTGTTGGGTTTTGAGCCTCATTCTGCAAAGTTGATTCTCAAGAATGGTGCATGTATTCACTCAGTCTCTCCCAATTTAATGGATTTATAATTATTTCGAATTACAAGAGGTAGACCACAAAGATGTACAGCTGATGCTGTGTGTATATTAAGGGCTATATTTCAGAGGCATGGGCTATAGATAGGGTTGTGCGGAGGAGGGTGGATGTGTTGGAAATGAGATGTTTGAGGACAGGATGTGGTGTGAGGTGGTTTGATTAAGTACTGAAAGGGTAAGAGAGGTGTGTGGTAATGAAAAGAGTGTGGTTGAGAGAGCAGAAGAGGGTGTTTTGAAATGGTTTGGTCACATGGAGAGAATGAGTGAGGAAAGATTGACAAAGAGGATATATGTGTCAGAGGTGGAGGGAACGAGAAGTGGGAGACCAAATTGGAGGTGGAAGGATAGTGAAAAAGATTTTGAGCGATCGGGGCCTGAACATGCAGGAGGATGAAAGGCTTGCAAGGAATAGAGTGAATTGGAACGATGTGGTATACCAGGGTCAACGTACTGTCAGTGGATTGAACCAGGGCATGTGAAGCATCTGGGGTAAACCATGGAAAGTTTTGTGGGGCCTGGATGTGGAAAGGGAGCTGTGGTTTCGGTGCATTATACATGACAGCTAGAGAATGAGTGTGAACGAATGTGGCCTTTGTTTTTCCTAGCGCTACCTAGTGCGCATGTGGGGGAGTGGGTTGTCATTTCATGTTTGGCGGGGTGGCGACGGGAATGAATAAAGACAGCAAGTGTGAATTATGTACATGTGTATGTATGTATATGTCTGTGTATATATATTTATGTATACATTGAAATGTATAGGTATGTACATGTGCATGTGTGGACATGTATGTGGGTGGGTTGGGCCATTCTTTTGTCTGTTCACTACCTCGCTAACACGGGAGACAGCAACAAGTATAATAATAATAATAATAATAATAATAATAATAATAATAATAATAATAAAATTTTTGATGAAATAACCAAAGGGATGACTTAAAATTAGTCCAATGTACATGATTAAGTATGGAGACTTGATATCACTAGACAGATCATCTTGGTATTAAAAGTAAAATATTTACAAGTGGTGATGTTAGTGAAGAAGTCCTTGTCAACTTGAGTAAACTTGTCATAAGGAAGTGTGTGACTGAATTGAAAGCCTTCTGTACATTTGATTCCCATATTAATGCTAATAGAGTCAATGAAATACATGTATCGTTAGAATATTTGCACCACTAATTGTGTATTCAAAAGGATAAGTGTTTACGGTAACTATGTAATGGTTAGAATATGATTTGTATTTGTTTGTGAAATTAATGGCTGCATTTTATTTTTTTCCTTAATTTTTCAGTAACACGGGAACAGCATGCAGCTGAAGTGCAAAACTTAGAGAGTATGGTGGCAGCTACACAGCAGATGCTTGGTCAACATATCGCTAAGTACAAGGACCAGGTAAGGTATTTGGGTATTCTTTTATTACCTTGTTTGTTAGAATAGGAAGATGATTGCTGGTGAGATAGGAAGTTTATGAGATGGACAATATGTAATTAGTGAAAGGGATTGGTTTATTTTGATTAAAGGTTGCAAGGGTGATTTTTAAATATAGATGGAAACATGAGATTGTAGAGTAGTTTAGATTAATAGAACAATGGGGTCCTGTTCTTGGATAACACATCTCAGAGTCAAAACAGTTTTAAGTTAAGCATTTGAAACCCTGTATTAAAAATTCTCTGTCTAACCCTTATGGCCAGACTTTACCTGAAATGGCTTACAAACTATATACCACATTTTTTCATGATATTCAGATATTCTATGAAAACAAACTGATAAAAGGTACTGAATCATGCTGCTGGAGTAAGATGGTGTGCACTAAGGGTTACTGGGGAGGAGAGGAAAGGGGATTAGGATTATCTACATCCCTCTAAATTATCCAATTTCAGCAACTGTCGCCATATTCCAGTTAATGCTCAAGATATTCAGTAGTCAACAAAAAACATTTGTGTGTGTGGATGTGTATGTATATACATGTGTATGTGGGTGGGTTGGGCCATTCTTTCATCTGTTTCCTTGTGCTACCTCGCTAACGCGGGAGACAGCGACAAAGCAAAATAAAAAAATAAAAAAAAATAAACATGGTAATGAGAGTTTGAGGTGGGGCATGAGTGGAGAGTAATGCCTTACTGGGAGGGTCCTTGACTTGTTTCTGTCACCCCAAGAATCATATCATCTGACCCAGCACTTGTTTCCTCTGGAGGTGTAGTTTTTCCTGGCTTCCTGACATATTGAAATGCCTAAAAGTACCTTGGATTCCATAAGTAATGGGGTTGCAGTGTTAAATGAATATATTGTCATTTGGTGAGATATGAAGGCATGTACAGAGCATCAGATTGGGGAAGAGCAGTGTGGTTTCAGAAGTGGTAGAGGATGTGTGGATCAGGTGTTTGCTTTGAAGAATGTATGTGAGAAATACTTAGAAAAGCAAATGGATTTGTATGTAGCATTTATGGATCTGGAGAAGGCATATGATAGAGTTGATAGAGATGCTCTGTGGAAGGTATTAAGAATATATGGTGTGGGAGGCAAGTTGTTAGAAGCAGTGAAAAGTTTTTATCGAGGCTGTAAGGCATGTGTATGTGTAGGAAGAGAGGAAAGTGATTGGTTCTCAGTGAATGTAGGTTTGCGGCAGGGGTGTGTGATGTCTCCATGGTTGTTTAATTTGTTTATGGATGGGGTTATTAGGGAGGTAAATGCAAGAGTTTTGGAAAGAGGGGCAAGTATGAAGTCTGTTGGGGATGAGAGAGCTTGGGAAGTGAGTCAGTTGTTGTTCGCTGATGATACAGCGCTGGTGGCTGATTCATGTGAGAAACTGCAGAAGCTGGTGACTGAGTTTGGTAAAGTGTGTGAAAGAAGAAAGTTAAGAGTAAATGTGAATAAGAGCAAGGTAATTAGGTACAGTAGGGTTGAGGGTCAAGTCAATTGGGAGGTAAGTTTGAATGGAGAAAAACTGGAGGAAGTAAAGTGTTTTAGATATCTGGGAGTGGATCTGGCAGCGGATGGAACCATGGAAGCGGAAGTAGATCATAGGGTGGGGGAGGGGGCGAAAATCCTGGGAGCCTTGAAGAATGTGTGGAAGTCGAGAACATTATCTCGGAAAGCAAAAATGGGTATGTTTGAAGGAATAGTGGTTCCAACAATGTTGTATGGTTGCGAGGCGTGGGCTATGGATAGAGTTGTGTGCAGGAGGATGGATGTGCTGGAAATGAGATGTTTGAGGACAAAGTGTGGTGTGAGGTGGTTTGATCGAGTAAGTAACGTAAGGGTAAGAGAGATGTGTGGAAATAAAAAGAGCGTGGTTGAGAGAGCAGAAGAGGGTGTTTTGAAATGGTTTGGGCACATGGAGAGAATGAGTGAGGAAAGATTGACCAAGAGGATATATGTGTCGGAGGTGGAGGAAACGAGAAGTGGGAGACCAAATTGGAGGTGGAAAGATGGAGCGAAAAAGATTTTGTGTGATCGGGGCCTGAACATGCAGGAGGGTGAAAGGAGGGCAAGGAATAGAGTGAATTGGATCGATGTGGTATACCGGGGTTGACGTGCTGTCAGTGGATTGAATCAGGGCATGTGAAGCGTCTGGGGTGAACCATGGAAAGCTGTGTTGGTATGTATATTTGTGTGTGTGGACTTATGTATATACATGTGTATGGGGGTGGGTTGGGCCATTTCTTTCATCTGTTTCCTTGCGCTACCTCGCAAACGCGGGAGACAGCAAAAAAAAAAAAAAAAAAAAAAAAAAAAATTAAATAAATTAGAATATGCACAATAAGTACACATCTATCCATATCTGACACCTATTCCCTCCTGGAACTCTCTCAAGGGAATGGCCATGGCAAAAATCTCCATAAGTGGTGAACTCCAGTGCCACTTCTTAGCCTTTAGTGCCTCACCCTTAACAGGCCATGGCTGTTGGCAACTGTAGTGCCGTGTTCATATTGATGACTACTTCCTAATGCTCCAGCCTAAATATTTCCACATACTACTATCTATTGATCTTACCATTTTGCCAGAAGGTAGGGCTGGCAATTACTGCAGGAGAATCCAGAGTTACAAAGAATGAGTTGTGTGATTTAAGTGTTGTCATGTGCCATAAGGAGAGATTGTATATATTTATACAGAGTGGGTGAGGCAGAAAGAAAAGACAGCAACCTGGGTCTGATGAGTGCACCTTAAGAACTAATGAAATGCTTGTTCATTTCCACATTGCCTCCTTCATTGATGTTCCCATTTTTTTTCCTTTTTTTTTTTTATCCTATTAACCATCCAAAACTTTTAATGTTAAATGTGGACAGATGCATTTTAATTTACATTTTCTTTGTAGCTGAGTAAGGCAAGTCGCAGTGATTCCCTAGTAAAGGAACTTTACCTGGAAAATGCTCAGTTGATGAGGGCATTACAGGTTACAGAAAGTAGACAGAAATCAGCAGAAGAAGCAAGTCGAAGGTTGCAGTTAACGGCATTAGCATCGCAAACCATATCATAAAGGAATAAGCAGGTGTAAGACGACCAATATTTTTTTATGGATTCCCATGATATTTTATTTAAATAACTCTATGGTTATCACCCTTATTTGGATATATGAAATGTTTTGTATTCCATATGGTAGCTTATTTCAGTACATTTTTTTATATCGTGTTTTATATGGTAACATCTGGGTTTTGTAATAAATATGTACCAGTGCCTCAGCATATCCCTGGAAATTTGTCATATAGTCTCATGTGGTTTTAAGCATTTCCATCTGTCCAGATAATGCTTGTCATAATTTCACAAGCATGCATTTTATTTGACCTATATTTTTATCATTTAATGTAACTATTTTCCTACCCCATGTCCATATTTGTAAAATAAAAATGATGTATGCAAGTCGAGATTGGTTGTATCTATAATTTTTGCTTGTTTACTACTCTCTCCCTCTCTTTGTCTAGTATGACTGATTTTTGGAGCATTTACTCAATTGCTACTAAGATTGTGTGAGTTGTAAACAATAGGATTGTTAAGCTCTAGTCAGGTTGCTTGTTCTTCCTCTACTTGCGATAATTGTAACCTCCCTGTAACTTTTGTTGAATGTCCACTCACAACAGACAATGGTGTTACTGCTACTTTTAAAATGTTTCATTAATCAAATCAATTTATTGTGCCATAATTCAAATTGTATTCCACGTGGCCATTCTTAAGATTAAGTGACCAATAGCCTCTACTTATGATCTTCCACAGACTGTACACATTGCTGCAGATATTGGTCAATATAAATTGCTCACATTTATACACCAGTGCCTCTGTACCTTAATACCAAAGCCTGTAGATTCTTTGATCAATAAACTATTCCTGTTAAACAGGAAAATGAAAAACAATGTATTCTTATTCATTACTACATTAAAAAATAATGCTCTGACAGTTAAGTGAAGAAGTGTTAAAATAATTTCCTTTTGACAAGTTTTCTACCATATGTAAAATCTGCATTTTTTTTTTTTACAAAATGGTAGTAATAAAAAATCTTATATAAAAAGCAATAAAGCTACTGTTATGATAAAGTATTTTAAGATTAAAACTCTACATTGCAGAAGTGTCCATATGTTTTGTGATATCTTCCAGCAAATCTGTTATTCTTTCTTTCTCAGTATTTAGTTTCTCTACAGTTTCTGTTAGGGAAAGAATCTTCACTTCTGCTTTTTTCAACATCACGGATGCCTTCTTCAGTTCTTGAGCATGAGTCTGCTTCAGAGTCGACACCTCCTGTTCAGTCCTGAAAGTGAATTATAAAATTATTATATCCAAGTATTGCTGAAGCGAGTTGTTGGCTGGTGCATTAAGGTGTGTTAGGGCAATGACAGGCGTGTCTGAAGGTACTGCAATCCACACAATATTAAATGGATGATAACCTTTGGCCATAAATTCAAAAGAACGGAAAGTGAACGTGCTAGAAACAAAACTTCAAAGAACAATATGTGATGTGATTTGGGTTGATAATGTCTTGTAAGACGATGTAAAAAAAACGTGTGGTCTTAAGCAGAGTACTATCAAGAGTTGACTTCTGTGTGCTGAAATAGTCTGGAAATATGGAAAGGATAAGCTTAAGAGACTGAATAAGAAGATATACATGTATGAAGCAGAGGAAGAGGGGAAACCCAGGACAGGTTGTTTGGCTACTTTATTCAGAATTATTTACCACATCAACAGCAAAGCTTATTTTAGCATAATTGTTGCCACTGCACATATTTCAGTTATAAAAAAATTTTAACAAGAAACTGATTACTGATAATTATGGTCTTTTACATATAAACGTTTTTTCATTATTATCAATGTGATTGATAATTTTTTCATAATGGCAAGATCAAAAGACTGCAAATTTACAAGCCACATTAAGTCAGATGCAGTGTTGTGGGTGCTGGCAACACTGCTTCCATATTTCCTCGAAAACTTACTCCTGCTTCACATAAGTTAACTTTCAGTACTGAAAGTCAGTGAACATAAAAATAAGTCAGCATATTCCAAATACAGATGGTCATCATTAAGTAATTCAGGACTCTCTGTCTGGTCCTACAAATCTAGCAAAAATTCGATATCCTTCCAAGAAAACTCACAAAACTGTGCTATCATTGACTTTGCTGAAAGAACACTGAAGGAGGGGGAAAATCATTATGCACTACCACCAGGCTTGGAGCACAGCCATGAAATAGTGGGCTGAAACTCGATGCATAAATATCCATCTAAAGGCATTGCACAGTTTGAAAAATACTGGATTCATCAACTGAAAATAAAACCTAAGTCAGAAGATTAAGGGTTAAAAATGTGACTGGATATAGTGAAAACAGCTATTGGCAATGCAATATTAATTGTAAGGAGGGAAAGGAAGTTTACAAAATTTTTGGTGAGAACAATAATGCTCTTAAAGATTGGACAATCTGTGGCTACAGATGGAGTTGTGTGCAAGATGGTGAAAAATGGTGCTACCGTTGCTTGGTTTATATATGGTGTTTGGAAGGGAGAAAAGTGGTCATGTACCTATGTACTGTACAAAAAGAAAATCAATATTAATAGCAAAAATAACAAGGTATATGGTAAGGATGTGACTAATTGTTAAAATGATCAGTTAACCTCTTACAGGTGAAGAATAAGGTATGTTCAATCAGAAAAGGGGAATGTTGATAAGTTAATCAAATATGAAATTTCAAATACAATCACTAAGATCTCTTAACTATTTCTTGTATTCATTTATTGTCATAATGAAATCTTCAGCAATTTGTTTTCCTACAAGTCTAAACCATGAAAACATGTAAACAGCAGCAGAAGAGGATGTATGGAGCTATAATATATATGATATAGGGATCTTTGCCCCCTAATCCAGGTTTATGGAAAAGGATAAAAATATGAAATTCCTGAGGACTTCTGTGACTACATGATTTACTTAAACAATAGGAACACTTACGTTCCCAATTTATCTTCATAAGTCTGAATGACAGTTTTGAAGTTCTCTTCCTTTTCGGCTATCTTAGTTTTCAACCTTTCATTATCAGCCTTTAGACTTTCTTCATTCCTTCTTAAGCATTCTAAAACTTCACGCAAACGTTCATACTTCCTGAAAATAAAATCAAGTCCATATTGAGTAGAACTTACCAGAGTAATATAATACAGTATACCACAGTCTGTTAAAACCTCTTGTTACAAAATATCCAATATTCCCGCAGAAAAATTATGCCTAAAATAATGGTGTCAAATATATATCAAATTGTTTAATAACTAAAACAAAGAAACCTTATGACACAATTAACAGGTTTAAACCTACTTAACCAAGTCAAAGAAGGGAACTTCAGATTTCTTAAGTTCATCCTGGTATTGCTGACATTCCTTTCGTAAAGCAACACATTTGAGCTCATACTGATTTTCCAACAGCTGTAACTGATTTTTATGTTCCTTTTTCTTTGCAGCATCATGATGCAAAATCTTGGTCAAAGTATTTTGCATCTGCTGGATGCTGGACCTAAAAGAAATTATAACATAGTAAAGGTGTTTATGAAATTGTTTCCTGCCGAAGAAGAATCCAATATGGTCCACTCTAACCATTTTGGACTCCTCTATAACTCCATAATAACCAAGAATGTTCATCCAATCAGACATGACACAGTCTCCTGTATCTATAAGTTCACAAAAAAAAAAAGGTGTCCAGTCAGATACATTAAAGTTTTTCTAAATATCTTCTATTTCATCCTACTCTATTTTCTGTTAAGTAACACAACAAATAAAAAATAAATCCTTAGGTTCATGTAATGTGCAGATATTGCATTTTTAGATATCATAAATGTGGACCACAGATAGTGATACGAATGACAAAACCTCAACAAAGCATTGTGTAATGCAGGTTCTAAATGTTACCCATTTGTAATATATATAAATAAATAGTACAGTGATCAGAACAATGTGGTATACTGGGTCAACATACTGTCAATGGTCTGAACCAGGGCATGTGAAGCATCTGGGGTAAAAAAGGAATGTTGTGGATAAGGAGCTGTAATTCAGCATATTATACATGACAGCTAAAGAATGGATGTAAGCAAATGTGGCTTCTCTGCATTTGTTCCTTGTGGTACCTCATTAACGCAGGAAACAGTGATCAAGAATGAAAAAATAATAATACTGTACCAAAAATATCTAATAAAAATTTACTGATTTTTACTGTAATGTGATTAACCAAAGTAGAGAAGGTAGTGAAAGCCTTGCTTAAGAAGTACAATAAAAGCAGCAAAATGGAAGGGACTACAGTAGAGTTTCTCAAGAAAGGGAGAGTTGTTGACTGGTCGGTTAGGCTGTTCAACATCTGTCTAACCCAAGGTGAGGTGCCTGAGGACTGGTAGAGTGCATTTACTCATGGTAAGAATAGTATCATACCACATTCTGTGTGAAACAGCATAACACCAGAGGCAAAGGGTTCTGAGAAACACCAAACAGTTTGACTTCCCACTGGTAGCCCTGCCATAGCAAAAGAGACTCCATAATTGGTGAACTTCAAAGCAACTTCATAGCCTTTAGTGCCTCACCATTAACAGGCCAATGGCAGAGAGCAACTCTAGTGCAGTGCTTCCAGACACTCTTACTGTTCCTACCAACTTCTAATACCGAATGTTCCAGCATATTGTTCCAATCTACTACTTCTACCTAATGCTACTGCATAATGTTTCTACCTAATGCTCCTGCCTAATGTTCCTACCTACTACTTCTACCTACTGCTCCTACCTTTTTGTCAAACGGCAGTGCTAGGGCACAGCACTCACCGCATGAAATTTTGAAGGTACAAAGACTGAGTTGTTATCAAGTGTCATATGTGACAAGGAGGGAATTTATGTTTGTAGACAGAATGCCAGCATTCCATGTGTGGGTGAGGAAGAAAGAAAAGAAAGCTACAAGAGGAGTGCAACTTGACCACTGAACTGTTGGCCCACTATCGCAGCTGTAACAAATCCTCCCGATACCCAGGGGGTAGTAACAGTAATGTAGTACCAGTAATGTACCTCCTCAGTCAGTCGCTGCCAACCAACTAGTACCAACCAAACTCGATTAAGTGTAGAGTTTACTGTGGTAGAAATCTGCCCCACTTCAAATCACCCAGTCATGAAACAGAAATAAGCATTTAGTAATAATGTAGCACATCAAAACCTCATGAAGTTGACCACTGATTAATGATCACAAAAATACAATCAAGCGATGAAATTTTGTGTAGTATCTGTGGTACATGTTTAGTCCAAGTCCAATGACCCATTCATGAGAAATTATGTCCACAATAATTTAATAACAGTTCAGTTCACCTAGCCTTGTACCTCTGATCTTTGTCTTTGGTCTTAAAATCATAATCAGCTGCAGAACTTTGTTTATAGTATAAGTTGTCTCAGTTCAGTCCATATCCAATCATTCAGTCATGAGATACCATGCAATGTACCAAATCATTTAGTAACATTTTAGTAAACAAGAACCTGCAGTCTTTACCTTTGACTGCAAATCCTTGAAAATTTAATTAGGTTCAGAATTCTATATGCACATGAAGTTTTTGTGGTACAAGTCTGGTCCATATCTAACCATGAGATATTGTATACACAAGATCAGGATGTATTTAAACTTGAATAGGCATACCAACATGCTCCTTTGTTGTAGTAAAGAATATGAAAAAGAAAAGTGATCTAGGTTTCATACTAACTTGAGAGCAGAATTTTCATCTTCCAAGGCAGTCAGAGCAATACCGTCCTCCATTATTTGCTGCTTCAGACTCTTTTGTACTTCTTCATACTCACGACACTTTCTCAGCTCATTATCCTGTGGAATATGATCATATAGATAAATATATATATAGTTTCTTTTTCATACATATTCGCAATTTTCCGCGTTATCAAGGTGGCGCCAAGAATAGAGGACTGAGCCTTAGAGAGAATATCCTTACTTGGCTCGCTTTTCTGTTCCTTCTTTTGGAAAATCAAAATACAGGAGGGGAGGATTTCCAGCTCCCCGCTCCCTCCCCTTTTAGTTGTCTTCTACGACACGCAGGGAATACGTGGGAAGCAATCTTTCTCCCCTATCCTCAGGATAATATATATATATGTATATACATCTCTTATATTCATTTATTTATTATACTTTGTCACTGTCTCCCACGTTTGCGAGGTAGCGCAAGGAAACAGACGAAAGAATGGCCCAAACCACCCACATACACATGTATATACATACACCTCGCACACATGAGGGGGGAGGGGGTTGTTATTCTGTGTGTGGCGAGGTGGCGATGGGAATGAATAAAGGCAAACAGTATGAATTATGTACATGTGTATACATGTATATGTCTGTGTGTGCATATATATGTATACATTGAGATGTATAGGTATGTATATATGCGTGTGTGGACGTGTATGTATATACATGTGTATGTGGGTGGGTTGGGCCATTCTTTCGTCTGTTTCCTTGTGCTACCTCGCTAACGTGGGAGACAGCAACAAAGCAAAATAAATAAATAAATAAATCCACACATGCACATATACATACCTATACATCTTAATGTATACATATATATACACGCACAGACATATACATATACATGTACATAATTCATAGTCTGCCCTTATTCATTCCCATCGCCACCCCGCCACACATGAAATAACAACCCCCTTCCCCCCCAACATGTGCATAAAATAAAGTGCAAAACGCACATTGTCTCACCAGTTTTTGCATATCATTATATTTTTTTTTTTGCTTTGTCGCTGTCTCCCGCGTTTGCGAGGTAGCGCAAGGAAAATTGACGTTTGTGTAAATAAATTATACATTTCCCTTTTCCATAGCCAGAGGTTGAACCATTATGTGACATTCATTTTCTCATTTCATTTCAAGCTAGAAGTTTCAGTTTTCTAAATTATTTCTTACTTTTTTCATATGTATATATATGTATATGTGTGTGTGTGTGTGTATATGTGCGTGTGTATGTGTATGTATATATGTATGTATGTATATATATATATATATATATATATATTATCCCTGGGGATAGGGGTGAAAGAATACTTCCCACGCATTCCTCGCGTGTCGTAGAAGGCGACTAGAGGGGACGGGAGCGGGGGGGCCAGAAATCCTCCCCTCCTTGTATTTTTTAACTTTCTAAAATGGGAAACAGAATATCATTATGTATATGCAGAAATTACATTCTAGATAATCATACAAAGAAACATGATTTTTTTCAAGATTCTGAAACCTGGCATCCACTGTGCAAAAAAATTAGAGCAACTGCCTCACCAAAGCATGAAGTGAAAAAGAAGTGCATTCTACTTGCTGCACCTCTCAGCACATTCACTTTCCTAAACCTACTGCTATCAACCCCTGTTAATTACCATATAATCCATTACCTCCCACTGAACCTTAACATCACTTACCCATGTACACTTATGAATGCACCTTGTATTCCCAATTCCCATTCCTCTTTTATCATAACACTCAAGTTTTCCACACTTCTATGTACTCCAAAGATGCAAAGCCACCATTGATACCCTCCCTAACTTTCAGATACCCAAGCACCAATGTTTGATCCTATGCATCAAAACTGCAAAAAACAGTCACTTAGCCCCATCTAGAATGCATTTCTTTCTTCGCTAAAAACCTAAAGCATAAACACTAACAAAGACCAACCTCTAATTGTCTACTTTCACAGTCCCACCCCCCATTTCTCATCAAAAAAAGGAATGCTTTCTTTAAGCTCTTCTCCTCTCACTAAGACCACTCTAGAACCACCCTATCCCCTTACCCTTCAACTTGATTTTGTGAAGAGCCATAACATCTAAAAATTTCTCATCAAACACGGCAGTTGTCAATCCTTATTTTCATCCTATTTACTACTCCAAACATTCCGACATCAGCTGAAGTCTGCAAAACACAATCCTTGCTCTCATCCTGTTTTCAGTAACTGATATAAAAAGAGGGTTTCTAACCTCTTCTGTTCATTTGTCATCTCATACAAAACATTAGAGATACATGGGTAATGGCATTTTTCAAATTGCAAAAAAAATCAACATAAAAGTCAATATCAAAAGGAAATGCTAAATATTAATTCAAATCTCAATAATCTTGAGGAAATACAGGGAAAGTTGCAGACAGTTCATTGGCATACAAGGATGTCTCCGACCGAATGTAAGTTTACTGAAAATATCAGGCTGATGTGGCTTTGGCATGATCACGCAAAAAATTAAATGGCCTACAGCATCATACCTGCATGATCAACTCCATGTTTTTCAGCTTTTCATTCATTTCACGTTCAGTCACCATTTTTTCTCCACTAACCACCTGAAAAGAAGCAAAATTTTAATCAGCACATGTATCACTAATCACGAATATCTAGTTTTGAATGACATTTCATTTATATCCTTTAGTATGGGTACCTCAATGCCTTTGAACACTACACATAGCAAAGTTTTTACTGCATATATTTCCATTTGCTAGGTGCAACTTGTCAGCTTTGGAGCTGTTCTATTTAGGTTCACACATGCAAATCCTTACTACATCTTGCAAATTTGTAAGATAGGAAACAAGAAATCTTGCAATATCAGCTTCGTATATTTCAGTCCGATGGTCTAACACACCAAGTATTGCTCCTAGAGAGAGAGAGAGAGAGAGAGAGAGAGAGAGAGAGAGAGAGAGAGAGAGAGAGAGAGAGAGAAAGGGGGGGGGGGGGGGGTGTGAGTTGATACCCTTGGTTTGATGAAATTCCAACTAAGCAATGTTACTTCAGGTGTTC
This sequence comes from Panulirus ornatus, assembly GCF_036320965.1. Classification (NCBI taxonomy): domain Eukaryota; kingdom Metazoa; phylum Arthropoda; class Malacostraca; order Decapoda; family Palinuridae; genus Panulirus; species Panulirus ornatus. Next base: position 11,614,407 of record NC_092279.1, read on the forward strand.
TGGGTGGTCCAGCTGATATATTATTTTTGTATCTGTAATAAACTATAAAATCCCTTCCTTATGCCATATTCTTTAATGGCAAAATCTTGTCATAGGTATTCACAGGTAGGCAGGTATCATAATGCACACAGACTTTGTAGAAAAAATCCACAAAGGCTTCAATCAACCACAAGCTCCACCTCCTGCAAAATATTAATGTAAATGAACAAAATATTTTTACATAAATGATATCTTACGCGATCCTCCACAACAATGACAAAAACTGATCGGCCAGCTTAACAACTGGCCACCAAGCCATTAACAAGATGTTCACCCCCACAACTCTAAAGCTCTACAATCAAGTTCCCTAAAGAATAGTACTCTTTTCAACCCTCACTACTTTCAACTTCTATGGCCTACCATCTCCTCTTGCAGCCAAATTTATGAGAGTCCTTTCATGTGCAGAAGACCTCACTATCACATCACAGAATCCTGTGGCATTACCTAAGCACCAACAAACATGAAACAGTACACTATACAGATATAACACTGGCTGACCCAAAACAAAGTATCACCACTTAAGTATACCATCACCTTAACCCCTGAAAGACACAAATCCACCCTATACCCTCATGTCACCCTTAATGGTCAATCATTTCCACTCAACAAAACTCTAGCCATATTAGGCAACACAAACAAAACATATGACATTCACTCCCTACATCACACATCAACATAAAGGCCATAAACAACCTAAACACTCATAGAAAACTTACTGGTACCAAATTTGAACAACAAAAAGAAACCCTTAGTATCATCTAAACACAATAAATCTTCTCAACCCTTGGGTACATTTCACCTATCAGGTCATACACCATCAAGAGCAAATAAACAAATGCTGGAAACCACAAAAAAGAACACTTGGAACAAATCATCAATGCCTAACAACAAATATTCAATGCTTGCATAATGAGAAGAAGGTCCTTCCAGTACAGTTCTACCTTAACCCCACTGCAGTGGGCAATGTCGCCTAATGTTCGTGTGGTAGAAGCCAGGCAATGTTACATAACATTGGGCTACTTTGCTTTAATGCTGGTATGTGTGTGCCCTCCTTCCAGGACTATCACACACTCAAGAACTAGTAAATAAGTAATGATCAAACAGTTGTAAATAGATGTACATAGCAGTTGTAAATAAATGTATAAATGATAAAACTAGTGTGAAACAAGTGATTGCAGTCCCCTAGCCTCATCCCAGGTGTGCCTGATAAGCTGCCCACACCAGGTCCTCCTGTGCTACTCCTCCCCTCCTCCCACAGCCAGCTATGATGCAGTATTGCATAAGTAATACCTCTTACCTTAGTTTTTCATCCAGTTTTATCTACTTATATATGCATTGGTTTATTCCTTGATACTTTATCATTCCTATTATAAGCCACTTTACACAAATGTATACAAAAATGTAGCCAGACTCTAAGGGTTACTATACCAAGCATTCAGCTCTTCACAACAGCACCAGATGATTCACATCTAAACCCCTCCATAACCAGCCCCATGTAGAAAAAATAAATCCCCTTCCTTACATCTAACCAGCCTTTACTCAAAGACACATCCAACTCTGAGACACACAATGGCATAACATACACACACTGAAATCATTACCAACTCCCCTAAACATGCTTTAAACAAGTGTCCTCCTACCTTAACATCAAACACTACCCCCATCAAAAATATAACCATCCAAAGATATGTTCCAATGACACATATTCATAGCTACATTCCAAACATCTATCTCTTCAACATAAATACCTCTTCAAATCATCAAAAGACTTGTCGTGCCCAAATGCAAGTGCCACACTGAACACTTATTCCTAAATTACCCTGTACTCACCCAACACATCACCACACTCCACGACCATGGTCCTACCAAGTGGACCTCACTGATTTCTTGAATACCATGGGAGCACCAAAAAAGGAACCACATGGGGCAGGAAAGTAAGGTGAGGTACAGTAAAGCATCCACAAGAAACACTGTCAGCCCTAATTCATTTTCAAGGTCAAAACACAGCTAATGTTTTTGTGGGTTCAAGCATATGAAACTCTCAGGGTGAAATCATTGTAAATGCTGTCAACGAGACTTGCACCTGTCATGGTGTGAGCACCAGCAACTCACCTCAGTGTGCCTCAAGCTACTTTGAGGGAAGGATGCTCTTTATTCTTCCTGGCTGGCACTTCATACTGGAAATTTTGCTTCTGGGGGCTATTTTTCTTACACTTATACTTCAAGATAGTGGCACTTACCTTTCTAAGGAGGAGGAAGCACAAATTCTTGCCTGGGAGCAAGGAAACATGGGTACAGGAGATTTCAAGGCACACCTCAGAATGCACAATCAGGTGGCTACTTCCAGCAACACTGCATCAGTGTCTCACCTCATTCAGATTAAGATCCTATGTACCTAAAGTATGGACCTAGAATACTTCAGGAACCTTGCCCATTCCATGCCCAGACATCTGCAGATGGTAATCAATGCCAAAGAAGGGATGACAAAGTACTGAAATGTTAGTGATACTGCCTTTGAAAATGTATGGGGAAGTTGACAAGGTTTTTTTTGTGGACACTGTAAAAAATATATCAAACAAACTGGAGGTGGAAGGATGGAGTGATAAAGATTTTGAGTGATCAGGGCCTGAACGGACAGGAGGGTGAGAGGCGTGCAAGGAATAGAGTGAATTGGAACGATGTGGTACACAGGGGTCGATATGCTGTCAATGGACTAAACCAGAGCATGTAAAACATTTAGGGTAAACCATGGAAAGGTCTGTGGGGCCTGGATGTGGATAGGGAGCTGTGGTTTGAGTGCACTAAACATGACAGCTAGAGACTGAGTGTAAACGAATGTGCCTTTTTTGTCAGTTTCCCTGGCGCTATCTCACTGAAGCATGGGGTAGCAATGCTGTTTTCTGTGGGGCAGGGTATATATGTGCATGTATGAACGTTTATGTGTATATATATATATATATATATATATATATATATATATATATATATATATATATTTATTCATTTATTTATTATACTTTGTTGCTGTCTCCCGCGTTTGCGAGGTAGCGCAAGGAAACAGACAAAAGAAATGGCCCAACCCCCCCCATACACATGCATATACATACGTCCACACACGCAAATATACATACCTACACAGCTTTCCATGGCTTACCCCAGATGCTTCACATGCCTTGATTCAATCCACTGACAGCACGTCAACCCCGGTATACCACATCGCTCCAATTCACTCTATTCCTTGCCCTCCTTTCACCCTCCTGCATGTTCAGGCCCCGATCACACAAAATCTTTTTCACTCCATCTTTCCACCTCCAATTTGGTCTCCCTCTTCTCCTCGTTCCCTCCACCTCCGACACATATATCCTCTTGGTCAATCTTTCCTCACTTATCCTCTCCATGTGCCCAAACCACTTCAAAACACCCTCTTCTGCTCTCTCAACCACGCTCTTTTTATTTCCACACATCTCTCTTACCCTTACGTTACTCACTCGATCAAACCACCTCACACCACACATTGTCCTCAAACATCTCATTTCCAGCACATCCATCCTCCTGCGCACAACTCTATCCATAGCCCACGCCTCGCAACCATACAACATTGTTGGAACCACTATTCCTTCAAACATACCCATTTTTGCTTTCCGAGATAATGTTCTCGACTTCCACACATTCTTCAAGGCCCCCAGAATTTTCGCCCCCTCCCCCACCCTATGATCCACTTCCGCTTCCATGGTTCCATCCGCTGCCAGATCCACTCCCAGATATCTAAAACACTTCACTTCCTCCAGTTTTTCTCCATTCAAACTCACCTCCCAATTGACTTGACCCCCAACCCTACTGTACCTAATAACCTTGCTCTTATTCACATTTACTCTTAACTTTCTTCTTCCACACACTTTACCAAACTCAGTCACCAGCTTCTGCAGTTTCTCACATGAATCAGCCACCAGCGCTGTATCATCAGCGAACAACAACTGACTCACTTCCCAAGCTCTCTCATCCCCAACAGACTTCATACTTGCCCCTCTTTCCAAAACTCTTGCATTTACCTCCCTAACAACCCCATCCATAAACAAATTAAACAACCATGGAGACATCACACACCCCTGCCGCAAACCTACATTCACTGAGAACCAATCACTTTCCTCTCTTCCTACACGTACACATGCCTTACATCCTAGATAAAAACTTTTCACTGCTTCTAACAACTTTCCTCCCACACCATATATTCTTAATACCTTCCACAGAGCATCTCTATCAACTCTATCATATGCCTTCTCCAGATCCATAAATGCTACATACAAATCCATTTGCTTTTCTAAGTATTTCTCACATACATTCTTCAAAGCAAACACCTGATCCACACATCCTCTACCACTTCTGAAACCACACTGCTCTTCCCCGATCTGATGCTCTGTACATGCCTTCACCCTCTCAATCAATACCCTCCCATATAATTTACCAGGAATACTCAACAAACTTATACCTCTGTAATTTGAGCACTCACTCTTATCCCCTTTGCCTTTGTACAATGGCACTATGCACGCATTCCGCCAATCCTCAGGCACCTCACCATGAGTCATACATACATTAAATAACCTTACCAACCAGTCCACAATACAGTCACCCCCTTTTTTGATAAATTCCACTGCAATACCATCCAAAGCTGCTGCCTTGCCGGCTTTCATCTTCCACAAAGCTTTCACTACCTCTTCTCTGTTTACCAAATCATTTTCCCTAACCCTCTCACTTTGCACACCACCTCGACCAAAACACCCTATATCTGCCACTCTATCATCAAACACATTCAACAAACCTTCAAAATACTCACTCCATCTCCTTCTCACATCACCACTACTTGTTATCACCTCCCCATTTGCGCCCTTCACTGAAGTTCCCATTTGCTCCCTTGTCTTACACACTTTATTTACCTCCTTCCAGAACATCTTTTTATTCTCTCTAGAATTTAATGATACTCTCTCACCCCAACTCTCATTTGCCCTTTTTTTCACCTCTTGCACCTTTCTCTTGACCTCCTGTCTCTTTCTTTTATACATCTCCCACTCAATTGCATTTTTTCCCTGCAAAAATCGTCCAAATGCCTCTCTCTTCTCTTTCACTTATACTCTTACTTCTTCATCCCACCACTCACTACCCTTTCTAATCAACCCACCTCCCACTCATGCCACAAGCATCTTTTGCGCAATCCATCACTGATTCCCTAAATACATCCCATTCCTCCCCCACTCCCCTTACTTCCATTGTTCTCACCTTTTTCCATTCTGTACTCAGTCTCTCCTGGTACTTCCTCACACAGGTCTCCTTCCCAAGCTCACTTACTCTCACCACCCTCTTCACCCCAACATTCACTCTTCTTTTCTGAAAACCTATACAAATCTTCACCTTAGCCTCCACAAGATAATGATCAGACATCCCTCGAGTTGCACCTCTCAGCACATTAACATCCAAAAGTCTCTCTTTCGCACGCCTGTCAATTAACACGTAATCCAATAACGCTCTCTGGCCATCTCTCCTACTTACATAAGTATACTTATGTATATCTCGCTTTTTAAACCAGGTATTCCCAATCATCAGTCCTTTTTCAGCACATAAATCTACAAGCTCTTCACCATTTCCATTTACAACACTGAACACCCCATGTATACCAATTATTCCCTCAACTGCCACATTACTCACCTTTGCATTCAAATCACCCATCACTATAACCCGGTCTCGTGCATCAAAACCACTAACACACTCAGCTGCTCCCAAAACACTTGCCTCTCATGATCTTTCTTCTCATGCCCAGGTGCATATGCACCAATAATCACCCACCTCTCTCCATCAACTTTCAGTTTTACCCATATTAATCGAGAATTTACTTTCTTACATTCTATCACATACTCCCACAACTCCTGTTTCAGGAGTATTGCTACTCCTTCCCTTGCTCTTGTCCTCTCACTAACCCCTGACTTTACTCCCCAGACATTCCCAAACCACTCTTCCCCTTTACCCTTGAGCTTCGTTTCACTCAGAGCCAAAACATCCAGGTTCCTTTCCTCAAACATACTACCTATCTCTCCTTTTTTCACATCTTGGTTACATCCACACACATTTAGGCACCCCACTCTGAGCCTTCGAGGAGGATGAGCACTCCCCGCGTGACTCCTTCTTCTGTTTCCCATTTTAGAAAGTTAATACAAGGAAAGTTAATATATATATATATATATATATATATATATATATATATATATATATATATATATATATATATATATATATATGGATCTGGAGAAGACATATGATAGAGTTGATAGAGATGCTCTGTGGAAGGTATTAAGAATATATGGTGTGGGAGGAAAGTTGTTAGAAGCAGTGAAAAGTTTTTATCGAGGATGTAAGGCATGTGTACGTGTAGGAAGAGAGGAAAGTGATTGGTTCTCAGTGAATGTAGGTTTGCGGCAGGGGTGTGTGATGTCTCCATGGTTGTTTAATTTGTTTATGGATGGGGTTATTAGGGAGGTAAATGCGGAAGTGGATCATAGGGTGGGGGAGGGGGCGAAAATTCTGGGGGCCTTGAAGAATGTGTGGAAGTCGAGAACATTATCTCGGAAAGCAAAAATGGGTATGTTTGAAGGAATAGTGGTTCCAACAATGTTGTATGGTTGCGAGGCGTGGGCTATGGATAGAGTTGTGCGCAGGAGGATGGATGTGCTGGAAATGAGATGTTTGAGGACAATGTGTGGTGTGAGGTGGTTTGATCAAGTGAGTAACGTAAGGGTAAGAGAGATGTGTGGAAATAAAAAGAGCGTGGTTGAGAGAGCAGAAGAGGGTGTTTTGAAGTGGTTTGGGGACATGGAGAGAATGAGTGAGGAAAGATTGACCAAGAGGATATATGTGTCGGAGGTGGAGGGAACCAGGAGAAGAGGGAGGCCAAATTGGAGGTGGAAAGATGGAGTGAAAAAGATTTTGTGTGATCGGGGCCTGAACATGCAGGAGGGTGAAAGGAGGGCAAGGAATAGAGTGAATTGGAGCGATGTGGTATACTGGGGTTGACGTGCTGTCAGTGGATTGAATCAAGGCATGTGAAGCGTCTGGGGTAAACCATGGAAAGCTGTGTAGGTATGTATATTTGCGTGTGTGGACGTATGTATATACATGTGTATGGGGGGGGTTGGGCCATTTCTTTCGTCTGTTTCCTTGCGCTACCTCGCAAACGCGGGAGACAGCGACAAAGTATAATAATAATAATAATAATATATATATATATATATATGTGTATGAGTGGATGGGCCATTCTTCATCTGTTTCCTGATGCAGAAAACAGTGATTAAGTATAATAATATAAATACATATAATAATTAAATGCAGTTTACTTACTGGTTGATGAATAATAGTTTCATTGGCACTATCGGCAGCACTGCTACAGATGACAGTATTGTTGAGGGTTTGACTAGATGACACAAGTGTAATATTACCACCATCTGTAACTGCTGTGTTGTCAAGATCAGTAGCGTCCAAGAGAATTGTCTCATCTTCTCGAGTGCTGAGCAATGCCCTCACTGGGGTCCCAGTGGTATCAAAAACTTTCTGGCGCTGTGTAGGAATGGCAGTACTCCAATTACTTTCTAAGAAACACTGTTAAAAAGGATTAGCACAAAACAAAGTTGATAAAATGAGATATTTTCACTGTGTTAAAAGTTTCAACACAAACTTTCATGTCACTTCATTCATATCAACTTAGGACTGATCAAGTATATGCAGCCTTTCAAGTCAATCATACACAAACTCAATGTATGTCCAGTGTGTGAAAGATGAACATTGATTTTCATACTATTACACTATCATCTCAAATCTGGAAACCCTGGGGTTGAGCACTTTCAGTATTACAGCATTTCCAGAGTACAGATATCAATATTGCCAAAGGAACATTTAATGATGTGACTAAATAACAATCAGTGGACTTGTATCTTCCTAATATATAAGTTTACACATGTTTTATACGAGTAGAAGTATGGGGTTGGAAACCCTCCCCTTTGCATGTTTGAAAGTGCATGAACATAACTGAGATGAAAAAGAGGTAGAGATAAGAGCTATGTTTGCTGAGAGGAACTTGGATAATCTGGCTCTAAGTAAGATTCATCTAAAAGAGAAGGGAATACAACAACTTTGGTAATGTAGGAAAGGATCAAATCTGGGGTTAATGCATGGACAAGACCCCTGTGGTGTTGCGATTAGCATTCGTGACAATGACACATTCACAGGCCACCCAAGGTCAAGCACATCGGTTCAAATCCTGGATGCAGCAGTTGGTCCAGTCAACCCAGCTGTTCAACTCCTGGGAGTTGGTTGATAAAATGGGGTACATAGCATTAATGAGATGGCCCTGAAAAGGCCTCGGTTACCCATGCTGTCTCGGCTAAAAAAGAAAAAAAAAGAGAAGGTGGTACCTCTGATGAAGGAGATGTGGGACTGTGTTGTAGTGTGAAGAAGTAAGTTTAAGACTGATGTGGATAAGAATGAAAGTAGACTATGTAAGATGGCCAACTGTTAGAATTTATGCACAACAAAAGATGGCTGACTGTTGGAAGTTATGCACTAAGTTGTGAGAGGTGTTAAGAAAAATAGGATCCTTATATGGAGAAAGTGAGGACCTTTGCAATTTTGATGGAAAAGATTTCATTCTGTATGGGGAACTAAAAATAAGAGAGAGTGATGTGGAAGTTTAGGGAGCAACAGTGGGTCATAGGGTAACTGGTGTAAATGAAAATGGGATAAAGCTTGCTGAAGTGATGAAAAAGGACTGGCAAAAAAAAAAAAGCATAAATAAGTGTATGGGTGAAAGGAGCTGGAGGATAATGATTATTACGGGATTATGTAGTAACTGACAAATGGAAAACAGAAAGGTTGTTGTTCATGAATGTTCTAAGAAGGAAAGCAGGTGGAATGTCTGATTATTTCTAGGAGGAGGTGAGTATGAGCATGTAAAGTTTCAAGAATAAGAAGGGAAATGTTTATGAAGGAAGTGGGGTGACTGTGCTTGGAAAAGAGGCCTGTAAGCAGAGACACCAAGAGATTCATCGCGTGAAAGTATCTGAAACAAGGGGAGTGGAAAAAGTGTAAGGTATTTAAGAAAGCAGTGGTTACATGTGTTGGTGAAGATGTAAGATGGGCAAATGAGAACCAGAAGTGAGTGGTTGGATGAGTTAATTAGACTGTAAAGAAGGAATCTGCAAGGAAGAAGTGCAAGAGATTGAAAGCTATACAAGATAGAAACAGATCATGAGAAGGTTATGGAGCTGAAGAAGGAAAACAAGAGATGGAGAGAGAGAGTACTGGTGAATAAGAGGTGAATAAGAAAGGTTTTGAAAGGAGCTGAACACCATAAAGAAAGCAAAAAGAACAAATGGGAGCACACACGGAATTGATACCAGACAGAGAGGCAAAAACAAAAACAAAAAAAAGAGAGATGACTGAAGTACAAGGATGGTTGATGTGTGTTTGGGATGAAGTGGTTTGGTGAAAAGATTGTAGTAAAAATCTTGCATAGATGAAGTTAAGATGAATTGTGGCAAGCTGGCTGAAGTGGATGGGACTGCAGCTTTGTTTCTCATCAAATGAGGAGATAATTGTTCACTGATTAGTCAGGCTAGTCAACTTCTGTATGGCCAGGATTAAATGCCTGAGAAGTGGCAGAAATGATCTAGTTCCCTTATATAAAGGATAGGAGGACAAAAGGAAGTGCCTGAATCCCAAAAGTCTTTTGAGTATTCCTGATAAGATGCGAGAAAGAATGGTGTTTGACAGGGTTGTGGCAAGCACAGAATATCAGAGTGGAAGGATCATTGTGGCTTCATAAGGCAAAGCTTGTGTGTAACAGATGCTTGTTTTGACAAATCTGTAAAAAATACTTGGAAAAAGAGGATGAACTAAATGTGACATTTAGATTAGCAAGGGAACCATTTGGAAGATGATACAAGGAAAAATGAATGCAGTCAACCTTGAGAAATCCTCAAGGCACTTACCATACTGTCCATCATGATTCCCATGATCTATTTTATGACATGAATATGACAGCCTAATGCTGAATACCAATATCCAGTGAAATCCTGATTCATTACTTGAAAATCATAATATATAAATCATTCATTCAATTTTTTTTCCACAATCACCCAGGACCAATTTCTATGAAAGAGTCATGGTGCTACTCACAATCTTTCTAAAGGTTTCTGTAGCCCATGGCAGTGATGCTTCCACTAAAAGGAAATGTAGACTCCTTTGGAGTGAGAAGTTCTTTGACAAGACTGTACGTACTTCTGATAATACAGCTTCGCCAAAAATGACATTCACTTGTATAGTAACCTCAAGCAGGCAGAGTCTAGTAAAAGCTGTACAGAAAATGATAGCCCTTACAACCCAGTTCCATTATACATCTACTTGTGTTGAAAGTAAATAAAACAAAGACTTCTAACCTTAACAGGTGAAGGGCTGAAGGAGATAAGACCGCTGCACCTTCTTGGATCCAGTTCTGACCTAGTGAGATTTCACCACATTATTCCATATCAATTTTTTTTAAAAGAAAAACAATTATTCAGATTTGTAATAAAACATATGAAGTACAGATAAGTAAGAAATAAGCAAGTTTTGATAAAAATATGAATACGTTAAAGCCCAAACTGTGACTACCAATATCAGATTGGAACAGCTCTTTGAACACACATACATACAAGACTAACCATCTCCCAAATAACTTTAACTGTATTCCAACTTCATTTCACCTCAAGGTGGATCAAGTGTATATTTGCAGCTTTTATGGATAGTTATCTTGCAGATCTGGAACCCTTAATCTCAACTCAGCAGACTGCCAAAAGAGAAGGAATTCCTGATTTCCTGAGGTAGACTTGCTAACTCGCTATAAAATATATAGTGAACATGTAATTAAACATGTTGCTGGGAACTAGTTCCATAAACGACCTACTGTCTGTATCCTATGATAGTCCAACTTTAAAACAGGGCTGCTATTTCCACTACTGAAAATTCAACAATTATACAATAAACTAACCACTAACATTAATGGCAAACCCAAAATTTACAGATAGCTTTACTCACTCCTTAAGTTCCTGAGCAAGATATGGTGCAAGAGACTGTCGCCCCGACACCAAAGGATCAAATTTCACATAGAGAGAATTTCGAACTAGATTCAACTTGTCACCCTCTGTTCCATGAGTACCCAACACATCCAAATCCTCTGGGTTGCTGAAGACTGGAAAATAGCAAAACTTTTCATAAGCTATAAATACTTTTAAATTCATACATTCGTAAAATCTGGATTACATACTTAATCTATTAATGCAGTGTAATATAAAATTGCCAATTATGATGTTATTACCAATAACAGAATCAAGATAACTACTGAATACATAATCTCAGAAAATCTACTTAAAATCATATTGCTGAGGATGTGAATCTACAACTGTCCATTTTCAGAAGAAAATTACTACAACTACTGCATTGTCTGTCTTCTGGTAACAATCACATTACTCTAAGCTGTTTGTGCATGCTGTATGAATGCATATACCATGAATATCATGAATTTGTTAAAGCAATCACCGTTCTGATATGTATGATTATCAAATGTAACTATCGACTGTAAAAACAACCTTTTGTTGAAGAAATTTTCACTCTTGCTTCCCAGTGCTCTCATCAGTTCTTTCTTGTCTCCCTTCCTCCTTCCATCTCCAGATGGACTATTCAGGCTAGAGATAACTGTACAGCAAACAAGTACTTCATTTACAGTCTAATACCCCTCCATGGCTGAAGTTGCTGTAATTTCTTTCTACCTTAGCCACACATGGGTTTCTGGCATTCAGTCCACAAAGACAAATGCTCTCCATATCGTACATAATACCCGACAAAACTTACATAGCCTGTTATTCTTAACCCAAGATTTTCCTGCATTTTGAAAAATATCATCCTGAGTACAAACAGGTAGGTAAGTACATGCATTGTACTCTGTGTCTCTCTCTAAACCCCAGCCTGGGTCCATCAAGGAACCAAACCATCAAACAGTCCTAAAGGAAAGAACAGCTAGACTGGATGAGATGGCTCCTAGATCAAGACTTCATCATGGGTATGCATGACTCATGTCATGTACTGTATTGTACTGCACTTCTGATGTTCAGAATGTAAAACAAAGGAAAATTCTGATCCAGGGATGCAAATCTATTAGAAACCATTGTAAAAAGCTTTCGTTGTTTTACATTTGAAAAAAAACATAGTAAACGATGATAAAAAAAATAACCCTTACAGAGCATTTCCTCAACCTACCAGCAGTAACAGACAAAGTAGAAAGACATAAACTGAATTGTGTAAATTCTAAAATAACAAGAGGCTACCTACTGGAACCATATCTGGAAGTGGAGAACACAGGTATTTGACAAACTGCATGATTGTTAATACACTTCATGGAAAAGTTCTGAGTTGGTCTCTGCCAGAAGCCTGTTAAGGATGAGGCACTAAAGGCTAAAAAGCGGCACTCGAGTTCACTAGTAATGGACACACTATTGCCATGGCCACACCCTCAAGGGAGTCAACTGATGGAACAGGCATCAGAGATATAGATAGACAGATAGTAGGGTGGAAAAGCTGGAGAAGAGAAGGCATTCAAGGATCTGATGTGCAAAACCTGGCCCAAGCAATAGACCACAAGGATTGAAGAGGTGGCTAGCAAGAAAGTGAGAGGCATTTACCTCACCTAAAAGCAAGAGCTTAAAGGTTTCTAACCCCTAGGGATCTTAGAGAGTTTCTCTTAAAGCACACAAGACAAACTGACCCTGGAGAAATAATCAAAATATCTATAAATGAGAAAATATCTAGGATGAAAAATGCATTACTGTAGAAGAAGAATGTCAAAAATGAAAGAAGCTGCTCATCAGTTCTTTTGTAATGCATGGAGAATACTTATGTATTATATAAGACTGAAACCTAAAAGAAAGCTTACATAAAACTCAATTTTTTCTTTTAGAATTCTGTGATCTAACAGGTATGACTAACATAACTTTACAAGGCAAGTGGAGTCAAAACTTGAGCTTACAAAATTTTCAGCCTCTAGAACTACATCTTGCTTCTAATCATAGTACAAAGTGAAAATAAGTTAAGTCTTCTATATAAATTAACATATGATGTCTTATAAAATAAACTAGTCTTCCTAAATTTTTATAAAGTCATAAATTTTTGCATGCCTTGTTCAAGTTACTAATAACCAAACGATTTATTTCTATCAATGAAATATTACTACTTCTATATCAACATTAAAAGAATGATATCTCATTATACTTTTGTGAACTTTATATGCAAATTGTTACTTTAGAGTGAGCCAAGTAAGACTCCTGGGGCAAGCAAGACCATTCTGGGGAATATCTGGGAAATATTATGTGACTTAATCATCAAATTGCAAATATTTTGAACTTCATCTTTCATGTCAATATATAAAACGGATGTGAGTATTTATTGGTGTAAACACAGATCATTCCCAAAAATGGTCTTAACTGCTCTACACTTTAATATGATTTCTAAAGATCATTTCATACAAAACCATGAATGTAAATGATTAAAGCTCTCAAGTGCTGTCAATAATTCTTCTAATCCATACCTCCTGGCTCATTGATAAAGTAACCATAAGAAGGATCAAGTGCAAACTAAAACATCAACGTACCCACTTCTCTATGGAATTATCACACACACAAACTAAAAGTAAACAGAGTACAAGAATAACCTTAAACCAGACCATCACCAATAAATCCTTTACAAATGATTTACCAGTGATAAAGACTTACTCGGATGCAAGAGTAGAGGCTGAAAGCTCTCTTCAGTATGTCCCTTTTCATCAGCACAGACTGCCAATATTACAATACATATGCAGTAAATAACAATATCACTCATGATTATTTCTATTCTATACCTAGTTGCCTTTCCTACTTTAGCAGAGTAAAATCAAGAACAACAAGGGTCTCAGCACAAATCCCATCTATCATGCTTATGTATCAAAACCAAAGGCAGCCATCCACAGCCAAGTCCCACAGACTAATCCTTGGTTTATCCTGACCACTTAAAAGGCATGCCATGGTTCAGCCCAATGACAGCACATCATCCAACACAGATGTCCATAGCACTCTGCTTCTTTCTAACCAATGCATTTTTTTCTCTATCCTGAATGTTGAGCCTTGATACTGCCAAAGTCTCCTGTAATTCATTTATCAATCATCTCCTTGGTCTCGCCCTCCTCTCTGCTTCCTCCACTTCATCCTGTCTTTCAGTCTTCAGTTTCTCCATATACCTGAATTATTTCAGTACATTCTGGTCACCCTTGTCAATCTGAGTGCACTTACTACCACCCTACATAATCAACCCATTTCATGCCAAATAATGTACTCAAACATTTAATTTCCAGCACCATAAACTTTCTTCCTTTCTTTGGAGTTCAAGACTCAAGGCACACCCATAGAAGTCGGTGACTGCTGTACCTTTGAACATACCCATTTTTGCTTCTGCAGACAGTGACTACCTTCACAAATTCCTTTTTGCACCAAAGACCTTAGCCCCACTTCAACCATATCACCCATTTCAGCAACCATGGTTTTACTCCCCACCATTTCACACACCTGGAGCACCCTACTTCTTCCTGTTTCTCTTCATTTAAAATGACACTTAAACCATCCTGTCTCACCCTCCTGGTGCACCTAAACACCTTACTTTTGTTCATATGTACTCACAACTTTCCTCTGTCATACACATTCCCAAACTCTCTCAACAATTATTTTTTCATTGAAGTATGCCATAAAAGCCATGTCATATGCAAATAACAACTGATTCACTTCCTTTCCCCTCCTACCCATAAGCACACTTCAGACTTGCCCCTTGCTCTGATGCTCTTGCACATAACTCCCTCAACAAGATTTTCTCAGGCAAACTGAATTGCTATTTCGACATCACATCTCTGATGCTTATCCACATTCAACGGGAACTACCTATCCTCCTCCCTTCCTACTTACCCTCATGCCTTACTCTTCTGTCAAATGTTGCTCAAAATGTTTAAGTAACTTATAACCACATAATATCTATCTGGGTGATGACTTCACATATCCATTCTACTTATGTGAGGTAGCTCTGTTAAATCATGTGCCTTCTCCAGATCCATAAATGCCATCATCCAGATTACTCTTTCTGTAAATAATTCTAACAAATATTCTTCAAAGCAAACCCATATTGCACAAACTTATCTATTCCTCCTAAATATGCTCCTTCCCAATCACCTGCTCTGTGTACACCACTACCTTCTCAATAACCACATTCCCATATATATCTTACCAAGAATTCTCAACTGAATATAGCTTCATATTTCAAGCAATTATTTTTGTCCCCCTTACCTTTGTAAAAGGAAACTGCAAATAGGCTCTTCTACTCAGGCACCTCATCTTGAGCCATACATACACTGAACAGCCTATCTGACCAATTAATATATTTGCCATTCCCTTTATTGAGAAAATGCAATCCTTTCCACTTCCAACAAGTTTTTCTCTCTTCATGATACCAATTGCCATGGCTTTCACTCTGCATGCCAATTTGTCCTACACAGAAAGCATTTGCCTCCCAGTAATCTAATCTATGCCATTCAGCAGTCCTTCAAATACTAACTCGATCTCTTTTTAACATCTTAAAAGTATTAATCAATCAACTCCATTGCAAGATATATAACACATATATGATGGGCCAGATTAACAAAGCCCAAATCAATAAAACATTTTTTTTCCTAATGAAACAGAAATTAACTATAAAGAATACAAATTCATAGTAAAAATAAACCAATAAAGTCTTCATAAGTTGTACTTACAATCAGTAGCACTAGTAAATTCTTCCTCAGAGTTGAAGGCACCAAGATTATCTTGCTTTCTTGCTCGACTCTTAGGTACTGGACTGAAAACATCATTCTCATCTGATCTAGTACTTGCCAGTGTTTTCACTTCCAGTTCACATTTAGAAGGGCTCACTGCAGACGAAATGCTCTTGATTTCATTTGACCTCAAAATTACCTTTTGATCTACCTTTTTAAGGCAGTCTCTTTTGATAGTTTCTTGAAACTCTGGAGTATTACTTTGAATCGACTCTGTTACCATTTTTTCCGCTTTCCTCGCACACATATCCTCAGGCATTACTTTTAACTCAGAATTGTCATAGTTGGTTTTCTCCTCAGTTTCCATGTGTATGTTAAATGTATTTTCCTTTTTGATAGGAGAGTTTTGAACTGTAGCTTTTGTTTTGAAAGGATCAAAGATGTGATCATCGAAATTACTCATCTGATAGCATCTGTCAAGAGGGGCACTATCTTTCAATACTGGTTCTTCAACTTCCCTTTGTGAAGATACTCGTGTTTCTTTTTCCTTGCATATTTCCTTCATGTCTTGTTTATTACTAGGTAGTACACCCGTCTTTGGTTTCTGACTCCATGTTTCCTCTTCATTCACAAATGAATTTTTTTTTTCCGGTGAGTTTCCAACGAAAGATTTTGTAGCAAATGGATCACAGTTCTGATCACCCAATTTACTCAGACAATCATTTTGATGACATTTTTGGGAAGGGAGACGTTTTACTGCTGTATCCATTACTCCTTTTTGCAATGGCAGGGTTTCTTTCTCCTTGCACATTACCTGTTTCTCGTGTTTCTTTTTGGGTTTTAAAACTGTCTTTGGCTTACGACTCTGTTCCTTCTTCTTATCAACATCTGAAGGTTCTTTTTTGTTAGTACAATTTTCTGTAGCAGCTTTTGTAGAGAATGTATCAAAATTAGGGTCTATTCCACTGTTTTCTTGAGAAACTGGACGTTCTTCAACTGGCTTTCTTACTTTCTTTGACTTCTTGACAGACTTTTTCCCTGGTATTACATCTGACATGGGGTCATCATGGATGGTTTTCTCATTTGATTCCACCTGTGTATTAACTGCATTTTCCTTTCTGACAGGAGAGTTTTGAACGGAAGCTTTTGTTTTGAAAGGATCAAAGTTGGAATCATCCAACTTACTCAAGAAATCCATATGACTGTAATTTTTGGGAGGGGAATCATCTATCACAGATTCTGTTGACATTTCCTTCAGTGAAGAATCTTCTCTTTTCTTGGAATCAAACTCTAAGTTTACTCTCTTCTCAGGCGTAACAATTAATTTTGGTTTCTGACTCTGTGTTTCCTTTTCATTCACAAATAAAAATTCCTTTTTCTCAGGAGAGTTTGTAGCACTAGATTTTGTAGTATACTGATCATCTAACTTATCCTGGAAATCTATCTGACAGCCTTTAAGAGAAAATATTTCTTTCCCTGCAATTTCTGTTACTTCTCCATCTGATAATGATGGTGTCTCTCTCCCAGCAAGGATCACCTCCATCTCTAAAGAATTATTAGGCATCCCTTCTTCATTTGTAAGTGCACAATCCTTTTTGATGGGAGAGTTTACAAAAGACCTTGCAGAGAATGGATCAAATTTTGGATCATCCAACTTGCTTGGGAAATTAATCTTACAGCTTTTCTGAAAAGAATTATCTTCCTTCAGTTCTGGTACTTCCTCTAATGATAATGAAGTTTCTATCTTTTCATGCACTATCCCCATCTCTTGTTTTATACAATCCCTTCTGTCTAGAGGATTAACAACTGCAAATGTAGTACAATCACTGAAATCAGCAACATTCAACTTATCTACAAAATCCATCTGATCACCTTTCTGAAGATGGGGAATTTCATATTCCATAGGTACACAGACACTTTTTTTCTTTGATGACAGTGGAGACATTTCTTTCTTCTTGAGCACTTCATCTCTCTTCGGTGTTTGACACTGTGGTTCTTCCTTAGTTATACTCTTAAAATTCTCTTTGTCTGGAAAATTTACAATGGAAGATTTAGTGGATAGTGGATTGAAATCTGGATCATCTTTCTTTTCTAATAAAGCCATCTGACAGACTTTTTGATGTGGAACATTATGTTCCAAAGTTTCTTCATGCCTTTCGTTCTCTGATGATACCGGTGAAATTTCTTTCTTAGGCATTATATTTATCTCTGGTTTCTGACAGTGTGTCCTCTCATCAATGACAGTAGTTAAACTGATCATGCTCTTGAATGATTTATCATCAGGTGACTCAATAACAGATTCTGAAATATATATGTCATCCACTTTGTCCTGTAAGTTTACATCAGACTCAGTTGTGAAGCAGTACGAAAGAGGATTATTCAAAATATACCCAAAATCATCTATACCTTGTTGTGGGAACGAATCTTTCCTCATTTCTTTTAACAATTCTTTCCCTAAGGAGTTGCCTTTACTATCATTACTTTTGGGTATCATCAAAGATGGGTCCTCCCATATTTCTCCCTCAAATGTTGAGTGTGTAGTGTAAGACTTATCTTGTTTGTCAAAGGAGTGTGAAACAGAGGATTTGGCTGAGGTGACATTTAATTTAGGATCCTCTTCCTTCTCAAGAAAAGTCTTCTCTCCTTTCACAGAAGTCTCCCTCTCCAGACTAGTGTCTTCCATCTCCAAGGAAGTCTTTTCCTCCTGTGAAGGGTCATCTTTCCCTGAAGCAGTAACTTCCTTTTCTAAAGCACTGTCCTCCCTCTCTGAAGCAGTGTCTTCCTTCTCTGAATTAGTGTCCTTTTTCAAAACATCAACTTCACTCTCTACAATACTGCCATTCCCCTTAGCAAAAGAATTTTTACTTTCCACAACAGCATCATTGTTCTCCAAAAGAGAATCTCCCTTTTCCATAATCTTGTCTTTTTTCTCTGGTTCAGTTCCTTCCTTCTGTAAAACAGTTTCTTTTGCTTCATTAATTACTAATGGCACTATTATCTCACTAGAAGTCTCACTCTCAGTTATAAAGATAGCATCTTTTTTGTTGGACGAGATTACAAAGTTTGTTTTCTCTGTAAATGGATCAAAGCAAGTATTATCTAGCTCATTCAGAGGACTTACATTTTCTTTTAGTTCATCAGTCTCTTCCTTTCCTGTACATACCATAGCTTCTTTCTTTTCTCCTGGCTCCTTTATTGGTTTCTCACAAGCTAACCCCACAATTACAGACTGAGCACAATGTGAGCAGTCCTTATCACACAGTACACTGCATGTACATTTATTCCTTTCTGAAAGAATTTCACTATCATCTTTGGATGATGCAGTAGATTGATCATTTATTTTGGTTGCCATACTTATATTTTCTTCATGTACCTTTCTGCTATGAGGAGAAAATCTTACAATGTCTCCTATCACATCATTAGCATCATGGAAATCTTCCTCTAATGCAGGTTCATCAGTTTCAGCAATCTTCATGTTTTCAAAGCTGTTTAAGAGAGAGTTCTCAAACACATTATCTGACCTGTAATAAGAAACAAAAACCCAAAATTTACAATACATTTGTCATATTTTCCACAACCTGAAACATTACCTTGAAGCAAGATTTCAAGGAAATTATCAAAGTGCAGCTAATATTTCACTCAGACATTATCACAACATAGCTAAAATGTACATACAATTACCACTGTAACCTACTCTCTATTTTCTAATAATGTCCGCTGATCATCTTTTCAACTCGCATGCATATAATTGTGTATGTCCCTCTTTTTATTCCAGGTATTCCAAGTCACCAGTCCTTTTCAGCACAACTCCACAAGATGCTCTCCATTTCCATTCATAATAATCAACTTACCTATCTGGTGTACAATTAGCTGAACAAGTGACACTGAGTACAGTTGAGTTGATCACTGGTGTACCAGATGTCACCTTTTGAATGAAAGTTTTCTCATTCTCCTCCAACTCCTCTGCACTCTCATATTCTGATTCTAGAAAGGAAAATATTGTCAAAATAATTATCCCATTTCCATTACTTCCTTCTTTCAAGTAAAATGAAACCCACAGCAAACACAGGTCTAGAAGGTTCAACTCTCCCTACACTAATGACACTGAAAACACCTCAGTAAAATATTACGTCTTTGTACAGCTCAGGCATTGATATTGGACTGTAGTGAACAGAAAATTCTCATCAAATTATAAAATACATTACGTTGTGAGGGTTATGAATGACAAGATGTTTCATAGAATTTGGTTCCACTGGAATACAGGATATTCAAACACTGAAGAGGATGATCTAAACAAATTTATCACCAGCTCAAAGGATGCAACAAGAGAAGTTCTGTTATAAGTAAGAAGCTCAGATCTAAAAGTTAAAAAAAGGAAATCTATGAACGAATACTAAGGAACAGAGTCTAAGACAGAGTTAAAAGAAAACAACATACTTTACAAATCATCCTTCAAGAGACCTGATGGCCTATAGAGCATTAAAAAAAGAATGAGGGGTCAGGAATACTTTTACTCAAATATGGAAAAGGATCTGCATGAACCTTGTTCATGAGATAAGACTAGTACCATGTTCTCCATGAGAAACAGAATCCCACACCCTGGATTTCGGGAATCTTGAGAGATTTAAGAACCATGGAGCCAACAGCTCCTTTCCATTCACATGTAAGTATTCTGAGTGCTCTTCCAAACCTTCCGAGTTACATGACCTACAGGAGAATGGAAGCCATACCTATGACTTGAGGCATTCATCCAACCATCCAAAAAGTTGAAGGAGCCAACCAAGGTACAGGCCTTGGAAAGTCCTTGTATCTGTCTGTTCACCAGACTGGGAGTAAAGAGGTTCATGGGATATGGATATCTGCAAACATCTGTTCAAAGATGGTAGGCACTTGGCTTACTCAGGACACTTTTTGGCCTGCAACTTCATCTTGTACCGTGCTGTAAAATTTAACTTTCTCTACAGCTGCTTTACTTGACAATGAGAAAATATAGCCAGGCTTCAGAATGTTAAAACAACATTGCATGATCCAAAACCTTTTCTATCAGAAGACATAAGGATCCTGTCCAAGTGTACCACTCTATTCTGAGCCAATGAAAATTCTGACAGGAATAATGCAAGACTTTTCCTGGTTGATAAAACCTTTTTTCAAGGTAATTATCAAAAAGAATATCATCCAAGAACTCAAAAATTGTGGCCTCTGAGGAGATGGGTCTTTGGATCAGAAAGACTATCAATTCCATTGTGAAAATAACCTGTGAAACAATGCACAGCCCAGAAGACATCACTTGAAGTGCTCCATTAGTCACTATACTGAAAGACAAACTTCTCATTCTGTGGAAAATAATGAGCCAGTAGGCATCCAACTGGTCTGAGCTGATTGCCTAATTCTTTAGCTTTAAGGACTAACAAACTTTCAGTAGAGAAGTCATTCTGAATTTGTGCTTTTTGATGCTGGTATCTAGCAAGGGCAGATCCAAAATTATCCTCCACCCCCTTGAGTCTGTTTTGATGACTGAAGGTGCTGATGAAAACCGGTCCCTTAGCAGGCTCTTTTACAATGCAAATATTTTCTGCACATATTTCTTTAAAGAATGAGTGACGACTATCACAAATTTCTTTTTGATAGGGGCAGTTGACAATCCAATTCCAGCCTAAGCCCTTTCACAACACAGATACACCGATATGATGAATTTTCAAAAGTCTTTAAGTTCTGGATACGCCCCTAACCTATAAGGAGTTATTTGACTGGAATCTTACTGGTACCCACAACAGGCTGACTAGATGATATTGATGCCCTTCACAGGCTGACTAGGTGATATTGATGCCCTTCACAAGCTGACTAGATGATACTCCTCTACTTCTAGTGGTAATGGAGAAATGTTGAATGTTGCTTTTCCACACCCTGGATTCCAGACCTCTGTGACTCATCTCGTCCATGTTTTGGTTGCATAGGCCAGGGTGGGAAGGACTAGACTATCCCTCAATGCTTTCTTTACTTTCACACTTACCCTACCCTTCATTACTCTATTAAGAAATACAATGATTCTTCAACTCTGTACTCCTCTCTCCCTTATCTCTCCCTCTGTATCACAAAACTTACCCATGATAGCTCCCAAATTCGTATACTCTGTCACCTTTTCCAGTCTTTCTTTCCCCCCATATCTATAACACAGTTTAGTACACTCTTCTCTCACTGTCTAGGGCTTTGCAAAATCTATACTTTCACTGTTTCCTTTTAACTCTCCTCACACCACATATTGTCCTTAAACACTTCATTTTCAACTCATAAACTTCTCCCATACATTCTCGTCTATAGCCTCATTTCTATACAACATTGTTGGGAATCATATACCTTCCAACATGCCAATTTTCGCCTTTCCAGTTAGAGACCTCTATTTCCACACACTCCTCAATGCTTCCAGAACCTTTGTCCACTATTCCATCCTACGACCTACCTCCACTTCCATGGTTCTATTTGCTGCCATGTCCACTTCCAGGTATCTAAAACACCAATTCCTCTAGTTTTCTCCACAGCTAAACCAAATAACTGATTCTATTCATATTTGCTCTCAAATTTCTCCTTCCACACACTCTCCCAGACTTATCCACCAACTTTTCCAGAGCCACCAGCATTGTATCATCAGCAAACAACAACTGGGTAGGAAGTAGGGATGATTAGTGATGGCTGCATAGTAAGCTAGCACTTCATTGGTTAAGTTATCTTTCACCTCACATAACAATGCATGGACTGCTGGCACTCTATCCACAAACATAAAATCTCTCATCACACATAACACCTGACAATACTCAACTCACACAACTCATTCTTCATAACTATAAGATCTTTAATGCGGTGAGCACTCCGTATTAGTAGTCAGCAGGAACATTTGGTTAGAGCCTCTGCAAATACTGCAAAAGTGTTGCTCTCTGCCAGTGGCCTGTTAAGAGTGAGGCACTAAAGACTAAGAAGCAGTACCAGAGTTCACTAGTTATGGTCTTTAATGCTGTGCCCAACCCCTTGGGGAAGTTCCAGGTGAGAAAACACATCAGAGATTTAAAGATAGAGTGCTATGAGCTAGTCCTGCCTTTTGGCAAAACTGTAGGAGTAATAGATAAAAGGAGTAGGTAGGAACATTAGACAGGAACATTGGATGGAAATATTTGGCAGTAGTAACTGGTAGGAACACTGGGTGGAAGTAACAAGTTGGAACCATAGGTAGATACATCATGTAGAAGTAGCCAGTAGGAACATTTGGCAGGAGCTTCAGAAAACACTGCAGTAGAGTTGCCCTCTGCCAGTAGCCTATTAAGGGTGAGACACCAAAGGCTAAAAAGTAGCACTGGAGTTCACTCTTTTGCCATGGCCAACCAACTGAGGAAACACCTGAAGGGAGCAAGTATCTGAGATATAGATAGAATAATTTACTCACTTTCCTAATAAAATATTACTCAAACCATATTGCTCAGAAAATGAAACATGGAACAAAAAAGCTTAATGTAAAAAAAGAGCTTACTTGGCAAGACAGATGTAAGTGTTCAATAGTTTAAACAAGAAATGATCTTTTCTCCTAATACATAACTGCTTCTACTGTCTTAGCAAAGAAGAACCAGGAACAATCTAACATCGGCTTTATTTGCACAAATTCACCATATCTTACAAATCATAATATGGTACAACTATGCTGACTTTTATCCACATCGAAAAACTGTCTTTTTTTTTTTCTTTTTTTTTTTTTATACTTTGTCGCAGTCTCCCGCGTTTGCGAGGTAGCGCAAGGAAACAGACGAAAGAAATGGCCCAACCCACCCCCATACACATGTATATACATACGTCCACACACGCAAATATACATACCTACACAGATTTCCATGGTTTACCCCAGACGCTTCACATGCCTTGATTCAATCCACTGACAGCACGTCAACCCCGGTATACCACATCACTCCAATTCACTCTATTCCTTGCCCTCCTTTCACCCTCCTGCATGTTCAGGCCCCGATCACACAAAATCTTTTTCACTCCATCTTTCCACCTCCAATTTGGTCTCCCTCTTCTCCTCGTTCCCTCCACCTCCGACACATATATCCTCTTGGTCAATCTTTCCTCACTCATTCTCTCCATGTGCCCAAACCACTTCAAAACACCCTCTTCTGCTCTCTCAACCACGCTCTTTTTATTTCCACACATCTCTCTTACCCTTACGTTACTCACTCGATCAAACCACCTCACACCACACATTGTCCTCAAACATCTCATTTCCAGCACATCCATCCTCCTGCACACAACTCTATCCATAGCCCACGCCTCGCAACCATACAACACTGTTGGAACCACTATTCCTTCAAACATACACATTTTTGCTTTCCGAGATAATGTTCTCGACTTCCACACATTCTTCAAGGCTCCCAGAATTTTCGCCCCCTCCCCCACCCTATGATCCACTTCCGCTTCCATGGTTCCATCCGCTGCCAGATCCACTCCCAGATATCTAAAACACTTCACTTCCTCCAGTTTTTCTCCATTCAAACTCACCTCCCAATTGACTTGACCCTCAACCCTACTGTACCTAATAACCTTGCTCTTATTCACATTTACTCTTAACTTTCTTCTTCCACACACTTTACCAAACTCAGTCACCAGCTTCTGCAGTTTCTCACATGAATCAGCCACCAGCGCTGTATCATCAGCGAACAACAACTGACTCACTTCCCAAGCTCTCTCATCCCCAACAGACTTCATACTTGCCCCTCTTTCCAAAACTCTTGCATTTACCTCCCTAACAACCCCATCCATAAACAAATTAAACAACCATGGAGACATCACACACCCCTGCCGCAAACCTACATTCACTGAGAACCAATCACTTTCCTCTCTTCCTACACGTACACATGCCTTACATCCTCGATAAAAACTTTTCACTGCTTCACTGTCTAACCAAGACTTTTCACATGAAAACCTGTTCATAAAAGTACCTATCACAATTCTTATTTACATACCAGAGTCTCCTAGGCTTACTCCTGAAACCTCTCGAAATTTTTCAACATCCTTATGAAGGGGAATATCTACTGCCAATTCAGGTCTGAAAAAAGTTGCACTTTTAGTTCATGTATCTATATACTGCATTCTACATGAAAAAAAAAGTTAAACAATACAATCTAAAATTAATTCTATAGTTGCAAATTTTGACTAGTTAAAAGAAAATACAGCCACTAACTACGGGAATTAACTTTCCTCTGGTGACTTGCTTATCCTCCAATAACTGACATTCAACTTCTCATGAATATTTTACCATAATTTTCTTTTCATTCTGTAAATGTTTAAAATGCAGTGGAAACCCTGTTGCAAACATATTTCTTGCAGGCTGTTGATCTTTGTGACTTTTTGACCTGTTGATAATTCACAAGTAATCCTGCTGCAAACATATCAAGCAGTATTACTTTGACTCTCTAACTTTCTTACCCGAGCTGAAAATAAATCAGTGATCTAATAATTTCAATGGCAAAATTCAACAGGATATTGAAAAAAACGTATGAAAAGCCAAGTGAGGAAATATGCATCAACTTTAAGCTAGACAGATACAAGTGAGGCAATATTCATCACTTTTAAGCCTGACCTTTGGTTCAATACCTTGTGATCAATTAATCATACAATTTCATCAAAATCTATCAGATTCTAGAGAAATCAGTAAGTCTAACAAGCAGATACAAAAATTAGAACTTTTATGGATGGACAGAAAGATGTTATTTACATCCATCTTTGAGCATGAGTTTATAAGTAACTTAACTCTACCTGGGTATTAGACCACATAACTCTCCCATTCACTTGAAGGTGTTGAGGTCTTGTTCACATGCTTCACATCAGAGACATCATCAACACTATCGACATCAATGTATCACTGAATTCCTCTTTCAATGCTACATTGATATAGATCGGATATTGATACAACACATCTGTGCTGATATGTACTGTTTCACAGAGCTTAATTTTCATTTTTCTCTTCACAGAGAAATAATTTTACATAATTTTAAGTGGGAAACAGCAATCTAGTTTGAAAAATAGTGTAAAGCTAACAAAAAGCACTTTAAGGGGTAAAGCTCAGTTAACATTAAAACATACATGTAAGAAAAATCTACATATATGCATGCAGTGCACACACACACTGTAAGGCTGTGGACAAACATAACTTCAATCTAGACTGAATTCTAACGCAGAACCAAGCCATGTTACACGTGAAAATCCAGCCACACTGTTAACTGAAGAAAAAGGCCAGTATACAGTACCATTACAAGAATAAACATGGTATGATACATATAGATATGTAGAAATTGTGTTTTTATATGAGGCCTTCATGAGAAAAAACATGCCATCTTAATCTTTGCATACAAGGTTTTTTCTAGGTCTTCCTAATGCTACCTCACAAATGTGGGAAACTGCAAACAAAAAGATCTCCAGATTTAAGCATCTGATCCATCCTATGTAAATGAAAACAGTTAAAGCATATCAAAACATAAATCCAAGTACAAATATACAAATATGTGTACAGTACCTATGAATGTGTAATTAAATAATTGTGTAGAATAAGTGTGATAAATATGTATAGAGTACCCATCGCATAAAGAAATGCTTCATTTTGCTTGTACCTCTGGAATGGTAAAACTATCATTGCTTACAAAAATCCATGAAGAATTCAGGATACATACCATATATCTAACAAAAAGGAAAAGACTGTCTTTACATGTTTTACTTGAAACTTACCTCATTTCCCTGGAAATTCTGCTATCTTCATTGACTTCTTCAAATTTCTGCTGTGATGTATGATTGATGTGGGTGAAAACACCTGTACCCATATGCCAGGCTTCATCTTCATGCTGTTGACAAGCTCCCTAAAATCAAGAGGGTGTGGTGAATTATTGTTAAAATAAGAATTTCTTAAATTGGCATAATTTCTGACTGACTGACCACATTACCATGAATGCTATAATTGTTTAAAAAAATTTTTGTATCTTACCTTTATATCTTTCTCGAATGTTCTACCCTCTGAAGGGCAATTTGCTATATCCTTTAGAGGTGAACGCTGACCTATGGCGGGTAAGTGGAGTGAAGTATTTTTTCCAAACGATCCTTGATGCTTTACAGGTGAACCTAGATTCTTTTCTGGCTGCACATTTTCATCCATATTTGACAGCACTTAAAAAGAAAAAAAATGAGAACAATGACTGGCTGCTCTAGAAATTTAAGTTTTACAAACCAACAAATATATTTTTCCAGGATCATATCCTACAAGCCTTTAGACAATTCCTAGGATTCCTAATGATAAGGAATTTCTTAACTGCTTCTTAATTAGTTTGATTGTTTCAAAATGGCAAATGGTAAAAGCTCTCCAACAACTCATACTAGGCCTAGTGAAATGAAAATTCATCTTATTGCATATCAAAATGGTATTTGGGTAAATTTCTAATCTAGCCATGCACTGAAACTAGCCATGAATATCAAGTGATTTTGTTGCACAATGCTCAAGTTGCATTTACAGAATTTAATAAGAAGCATTATCCATAGCATTAAAGTTTACTGTGACATTAGGTAAGCTATCAGTGGTAAGGATCACACTAAGGATAGTCTGCAGTGTAAACAAGAGGAAATTAATATCATGTTTACATAGAACACTCAGAAATTACTTGGAAATTTTTGTCCGTACAGAGACTAATAAAATACCAGAGGTATCTCCCGAAGGAGGAACTTTTGTTCATTATGGATGCAATCCTTCGGAAAAACACTGGATAATCCTTGGACTGACGAAACCGGAGAAAGAGAGCTTGGTAATGAAATATCCATCACCTAAGTTGTATGCAAACTACTTAATGCAGTAATAATGAAGATCTGACGGAGAGAATCTAGCATACAGTAAGCCTCCCACATCAATATAATCCAGTTCTCGTTGCCACTTCAGTTACATTACAGCGTAAAAGCTTTACCTTAATTTCACCCATGACAGCAGGGAAAAGAAAAGGTAAATGTAGTCTAAAGTGTCTGTGTATTGACATTTCAAATTGTAAACATCTCCATCTGTTGATATTAGTAGCTATATATATCTCTGAAGCTACACTAAATAGCCCTACAAATGACAATTTCTTTCTTCGTGCACTGTTTAGTACCACTGAACAACAACCTACCTACTAAAAAGGCACAATATAACAAATAAATCCACAGTAATTCTTGAGGAGTACTTCTGCACTTTGAATTTAAACCTATGCCAACGCGCATGCGCAGGATTTAAATGGCAAATTCTCGCTACTAAAGATGGCAAGATGAGAGTTTCTCTTGTGATGCCTTGATGGCAGCTCACAATTTGTCAAGCTAACTTATTGCAGAAATCTGAGATACCCTCATTTTCTGTGTACAAATATAAACATTAGATTCACCATAAAAAAAACTATCTGAATGACTATTTTTCAAAAATATGTGTAAAAGAACCTCAAGCCGATCACTACTTCTGGGATAGTTTATACACTAACCACGAGAGGACTCTAGCATTTATGTTTCCTGTCTTAACGTCTTGCTCGAATTATATTTCTTCATATTTACAATATTCGGAAGAAAACGAGTTTGAGATCTACGACATTAAAGAGAAAAAATCTGTGGAAAATCTGATTAAAATGCCTGTTATTTTTTTTATCTAGATTTTATGAATGAATGATATTCAGAAAGCTGTAGTGCAAGAAGCTATAGTTTTGTTCGACGTTGCGATGCAACAGTAATAGATATTTTTAACACACGTATGTCTAACGTGTTCCCTAGTTTTATATTTAATGATAAACAAGGAATCGATAGCTACTAAATCCAGTAACATGCATATATACACAGATGGGACCCCATCCGTGCAGAACTCTGAGATGGTATGACTTAGTAGCAAAGGTGACGAAGACCAATTCTCATATGGAGTACGAATTGATGAACGCAAGGATAAATGTATTCAGAATTACGTCTGTTCCATGACTGATGCATCTCATTGAGGATTAACATTCCAGAAATATGGTCAGCCTTCGAAGAAATAAGCATACAGTCTCGGGACAAGAAACAAAAATTGTCATGTCCACTCTAAAGCCTTCACTGCCTTCCTAACATATACAATGATATGCCTCCCCTTTAGATCACAAAACTCGAGTATTATTGGTACCAAAGAATTACCAACCCAAATTCCTTCGTAGAACTACCAGAGATAAAGAGGGTAATTAGAAAACAACAGCACCTATAACGGTAGCATTCATCAGAAAAATACTGAGGGTCATATAGTAGTACTGCACAAAAGGTATGTAGGTCTTTAAAAGAATAATCGACAAGTATGCCGCAGTTCCATAATCAGAGTATTTTTTCCCTATACTTACAATTTTTTTTTTTTTTTTTTTTTTGCCCCGTCGCTGCCTCCCGCGTTTGCGAGGTAGCGCAAGGAAACAGACGAAAGAAATGGCCCAACCCACCCCCATACACATGTATATACATACGTCCACACACGCAAATATACATATCTACACAGCTTTCCATGGTTTACCCCAGACGCTTCACATGCCCCGATTCAATCCACTGACAGCACGTCAACCCCGGTATACCACATCGCTCCAATTCACTCTATTCCTTGCCCTCCTTTCACCCTCCTGCATGTTCAGGAGGGTGAATTACAATTATCTTTACAATATGTCTTATCTAGTTATATCTTTTTTCCTGTACTCCGGGTGGCAGAAGAGGCAGAGACGGCCACATACTGCCCGAGGGCCCGGTGTATAGTCAGCATAAGTACTGCTTCCGAGAGGTTAAGAGTACTAACGCTGTAGCAGATCACTACAGAAATGAAATTACTGAATAGTTTCATATGCAGGACTTCCCGAAAGTGACAGCAACTATTTAAAAGCGAACTCTTTTGCCGAACATCCTAGTCATAGTGAGTCTTATCTACTACTGCAAGCTAATAGAAGCAGTGTGCTTTGTTATCGCCTGCTCAATAAGTTGTCTTCCAAGATTTCAAAGATTCAAGTGTTTGTTTATCAAATGACTATTTGCCATTCAAAGCTTAAGTGAGGCCGCAGTAACAATGAACCTTGAAAGGTGGCTTTTGTTGATCTTAAAGTCATGCTTCAGTAATTAAACTTTGGACCCTCCCATTGATCAAGAGATATATTCATAATCTGAAGTTTTTAGGTCTCCTTTAAATGAGTGAAGTGAATTTAGCGTAGTCTATTGGGCTAGGGTGGCGTCAAGGCGGACATCAAAGCCAACCTGGGGTAGCATATATATCCTCACCTGGTTGCATAAAAGTTAAGGACAATCTCACAAATGAGTAAATGCTTGAAAGTTTTTTTTTTTTTTTTTTTTAGACATCATCGCCATTTCCCGCATTAGCGAGGTAACGTCAAGGACAGATGACTGAGCTTCAGGGAAAAATCCTCTCTTGACCAGCGTCTCTGTTCCTTCTTTTGGAAAAACGATACAGGAAGGGAGGACTTCAGCCCTCTGCTCCAACCCCTTTTAGTCGCCCTCTGCAACACTCTGGGAAAACACGCTGGGAATACGTTGAAAGTATATATATATATATATATATATATATATATATATATATATATATATATATATATATATATATATATATATATATACTTTTTGATTATTGATCATCCGACCCCGGGATACCTTTCACGTGGCCTGAATTTTTGAGGCTGCGTTGTCAGAAGCAAGGAAATGATGGACACCTTTGCAGTAGGAATTTCCTCGAGTTGACTGTACTCCTTTCCGTCCACTGACGATTATGGTGACTTTTCATAAGCATTGTAAAGAGGTAGGTTGAGTCCGGTAACACGTGTCTATCTCCCTATTTGTCTGTCTGTATGAGGTTCTTGCGTAATTCTCTAACTTTAGATAGTTAGGAGACTGAAAAACATCAATAAACATTCATGCAGTTGCAGTTATGTTTTTCTGGTAAAAACATCGACAGAAAAGAATAACGTAAATTCAGACATTGAAGTCTTAGACACAAGGGCCATAGACAGACCGAGTATTTGGGGGAGGAAGTTAAAGGGTGTGTGCGGCGGGCGCCGAAAATAGCAGAGGCCTCTCGTCGACTTTGTCCGAGTTACCGCCCCTAGCACGGGCCCAGTGGCTGCACGGCGGTCGACCCGCCTACCAGTCTCAGGTACAGTTGTAGCGGTACGCTGGATACAGTCATACAGTGTTACAGGAAAAGTGCACCAAGAGGACGAGTTGTAAAGGTTTCGTTTTTGTTTGTGTCGTCGTCAGTGAAAGAGAAGAGGGAGCAGCCATGATAATTCAGGTGAAGAATTTACCAAAAAACTGTATAAAAACAGGCATTGCGTGGCTTGATGCCCCGCCATAAGTTGAATACAGAGAATTACGTACGGCATATCTGTTCTTTGCATAATGTGCATAGTTTGTTATAGATTTACACTTACCGTCACTTAACGCACATGAGTCAAGTCTTGCAGAATAATTACGCTTTTCAATAAATCTCCTAACCGCTTGTTAAGAAATCTAACCAGTCCATCATATATACAGGAGTATACCTACCCACGGTGTAAGTATGAAGTTTCAATCATGTAATGTCCTTGAAGTACGGTGCTAAGTACAGTATAACGTGTCTAACGCAAGGATGATGGTCGAAAGTCCAGCAAACTCTCCACATAAAGGCGGAACATATACTAAAACCAGGTGTCCATTATATGTGCAAGTTCAGAGAAAGGGCAACTTAACCTCTTCAAGCAGCGCACACATAGTAGTGGTTAGCGTTGCTGACCGCTAGTCGGCAAGGCCCCCATTGGATTCGCGTCCGGGCACGACAGTCGTCCCACACCCAACCCAGGTGTCCATTCTCCCCACTGGGCTTGTCAGTGGATGGGTACCCGGCTTAGACTGGTGTGTGTGTATGTGTCTGTGTGAAAAACGTGTATCATTTAAATTTAGACGAGACGCAATAACGAAATCAGACTGGGAACCATAGCGGATTTCTCCAGTGAGCGAACACTGGCGGACCGTCAAAAATGTGATACGCTGAATAGATTATTTTTGGTTGAGTAAATAAATAGAGCGACAACCAGATTGTAGCTCTAGGTATAGACATACGGAAGATTCCTATGTTTTTAGACAGAGTAATGGATGCATCTTGAAAATTGAGCAACGACATTGACTTAAGGGCTTGCGAGATATTCCACATATTTCCGCTTGTCAGGGGCATTTGTTGACTTTGTCAAGACCTTGCCTGTGTGGTTGGAGAGGGTACGATATATGATCGCTCACGTGAACGGTTGTAAATAAACAGTTAAGATTTCTGTATTTCATTAATTATCATCTTAATTTCTTGAATATGTTATCGTGAACTCGCAGATATATCCAGTCATAAGGAGAAAAAGGTTAGTTTTTTTTTTTTATATATTTACGATCAAGACAGTGAGCTTTACTCAACAAAGTCTAAATCAACAAGGACACCTAACAAAATCTTAGGCATCCTCCTCAAGTGATGAAGAATAGCGATGAAACAAAACGTCAAGATTTTCACCAAATTATTCGAACTCCATTGTGTTTCAACATGTCCAGCTGTGTTTAGTTGATACGGAGGGGAAAAATAAGTTACACCCATGAAGACTTACCTTTTCAAAACTTGGAAGAAACGTGATTTGAGCGTCGTTCTAAGGCTCGAGGAATTCAAAGGTAATTATACTATCCTCGCTACTACACAGTACCGTACCACCACTCTTACCCACCAGCGGAGGTTGTTCAAGGACTTCCCGCGTCCCAGGAACTCGAGCTTCTAAATTCTGGCATCCTTCTGATCGCGTTCCACTGGACTTTCTTTAGCATTAATGTGTCTCATCTGGTGAGAAGGCCAAGTTGGTGAGGTGCATTCTACAAGTTGAGGGTGTGTGTTTGTGTGTGCGTGTGTGTGGTTACTGTTTTGTTACTAAGTAAATTGTCACACGCACAAATATTCGTACTTCAACCACATGTAAGGAAACCACAAATGTAAGGAAACAATACAATTATAAGTATAACCAGTCACTGTGCACAACTAAATTGGTAGAGTAATTTATAATGAAAATTCCACCAGGCGGGTCCACATACGAGGCGCGTCCAATGGTGGGAGGCTGGAGACGCGCAGTGTGTTTGTTCCATGAAGCATAAATGCTGGTATAAATCATTGTAACAGTTAAGTAGACATACATGCACATTTTTTCTTTCGAGGGAATTAAAAGGTTATAATGATTGTATAAATGTATAGATGATTAACTTTATCAACTTGTGGGAGTTGTGGTCATTGCCCCCACCGATCTCAACACCCACATGAATTCACACCAGGTTTCCCGCTCCTGTGTCGTCAGCAGCACTCCTTGTGGTGTCCGACAAATCTTACGTTACTGAGTCATCCAACGGTTGAAGGTCCCGGGTTCAGACAGCCTCCGCCCTGATGTTGCTAATATAACGGCTTCCATGCGCTTCACTCACACCTTTATTCCTCCTCTCTCTACTTGTCTCTCCTTTTGTGTATCTTTTTCTCAATTTCTCTTTTCTTTCTTCCACTTTCGTTTTAGCATTCTGTGTACATTTGTGTCTGTTCCCGCAACTCAATCTCGCGATGTTTCCATATGCAGCCGGTTTCCGGGAACACGCAGTAATTACAAGTACTGTGCAAATGGTTCGTTTCAGACAAGTAGTTACAAACACACACACACACACACACACACACACACACACACACACACACACACACACACACACCTTCAGCTTGTAGAATGCACCTCATCCACTTGGCCTTCTCACCAGATGAGACACATTAATGCTAAAGAAAGTCTAGTGGAATGCGGTGAGAAGGATGCCAGAATGGGCCCTGAAATACACGTATGAATCCTCTTTTTTCTTTTCTTTACTTCAGCTTCAGTTCCAATTCGTTTTACTGCGACTACGCTACAGTTAGAGGCTGCGGCGGCCATATTTGAATTAGGCGGGCGAGATATAGCGAGTTAAGGTAACTTTGATCTAACCTTCAGTAGGTTAGTGACCAGGAACCAACGATCGCCAAGACTTGAAACCGATATCGATTTGAGAATGAGTATAGTGACTCTGAAGGAACAGCACGAGAGAACAGTAGTTCTTCAGATAATGTTGATGCAGAAGCGGTGGGGGACACTGATCTCGACAACAGACAAAACCAACGTGTGTTCGTGTGACAGACTATGTTGCTCCCATCGAAGAGCGAATGTATATGTTACGAGAACAAGCACACTGTCGGTAAATTAAGGGGCAACGACATTGAGCAGATCACAAAATGCGATGATTCTGATTCTTTGTTTGTAGAGCATCACCCCAGCCGGGGGCACTCGGTGGTTCCTTGTCGTCTGTATATCCTTACACCTAACCTAAGATGTTCTAGCCAACTGACCAAGTATATACTAAAGGTAACTGCCTGACCAAACTTCCTAACATAATACTGCCATCCTGGTACTGGACCATTGCTTCACAGCAAATGACAACATGAATACCATGGACACGTCCTCTGAAGTGTAAAAAAGGGTGACTTTAGAACTTCCTGCACATGATGAAAAATATCTAAAATGTTGTATTTGATTTTTCTTCATAAAATAGTGCTATTTGGAAGGTGAAGAACTGCTTTGATGAGAACGTTGCGTGTAACATACGAAAGAAATTGCAGTATTTTAGGACTGAACTATGACTGCTGTTGAAACGTTATCTGCCAACATGAGCTCAGAAAACTGTACGAACTGTGTCAGTGAGGAGAAGGCGGATTTAGAAGGCGTGGCAATATTCGAGAAGTACATGTGCCACCTCCTGCCTCATAATGTTACCTGGTTGGCGAGTCCCCCTCCCTGGTGTACAGACCTCAGCCTCTCCAATGAAACTTTGGTCAGCAGGACTAAGAAGTGGGCTGAAAACTTGTCATGGGACACGTACCTACCCGAGCTACAGAGTAATGACGGCGTGGCTCCTCCCGTGAAAGTGGCAGTGAACGACGTGTTCGGGCGGCACCTGGTAGCGACGCGGAGCATTGTTCCGGGCGAAGTGTTGATCGTAGAGCCGCCTCTTATCCTCTCCCTCAGAGAGAAATCTCCGCCTTACTGCTCTACCTGCTACAAACGAGCTGAGGACTTTACATGCCCTTCGTGTGGTTTCTTCTTGTGCAGCGCAGAGTGCTCAACAGCAGAGCATCAGGAGGAATGTGCAGTCTTGCAGGGCCTGGGTCTGGGAGAGCCAACTGAGGGAGGAGAAAGGAAAAGAGAAGAAACACTTATTCGGGAACGGTTAAATACCATGCCCTCGGAACAGCGTGCTGAGGCGCAGACGCTCTTTCAGAAGGCACAGAAGGCTGCTATTCAGCAAAAACATCTCAAAATCTTGCGTTATTACATAGTAGTGCACGCCGTGCGAACGCTTCTGGCAATGAGTCATAGTGACCTGAAGAGGAAAATCATTTTGTCTCTACAGGGAAACAGTGATAAGGAATCTCAACGATACAGAGTTAACCAGAAGCGCATTGTTGATGTTTTAATGAATGAGTTACACGTTGCCACGGACTCAACGCTGGTCCACCGAATATGCTCCGTGTGGGACACAAATGGCTTTGAAGTGCCACTGGGATGGGGAACTCGTGTACACGGACTCTACCCCTTCGCCTCTCTTTTGACGCATGATTGTCGCTCCAACACCCAACAATGGTTCACCGGCGCGGGAGATCTGGTACTGAGGGCCGTGGACCACATCCCTCAAGGAGAGGTCGTCACCACCTGCTACACTGACCCACAGTGGGCCACTATGCTCCGTCAGGACCACCTGCGACTCTCCAAGCAGTTCACATGTACTTGCAGACGCTGCTGCGACCCGACAGAGCTTGGGACCTTCATGGGGTCTCCGTTGTGCCCGGGATGTGGCGGACCTGTAGTGTCGTCAGCACCCCTCGATCCCAAGGCTGACTGGATATGTCACTCTGGATGCCCTCATACTGCTACAGCCAAGGAGGTATAGTATATCAAGTATCATATTTGTATATCACTCTACTTCTCTAGTCCATTCAAAACAAAACAAAAAAAAAATGAATGTTTTTATATAACTTCCTTCACACGTTTCGTTAATACATTCAGTACAATACTGGAGTTCACTGAGACAACTCTTTTTCTAAGTTTGTGTAGATTATATGAATAATATACCTTCATAAATGCCTTCAAGATCTTAGTGGTTGTTTCATCCGTTTCCACATCCTGTTTGTTCCTCATTCTCCGCTTCCATTTTCCTCCATCTTCCGTCTGGTTATAGTAAAACTGTTATGCACATGACTAAAATCTAAATATTAATCTGGAGATCCCCTAACGAGCCCAGCCAAATATCTCTGTTTTCATTGCCGTTTACTTTTATGTCATCGTTGCTGTTAATGATTTAGTGTTCTCAATTCCTTTTTTTCAGTGCGCAATTTGTCTAGAATATTTATGCAAGTTCTTAAACTATCCATTTGAATGGTAAATTTCGTTAGGAGATGTGATTTAAACTGGATATAAAGCTGTAAGAAATGTATTTTTCTAACTTCAAAATACTTTTTCTGATCTTGCTTTGGTTGTGCGTGGTCAGGTAGCGGGTATTGGGGCGGAAGTGGGAAATGGGCTGAGGCAGCTGTGTCCAACTGACCCGGCCGCCCTCACCGCCCTTGCCGACCGACTGAAGGCTCGCTTGCACCCCACCCACCACATCCTCCTCCAGCTCCACGTCTCCACCCTCAGGACCATCGCCAACAAAAACCTTGCTGGTAAAGTAGCCAACAGATATCATTCAGGCATGGAAATATATTAATACAGTGAACTTCATATATGCATGAGAAATCAATGACTGGGGTCAGTGTATTGACGAGATATATAATGATGAGTTACGTAGCTGATAATATCACGCATAGCTGGCTGTAATAAGTTGGTGAGTAAAGCTATTTTGAAAATGCCTTTTAGAAAAGTAGAGTGTGACATTGTCTTGTCAGTATACGTTGCAATGAGGTTTTACCGACCATCATACAGTCAGTACCACACCACTCAACATTTGCCATAAACAGCCGTGTTAACCAACTTTTCTTTTCTCCTGCAGCTCACGCTGCGTGCATCATTTGTAACACACATTCTCTCTTGGAATTTGCCCACTCGTAAATACATATGAAAGAAAGAATAAATGTGTTGCTTATATTTGGGTCGTTTTGCGTATTTTTCTGTTTTAAAACGATCGCTTCCAGCCATGTGTGGGGACTGGAACTTCTGGTTGTTACTTTCCAGGTCTTCCTGAGCATCCATGATATACTGACATGATTATAATCTTCGCAGAGTTGAGCGACGAGGAGGTGTCGACGTTGGCCACCATCGCCAACCTGGTGATGGGTGTGGTGAGGTTACTGGAAGCTCCACTGACTAGGCTAACAGGTATGTTGCAGCACACTTTAACATCACACTACCGGTACTTGTTCCATGTCAAATCTGCGCTAGAATCAGGTGACGTCCACGACAATCAAGCCATCAGCACGCTAAAACAACTGACCTGTTCCTAGAACACTACACTCCCACCATGCCAGAATACCCCTGGCATCTTCGAACAGCTGCGGAATGAGATTTTAGGATTCTAATAATCTGAAGACTTTACCAAGAAATCCCGGCTCACCGCTGGCCAGCGGGGATGGGCACTACAATCCTGTAAGATCTACAACTATAGAAAGTTCATAGGTGCTCGCCCTTAATCCACTTCATTATGGTAATGGGTACGAAGTTAATGATCGTTTAGTGACAGACAAAAGATTTCCTTAACAATCTTATAGATGATGCATACTTTAACATTGATGGATATGAGAAAACAGGCGGTGACTTTTTGAGTTAATCAAATGTAAGTAAAGAACACATTTCGATGAATAGTTATATCTAACAGACTATAATGTAATACAGAAGTCTTTGAGGCAATATAGATTATAAAAGATATTTCATTTGATCGATTGTTATTACTGTTATGACTATAAAGAATATTTTCCTGTCAAAAACATTACAAGAATATGGCTGAAGAGAGAAAAAATTGGTGATAATTAAATCCATGAAGTTGTACCTGTTGAGTGGCAGAGCACCGAAGAGATCCTTACGGAATATGAGACGACTCATGGAATTTCTTGACTTGCACTCGAAACATTATAGCTAGAATTCTATATTGCTAACTAGAGAGAAAAAGCCAGAAGGAAATGATGATAAAAAATTGCTTCTGTGTTTTCCAGTGCGGGTGGCAAGGGAGGACTTGCGGCTGCAGCTGGAGATGCTAAGGCGGAGCCGGGCTGCTGGACACGACACTAGGGCTACGCTGCAGGTGTGTACTCTCTTCGTATATTTATTTAATTTTTCATTAGATTTAAATGATAATTAGTATCATAAGTATGTTTACGTACGTGGAAGGCAGAAAACCACATCACACAACTAGTGGCGTATCTAGGGTATGGCAGGTAGGGCAGGTGCCCTGGGCGCCATTTGAAGGGGGGGCGCCACTCAACAGGTATGTTTTTTGACATGCTACCCGATTGACATTTCCAACGGTTTAGTTTTGTAAGATATAAAAGAAACTCGCCTACTTTTCAACTATAGTAATATTTTGCTACTCTCAGTTGCATTACCACTTCTATGTTACAATTTTGATCAAATAAGTCTTTAAGAGTATATGTGAATTTAAGTTTGGCCTAACGCTTCAACAGTTTATTATTACACTGTATATGTATTTATGTACATCACTGTACGTACATTCTTAATCAAGCCAGGGGAGCAATTTCAGTGCTTGCCATAGGCACTATTTCCCCTATATACGTCCCTGCACACAACAGTATTTATACACCTTTCCTCAACCTACATAATCTCTCGTTTGCACTTGTCCTCTCGGTTTACTTATGTGTTACCTTGGCTGGTGTATTAGCCATTTGATAGAGAAATTTCATCAGCAGTCTTTGTATACCACAGGGATATTCCCAAGTATTCAGCACGC
Organism: Panulirus ornatus; assembly: GCF_036320965.1. NCBI lineage: Eukaryota > Metazoa > Arthropoda > Malacostraca > Decapoda > Palinuridae > Panulirus > Panulirus ornatus. Next base: position 11,653,375 of record NC_092279.1, read on the forward strand.
TGCACGCTCTATAACAACAGACTTTTTTACGAAGTTGTACCTCCTTTTTTATCGTTCTCTCTACACGTAAGTTTGTACCTTTTTCTTTGGCGGTCCCTTTCTTTACGAGTTCAGTTTGTCTTCAAAGTAATGCATCCTCACCCTTCCTCTTTACGTCTTGATTACTTTTCTCGCTCTTCGCATCGTCAAACATTAATTCATTTTTATCGAAGCTTTTTGACAAATTTCTTCTTTTCCTTGAGAAACAAATTTCCTTGCTGAACAGAATTGGATTGTAACTTGTTTGCTATACGCTCTTCACGGAATAACTATACCATGGAGTATTTAAATAACTCATGTATTCAGCTTTCTTTAAATTTATTCATTACCGTCTGAAAATTTCCCATGTACTCATCATTCCCTGTAGAATGTCTCTGCGTACCACAGGGAAATCCCCTACACATTCATATTTTCCGCTAAGAAAGTTATACTACTAACGAATTCCCAATTCACATGCCATTTTTTAATAGCTTTATTCCATAGAAAAACTCCCCATACGTTAAAAAAAAATCTCTACAGTAACCTTATACCACAGGGAAAGTTCCACACACCCACTTTGCTTATTAGAGTTTTATGCCATAATGAACATTTTCCCGTCACCATGTTAAGCTAATGCCACAATTGTGTTATTGCTACAGGCTCTCTCGATGCAAGTAGGACAATGTGAGCTGGCCTTAGGCTGGGATACTAGGATGCCCTCCTTCCTGCCTGTCCTCCAACAGTACCGGGCCATGATGGAGGCTTGCTGATGGAGTAGTGATGGAGCAACGTTGGGAACTTGATGATGGAGGCTTGCTGGTGGAGCAGTTGTGGGATCTCAGTGAAAGAGGCTTGATGGTGGAGCAGTAATGAAAACTCAGTGACAGTCTGGATGATGGAGCAGTGATGGGAACTCAGAGATGGTAGTTTACTGGTTGAGGACTGTTGGAGTAATGATGCAACTCAGTAATGGTGGAGCACAATGATAGAGGTTCAGTGGTGATGGTGGTGGGGGGAGGGGCTCAAGTAATGATTACTTTTTATGTTATCTGAGACGTTACGGGCAGCTGAGGCCCTAGCCTGAGGCCTCCCCACCCCCATTTCATAGACCATCTCATAGGGTGGATGTACAGCTGGGTTGACTTGAGACCGATTGCTGTAACCAGGGGAACTTATGCGCTCGACTGTTGTTTAGTAACGGGGACTTAGCGAGTCCAGGCTTAGTGACGTCGTGTAGCAAAATAGATCATACAGTAAGAACAGCGGATGATGCCCCAACAACAGCTATTCATACACCAGCAGTAATAAGTCGTGCAGCATCAATACCGATTCATCCAGCAAGAGTACTAGATCACGAAGCAAGAACAGCAGCTCAAGCCCTAAGAAGAGTGGATAATGAAGAGAAAAGTGGATAATGCAATGAGAATACTAGATTGTATAGGTCATGAAACAAGAACAAGGATATGATAGGCTCCTCTGAAGCGAGAAGGTCCGTGACGAGTTGTATTCCCATCAGTCTACTGACGACTCCTCTGTCGGAGATGACTCGCTCGCTGTGTGACCACTTGCAGGCAAAATTCAAATTCATATACTTGATATACTTGTGCACTGTTGAAGGAAGAATGGTTGCCTGTATGTTACATTACGGTTCAAAGAAGACAATGTAATTCGCATGTATACAGTGTTTATCATTTAGCTCGACATTGTACACAATATTTTGTTATTCACAACCAACGAGAGGGATAGATATAGGAAAACTTCATCTCCAAGACTCACAATATACTTGTAAAGTCATTAGTAATTTTCTGAATGTTTAAAGTTATGGAATTGCATAAATGATGCTTGATTATATTCCTTCAACCAGAACTGACTTGTTATCAGAGAAATTGCACAATTAAGCCAGAATATTTTTACGAATGGAAGCCATACAGTTTGAGAGAATGTATCAACAAGTTTCATTATTGTACAGTATAATACAAATTGTGCTGTTTTCATGAGATAAAACTTTTTTCTTATATACGTTTTTAAACATATGTGGACGTGTATGTATATACATGTGTATGTGGGTGGGTTGGGCCATTCTTTCGTCTGTTCCCTTGCGCTATCTCGCTAACGCGGGAGACAGCGACAAAGCATAATAAAAAAAATTTAAGCCTACCCGTGCCTCACCTTCAGTAACCTTTACACACAGATCTCCTCACCCCAACAAATAATACACTGATAAAACACACAGGCTGAGCTAACCTAACAAGCACTGTAACAAACGACCTCCCAATTCAAACTCCAACACGCCAGACATTTTCCTATCACAAACCACACTCCCCAGACAAACACGATGGACACTCCCGTCTACACCGTGGACATCGCCCATCACTACAAACAGTTTCAACATATCCCAAGACTCTTCATGCCCATGATGCAAGTTGCAACAGCCATAAAGGAGACACAGAATACAAACTACTCAATTGCTCTGCACATTCTTCACAAAAACGCATACACACAACATTCTTTTACCTATGGTCCACACCGGTGGACGTGGCCAGCTTCCTAAGTGCTGTAGGAACCTAATGTAGAATGGACTCCTTGGGCAGAACTTTTCACTTGAAAGGAATTGACATTTTTCTACGACTGGATGTGGCGCAATCTTGGTCTACAGCCTTTAGAATGATCCTGGGTTACACCACACCAGCGCTTTGAAAAAGAATTGGTCCTAGGGTGATATAAATATGGATGTGCTGGAAATGAGATGTTTGAGGACAATATGTGGTGTGAGGTGGTTTGATCGAGTAAGTAATAATAGGGTAAGAGAAATGTGTGGTAATAAAAAGAGTGTGGTTGAGAGAGCAGAAGAGGGTGTTTTGAAATGGTTTGGTCACATGGAGAGAATGAGTGAGGAAAGATTGACCAAGAGGATATATGTGTCAGAGGTGGAGGGAACGAGGAGAAGTGGGAGACGAAATTGGAGGTGGAAAGATGGAGTGAAAAAGATTTTGAGTGATCGGGGCCTGAACATCCAGGAGGGTGAAAGGCGTGCAAGGAATAGAGTGAATTGGAACGATGTGGTATACCGGGGTCGACGTGCTGTCAATGGATTGAATCAGGACATGTGAAGCGTCTGGGGTAAACCATGGAAAGTTCTGTGGGGCCTGGATGTGGAAAGGGAGCTGTGGTTTCAGTGCATTATTACATGACAGCTAGAGACTGAGTGTGAACGAATGGGGCCTTTGTTGTCTTTTCTTAGCGCTACCCCGCACACATAAGGGGGGGGGGGGGTGTTGTTATTCCATGTGTGGCGGGGTGGCGATGGGAATGAATAAAGGCAGACAGTATGAATTATGTACATGGGTATATATGTATATGTCTGTGTGGGTATATATATGTATACATTGAGATGTATAGGTATGTATATTTGCGGGTGTGGACGTGTATGTATATACATGTGTATGTGGGTGGGTTGGGCCATTCTTTTGTCTGTTTCCTTGCGCTACCTCGCTAAAACGGGAGACAGCGACAAAGCAAAATAAATAAATAAATAAATATATATATATATATATATATATATATATATATATATATATATATATATATATATATATATATATATATATATATATTTTATCCCTGGGGATAGGGGAGAAAGAATACTTCCAACGTATTCCCTGCGTGTCGTAGAAGGCGACTAAAAGGGGAGGGAGCGGGGGGCTGGAAATCCTCCCCTCTCGTTTTTTTTTTTTTAATTTTCCAAAAGAAGGAACAGAGAATTGGGCCAGGTGAGGGTATTCCCTCAAGGCCCAGTCCTCTGTTCTTAACGCTACCTCGCTAATGCGGGAAATGGCGAATAGTTTGAAAGAAAGAAAGATATATAAAATGTTATATGAGACTAGCTTGAATATTGAGTCTTATGCTTGAAATTCTAAAATCCGGATACTATAACTTTGGTCGGATTCTTCGGGTGCGAACGGTTGATGTGTATGTTTACATTCAAGCCAGCTGAGCAACTCTGGAATGAACTTATCGCAATTTGCACAAAGTTAAGGTTCGCCGAATGAAGATACGTGTGCAGTTAGAAGGAAATGCGCATCGAAGTAGAATTTACATATATAAACGAGCATTAGTTGGGAGCGGGAAGGCTTCATGTTACTTGTTATAGAAGTGAACGACAGGACAAAATTAGCATGGCAAACCCTGGGAAGCTCGGAGTTGATGTGATAATTAATAATATAAGCGAAAACCCTTGCTGCATTCACGGTAAGTCTTCGAATTATTTTCTGTATGAACTATTTGTGTGTCAAGACATGCAAGGTCCAAGCCTGGCTCGGACTTATGTCAATGTGAGTCCGTTCTTTGGTGTGTCGTGACTGGGATAGGTAGGTTGTGTGTCTCACGAGTGTATGGGCGGATTTAGGTGAACATATGTGATGTGTATAATAACTTGTGTGAGGCCAGTTTATCATTCAAATCATTGGTTTGATGTGAATTCCTGTTGTTTGGTTACTCTTCTGAATTGTTATTCAATGGAGGCACAAATTTAGAGAGATTTAAAGATTACACAGATTATAGTCGTGGATGTGTTGTGAATGGTCTCATGAAACCAGAGTGCCATTCACGCAGAAGGCTGGGTCCCATGATTGACTCGTATGGGCTAAGACTAGCTGATCAGAGGATGTTGAACTCCTGCTGTCCTTCTTCCCTGAGCTTCATCAGCATACCTTTGTAGTCTTGCATGACCTGGTTGAGGGTGGAGAAAAATCACTGTTCTCAAGTTTCAGATTGTTGCCATGTGTCACCCATGTGGCTTGTTGGATGTATTAAAGTCAATTCTCTCAAGTGCCAACACAGTTTGATTAAACATCTGTGTTTTGTTTTTAGGGATACTGCATCCCATACTTTTTTTTTTTTTTTAGAAGCACTAGTTGCTATATTAGCATGTTTTTCACTATGAGATGAGATCTGGTTATACAAAGGTTGTCATGCAAAGTGACAAAGAGACCAGTGGGGAAATTTAGATGAACACTCAGTAACTTATAAGAGTGTTTCATTGATTAAAAAAGAAATAAGATAGAGAAAACTTCACAAACTTATGAATCATAAGCTTTTGAGTCACAAGCTAAAAAAGGCATGGGATAGCTGTATTATAAAATCAGAAGTGACAGGGTGAATTACAGAAGACTATTACATGAGGAAGCATTACAGAGAAGTACAGTCTTACCAGTTTTAATCTGCTGATTAAGGTATGGAGTAAGTGCTGTGGTGATTATGGGTACTTGGAGATAGTATCTGAAATGAAAATGAGTTGTGGATAAAGTGTTAAAATACTCTAGCCTTTTATTTTTAACTGAAGAAACGACTGATGAATACATTTGAATATATAGAGACGTTGAGGGATACTGGTTGGAGAGAACTTTTTGTGTGCCAGTGAATGATGTTCAAAGTATCAGATTAGGGGAGAATATACTGTAAATTATATAACATGAATATATCAGTATATACACCTGTGATTTTAAATATGTTGTATTTACCTAATGATATCCCTTTTTTTCCCCTTAATGCTTGCAGGCCCCACCATATTGTTTGAGAGGTTTCATGGTAATGGACAGAGTCGACAGTTTTATGCATGTTCTGCATGCAGAGACCGGCGTGATTGTTCCTTTTTCCACTGGGCTGATCAGAAGATAGCTAATGGTAAGAAAGATCTGTGGACCAAACTGATTAAGGAATCAAGACAAGGAAAGTCTCATGAAGCTGAATATAAAAGGTAAAGCAGTAGGAGCCTGTTGGCTCTGTTTTACCTTAGTTTATTTGCTTTATGTGAGAGGTTGAGTAATTGTAAAGACAACATAGTAAATGACAACAAAGTCAACTTGGATTAGCACTTGTAATCATACCCAGTATTGGTGAAATGTGAGAGTGATAATGCAGTGGTTGGTAAAGTGTATTGATTAAGCACTTGGTAAGCACGTAAGAAATTTGAAGAGACATTAAAATGAACAGTAAGGAAACTTAAGAGGGTTCTGTAAATGTGAAGACTTTGGTTAAAGTGGTCCGATGCTTTTCTTATGGTTTGCTGTTTAAGATTTCTCTGAACTTGTACTTGACATGTAAGCTAAGATGAATTTCCAAGTTTGTTGCTTTTGCAGCTGATGCTTTTATTTAGCTGGCTGGATGCTCCTCTCTTCCTTTCTTTTGATCTGTGCATGCATGTGCTGTCATAAGTAATGATTCACTCTACAGAAACAAACTGAATGTGGTATTATAAAAGTTGTTTCCTGTGGTTGAATTGCTAGTCTTATTGACAGAACCAATTATTTCAGTCTTACTCTGTTAGGTGAATAGTTGTCATTACATGTTACTGGTTTATGTTTGGGCTGTTAGGATGGGTTAGTATTGGGGCAAGGTAGGTGAAGCAGTTGCTGTAACTGGCCATGAATCAGCACAGGCTTGCAAGAGCTCAAATCCTATGCACAGCTATATGCCCACACCCATCTTACATGTTCATACTTCCCTCAGAAGTAACCATTTATTTACCCAGGAAAAAAGATTTTATGTCAGATCAACTTTTATGTGTTTTTTTATTCCCACAGATTGGAAGCTATAAAAGCTCTACCAGCCTCTGAAAGAAGTTACTGTACATCATGTTCGGTTCTGCTAGGTGGCACTGAAAAATCTAGTCATACTTCATGTGCACTGATCTTTCCTATTACTAACAAGCAGTTAAGCCATCCATCAACTGTAAGTAGACTTTGTAGATTGTTGTTTGTCAAGCTGTGTCTCCTTGGATTGTAGAAAACTCATATCTTGAAGGAACAAAATAGCTAAAGGATTGACAGGAATTCTTGGGAGTCTCATTTCAGTGTTACAGCTCTTTTTCTTATGATTAGGATGGCCATCCTCTTTTAGTGTCATATGCTTTACATGTTTCTTTATATTTTTTTACAGATTTTGGAATGTTTGATAAATTGGTGTTAAGACAGGGTGATACATGACTTGAAATAATGGGGGGCAATATAGTTGATCACTTTTGGGAGCTTAATTGCTTGCTGCTGTGTGCTAGCTGATTTTTAGCACTTTGTCCAGTAGCAATATTGCCTGATAATGGCATGTGATCAGACAGTTTGTATTTGGTATCTCCTTTACCTTTCGTGCCTGAATTGTTTCTTCTTATCTACAGTGCATTGGAAATTGCATATTTTTTTTGTTCTATAGCACTGTTTGTCTGATGAGGAATTTGATCTTGTTTCTACTGCTGAAGACTTCTAATGATTAACCCCCCTTCTAACCTGTATGCTTGTCATATTGATTATTGCTTTTCATTTCTTTTTTGGTGCTCAGTTTGTGTATACATGGTCAGTAACTGATGCCTTTTGTAGGAGAGCTAAAAGATTTTTAATGTGATATTTTTGGAAACACGTCCTCTGCTCAGGCATGGTGGTGGTAATGGAGGGTGTGGTAGCCTTTTGTAGGAAAGATCAGACTATAAACATGATAGAGAGATTCCTAGTATTAACAGAATTTTAGATAAAACATTGTGAACAATGAGAGTTAAGGTTCAATGGAAAGATAAACATAGAAACAAGATAAAAGTTGCAACCAGGTGTTAGGGGTTTTGTTTTGCCCACACATTTGTAATGAATAAACACCTGTTTTATGTGTCCTTAAACAATGAGAGCTGAAATGAATAAATATACAAATGAGGAGAGCTGCAGCAAGGTGGCTGGTCTCCCTTCTTTCATACATGTTTAAAAGGTGTAAACATCATTTTACACAATTTAGAAGTCATGGAAAAGCATTATAAGCATCTCAGATTACTATTATTGATAAAATGATAAGTAAAACATGGTGAACAATGAAAGCATAGAAATATACAAACAAATGAGGAGAGGGAAAGCCAGGAGGCTGGACTTGGCTGTATGTTTGAAAAGAATTAATAACCATTTTAATATTTTCTGGAAATGATGAAAAAATATTAAAGTGTCATATTTACAACGTTATTAGAATGATAGATAAAGCATGATGATGAATGAGAGACTAGAAATATACATACAATTGAGAAAGGCAGCAAGTTGATATTTCTTATTAGTTTTTATAATTGGATTCACCCCCATTTCAGGGAGATGAGGCAACTTATCCTCACGAAACAACAGATGTATTAGTATACTGCATTTATAGATTATATTGATATAAATCACTTGAAAAGTTCACTAAATATTAAATAAGTCCAGAGCAAATATTTGAGGGGTCAACACACAGTGGAACATAAAGTTTGACTTGGCTGATGGGAGTGCCATTGGGTAATCAGATATCCACTCATGAGCATCATCTAGTCAGTGTTCAGAAATGTGAAAGATAAGATGCATAGTGCTAATGCATCCACTCTTACGAAATTTCCATAGCCCAACATCTTCCCACCCACCATAATTTTGATACATGGCTTGTATTCAAAATTTTTGGGTTATAAGATGGTCCTGCTTTCAGAAAGTCCAAGTATGGGAGATACTGCTCTAGTGCAGAGCCAGTAGAAATTAGAAATATGTAAGACGTATGACCATCTGAGTTTGGATAAGCCAAGGCTTGAATTTTGAGAAACTGGAGTTGGAAGTGTTCTTTATAGTATTGATCTTTCATATTCTGATTAAGCTTTTGGGCATTAAATGTATCAGTGCATTATTATTTCTTTATTATTATATTTTTCTAGTTTCTGCCACCAAAAGAGAGTTCAAAACTTGAGGCCCAATATTTGTTTACATCAAATAGTGTGGATGTCATCATAGGTATGCTGCAAAATTTACAAGCTTCAAGAGTTTTATGTATTGGTGCCCCTCGTATCCATGAAGCTATTACAGACACCCCACAACTGAACATGGTTTCACTGTTGATGGATATTGATGACAGATATGTAAGTAGTATGATTTCTTTGTATGTATGCATTTGATCCTATCAATGTAGATGAGAGATGTAATTATAATGATAATGTAACTCTTTAAGAAAATAATCCACTTTTTTATATACTCTGTCTTTGCACTTCCATCTGACTGTGTTTTCCTTTTTCTCATTTGTCACATATAGAAATATAGTATTAAGTAGGACATTATCTCAAATTTCTCTTTAAGGTCTTTTTTCAACAGTGTTCATTCTTCTCACCTGAGAGCTGTCTCCGGTACAACATGTTTAACCATCACTTTTTTGATGAGGAAAAGGCAAAGAACACATACAAACAGTTCATCACTGAAAATGAAAGTGAGTGTAGTTGTACCAGTATTTTATTTCAGATACTTTTGCCTAAGATTGCAGGAACAGAAGTACCCAAATTATTTATAGTAGTGTAACTAGGATTTAACTTTTCAATACTTGTAGGTTGCAGTGTGTATGTGATTATTATGTGACTTTAAACATTATATTGAAGTTAGTATACTTTGATGCAGCTTGCATAATTTTCATTCATTTAGAAAATATTTTTGCAAGCCAGAGCTACTCAAATAGCTTTTTTAATAGTACATTACATTCTTTAGTTAGATATGGAAGGCATTGAGGGAACAAATTGTTTTAGGAGTATTTGATAGATCTCACAAGCTACATATATGGATGGAAAAATTTTGTGATTTAAAGTGAGAATTTGATATTCCTGTGTCAAACTCTCTGTGGGTACTTTTATTTCACCTGGTTTGTAATAAGGTAAAATAGGGAGTCATGCTTAAGAACATGCCTTTAATAAGCCCAAAGCTGATTTTTTGCAACAATAGTATTTTCAGGATTAGCTGGTGTAAAGAAAAACTGTAGATGAAATGAGATGATCAAGCCAACAGTGAACTCTGAGGAATGGAATGCAGAGAGTAAATTCATTAGGCCATGAATATAGAAGTTGAAAAAGTAGTGAGCTAGACTTAAAAGGACACTAAACATTGATTTCATCAAAAGGAAAAAAATGAAAATTCTAAGACTAATGATGAACAGCATGGTTTTTGGAAGTGGTTGAGGATGCAGATCATATGCATGCTTTGAAGAATGTGTGAAAGAAATACTTAAAGAACAAGAATGATTTGTATGTGGCATTTATGGATCTAGAGAAAGTGTATTATGGGGTTGATAGAGATGCTTTGGGGAAGGTGTTATGAATATATGGTGTGGAAGGAAAGCAGTGAGGAGTTTTTTAAAAGAGTAAAGTATGTGTGTGAGTAGGTAGAGAGGAGGTGAGTGCTTCTAGGTAAAGGTGGTTATGCAGTATAGGTGTGTGATGTTACCATGGCTATTTAATTTGATTATGGATGGGATGATGAGGGAAGTCAGCATCAGGGTCTTAGGGAGAGTGGCAGGCATACAGTTTGTTGGCTGAAGGGATTTATGAGTTGAGTCAGTTGTTTTTTGCTGATGGCATGGCACTGGTGGTAGATTCAAGTGAAAAATTGAAGAAGCTAATGTCTAAGTTTGGGAGAGTGTGTAAAAAGGGAAAGTTGAGAGTGAATGTGAATGAAGTAAAGGTTATTAGGTTCTATCTACCTACTTATATCTCTGATGTCTGTTCCAGTTGGAACTTCCTCAAAAGGGTTGCCATGGCAACAGAGTCTCTTTAACCAAAGAACTCCAGTTAAGTAGTGTAAAGAGGCAAGATGGTTAGGTTGTGAGCTTGAACTGAGAAAACTTGGAGGAAGTGAATTGTTTTAGATACTTGGGAGTGGCCATGGCAGTGAATGGAACTGTGGAGGCTGAGGTGAATCATAGGTTGAGTTAGGGGGTAAAGTTTCCTGGAGCAGTGAGGAATGTATGGAAAGAGAGGTCACTATCTGAAAGGGCAAAAATTATTATGTTTGATGGTATAGTAGTCCCAGTGGTGGTATATGGATGTGAGGCATGGGTTGTAGATGAGAATGTACCAAGGAGGGGGTGAAATGTTTGAGGATGATATATGAAGTCAGGAGGGTTGATTAAGTAATAATAGAGAAATAGAGAGATAAGAGAGTGCTGAAGCGGGTGTAATGAAATGGTTTGGGCATATGTAGAGAATGCGTGATGAGAGGAAGACTAAGAGGATGTATGAGTCAGAATTGGAGGGGACAAGAAAAAGGAGACCAAATTGGCAAGGGAAGGTTGGCGTGAATATGATTTTGAGTGCTCGCGGCCTGAACATGCAGGAGGTGAAAGGTGTGCACAGAGTAGAGTGAAATGAAGCAGTATTGTATACAGGTGGCAATGGGCTGAACCAGGGCATATGAAACAGCTGGGGTAAACCATGGAAAGTCCTGTGGGGATTGGTCGTGATAGGAGGCTGAGATTTTGATGCATTACATGTGACAGCTGGTGAATGGATGAGAGCAAATGAGGTCTTTCCTTTGTTGCCTTTTTCTGTTACTTCCTTCCTAATGTAGGAAATGGCATAATATGAAAAAAATAAACTTTTTAGAAGAGAGATGAGTGTGGGAAATGGGTCTCTTAAAATTGAATATGTTTTAGGTAAGGTTGGAAGAATGCTTTCAAAATAGTAAAGTCAAGGGCACTTATTTAGAGGAACAAGGGGGATACATCCCCTCCTACAAGTGATTGAGGTATTTGATCCATTGATAGCAAAAAAAGTAAAAGTGTAATATATTGGCATGATTATGAACATATTTATTTTTTGGAATGAATAAAATGGCTTGTATCTTCAGATTTGGTGATAGTGGCAGACCCACCATTTGGTGGGAGGATGGAGTTACTTGCAAATGATCTAAACAAGATCCAGAATGACTGGAGAATAGCCAGGGGCTTAGAATCTGAGACAGAACTACCAGGTTAGATAGTTTTATACAGTGGATGTGAAAAGTACCTTTTCTTTATGTAACTGGTATATGGGGCACCCACCTACCACTTTCTGCACCCAACACATTTCTCTCACATGTGTAAGCTTTGCTTATGTAAATACCTTCCATTCCTTGCCCTATTTCCTCGCTTATTTACTTACCTTTTGCCTTTCCACTCATTATCTCCTGGTCTGTTTTCACATGTCTTTTCCATGATTGCTCACTTTCACCACCCTCTTCCCACATTATTTTCTCTTTTCCTAAAGCCTGTACAGACCTTCACCCTTGCCTTCATCAAGATTATACACCTCATTGGCTGCCCGAATGAGCACATTCATATGTAAGACTCTCTGCTTTGCACACCTGTTGTTTAGTACATGATTTAGTAATGCATGCTTATCATCTACCCTACTCACATGTATGTTTATGTATATTCCTCTTTTTAAACAGTATTTCCAATCACCACCCATTTTTTTCAGTACATGCTCCACAAACTGTTTACCTTTTTCATTCACAACACTTGGTACCACATGCCCCCCAACTGTATCGTCAGCTGTAATATTACCCTCTCTTGTATGCAAATTACCTATCATTAATACTTAATCTCTTGCATCAAAATTGCTGACATAATTTCTCATTTCCTGCCAGAACACTTGCCTCTCTTTGGTACTTTTCTTTTTTCTAAGTGGATAAGCACTAATAACCACACATTTCTCATGATCCAGTTTTGTCTTTAGTATGAGTCTCACTTCATTACACTCATACATTCCCACACCTCCAACTTCAGTAGACGTGCTATCTGTTCTTTAGGTCTCACTAACTCAGACTTTACTCCTCAGACATTCCCAAACAATTGTTCACCCTTTGCTTTGAGCTCTGTTTCACTCAGAACCAGATTATTCCAGGTTCCTACCTATGTCTCCCTTTTCCCCATCATGGTTACTTTGAAACACATTAATGTGGTGAAAGAGACTCAGTAATATTGTCTGAGAAAGTTCCTCCCACTTTGTTTAACTTATCATAATAATAAAAAGAATGAGGATGCCCATAGTAGATTATGTAATTCCTGAACATGTTTGGAGTATTTAAGGGAGTTGAAGAGCAAAATAAGAAAAGAATTTAAGATATAGTATAGAAAGTTCTTTCATGGTATGTATTTAGACTGATTTTTTCTTGTTTGTTCATTTCAGTGCTCTTCATTTTTCCATATTTCATGGAACCACAAGTCATTGCAAACTTGCCCAGTTACACAATGCTTGACTATCAAGTAGACTATGACAATCACCCACTGTATTCATCAGGTGTGTATCTCAAGTTACATTTCGTTTTGATACACACTATTGTCTGTATGCACCAGTGTTTTTCAGTAAATCATGCATTTTGTTTGTGAAACTCAGTATTTGAACCCAACAGTAAATGAGGGTTACTAATGCTTGAAACCATGACTAGATTGGATACTATATTAAATAGAAAACTTTTAGAGTTCTGTAGAAGTCTGGTAGGGATGGGGGACTGGAAAGTGAGTTATTTGCAGTTAGCAGATGACACAGTTCTGGTGCCAGACTTGACTGAGAAACTGCAGAAGTTGGTTCTGAATTTGGGGGTCTGTGAAAGGAAGAAGTTGAAAATTGATGTGAATAAAAGGAATGAGGTTTAGCAGAGTGTGGTTTGAATGGAATGAAGCTTCAGGAAGTGGGGTGTTTTACGTACTTGGGTGGATGAGGGGGCAAAGGTTTTGGCTGTATTGAGGAATACATAGAAAGAGAGATCACCTTCTATGAGGCCAAACTGGGTATGTTTCATATTATATTAGTCATGGCAGTGCTGTGTGGATATGAGTAATTGCCCAAAATGGAAAAGTAAGGAAGAAGGTGGATGTGTTTGAAGTGAAATACCTGAGGATGATATGTGATGAGAGAGCTGATTGAGCAAGGAATGGCATTGTGAGAGAGGGATGTAGTATTTGGAAAGTATGTTTGAGAGAGATGAACAGGTGATTAGGGTTTGTAGATTTGATTTGGACGTATGGAGAGGATGAGTGTGGAGAGACTGACTCAGTGGATGTATATGTCAGAAGTGGAGGGAATAAGGAGGAAGGGTGGAGTGAAAGATGCTTTGAGTTACAGGGGCCTTAATATGCAGGAGGGTGTGAAACATGCATGGATAAGAGCAAACTGAAGCACTGTGGTACACGGGAGATGACGTGCTATATATGGGAGAATATGGCTCATGAAGCATTCAGGGGAAACCACTGAAATGTCTATGAGGCTTGGTTATGGGTTGGGTGGTTCTGGTTACAGTGAAATATAGATGACAGCTAGAATGTGGATGTGAGCAAATTGCTATTTCTTCATCTGCTTGCCAGTGTGGTAAACAGTGAACAAGTATGGAAAACTTTTTTGTCCACACGATTTGTAGAAAATGCTATCTGTGTATATTCTATGTATTACTGAAAAGTAGTAACAATTTTGTTGTGTGCCTCCTGATGCATATCTTCTGACAGTTGTAGGAGTAGGAGAACAGGGAAAAATGAGAAACAGAAAAGAGATATGTTGTTATTCTGCTATGAATATATGTGTGGTAGGCTATGAGCTGATACTGTTAAGTGGAGGTCATAAAGAATAAGAGTATGTTTAGCTTAGAGAGGAGACTTCAAAAAGATCATCTTTGAATATCCTATAGATCTCTTTTGGTAATGCATTAATGGATAACCATAGCCATATGACTGAGTGCATTTAGCATTTGCCTAAGAATTTATACTGCAGTTTTACTTTATTTGGTTAGTTGAGAGTATGAAAAGGATTGATTATAGGACTGCTTCATAGTAAACACTGTTTTGTTCTTTACTTTTTGTATGTTATTTTATATAACATTACTTAGCATGAACATTTGATTTTTTCCTTTCCCTGTTTGTGACTTCCTCTTCTGATTCATGCTTTTCATAGGACTTATTGTTTTCTGTATTTCAGGGCCAAAGAGCATGAAAAACGGCTCTGCTGTAAGAGTGTTTGTTAACCAACCACGGTCATTGTTTCCACTACCAGAAAGTGAAGGTTACCATTTTTGTAAACTGTGTGATCGTTGGGTTAGCATCAGTAACAAACACTGTGAGAAGTGTAATGGCTGTATGTCTAAGGTTAGTGTCACACACAATTGTCTATGCACTAAACTGTGTTATAGATATGGGGGAAGGAAGATTGGAAGAAATGACAGAATTAAGTATTTGGGAGCTATCCTAGGTTAGTTTGACGATATGGAAGGAGAGATAGTGGAGAGAGCAGTACACTGTAGGAGTGTCATCGGTTCCTTTAAGAGAATAATGAAGAGTAGGAATATAAGTATGGAAGTGAATAAAGGATTAAAGTACAGCATAGTCCTCCTTACCCTGACCTGTGCAGCCAGAACATGGACATGGAATGAGTTACAGAAGTCAAGAATCCAGGCTGTGGAAAAATGAGTTATT
Source organism: Panulirus ornatus (assembly GCF_036320965.1). NCBI lineage: Eukaryota > Metazoa > Arthropoda > Malacostraca > Decapoda > Palinuridae > Panulirus > Panulirus ornatus. The sequence goes on from NC_092279.1 coordinate 11,668,624, forward strand.
TGAAAGGAGCATGTGATGTGACTAGATGGAATGAAGAAAGTAATGAGTAGGTGTATGAGAGAATTGATAAGGCAGTGAATACAAAGAAAATAAATTTAAAGTGGCAGAGTGGATGAAACATAATGCTCTGAGTTGGTTTGGGCCTGTGGAAAGAAGCAAGATGGGGAGTTTACAAGGAGAGTGTATGATAGTATGATGAAAGGGGTTGGTATGAGAGGAAAAGTGCCTGTGACATGGGGAACTAGAGTGGAAGAGCACTGGAGAAAGAGAATTAGTATAAGAATGCATGGAATGGAGTATGCAAGAGAGATATGTAAGGCCAGGGGTAAGTGAAGACTCTCTTACCATGGCCACTCCCTTGATGGGATTTCCTGAAGGGAACGAGCATCAGAGATATAGACATATAAGTAGAACATACTTTATCACATTCCAAGACAGGAACACTAACTTTCAGATATGCACTTTATCATCTTTTACATATCAAGTCATCAGAATACAAAGAGATATATGAATATGTGCCTACACATACACAGATGTAAGTATATGCACAAGTTCAAACATGGTACATTTGAGTATTCCAAATCTGAACATTTACTTTCGGAAGGTGTGTTATTGTTATTTATTTGAGCCCTTTTGTATTGGAAAGGATTGGGTGAGGGGCAAAGAAATAAGGGTATAATACAATGCTTAATGAATAAGTACAAAAGTGATATAGATCAGCATGATTTATTTGCTACATGAGGTGGCCTCATAATGGCCTTCAAAGCCAATGTGTGTTAGCTTAAATCCTTGCCAAACTCTCAGATACTTATGCAGAAAATTTAAGGACTCTAGGTTTGGTTGTGAAAGACTAGCTCACAAATGTACAAATGTTTGAAAGTATGCATTAGATCAGAGGATGTTAGAGAAGGAAGTTGACCTTAAAGGGCTACTTACCTTCATGATATTGCATCATGTTGGCTAACTCTGTTCTCTTTAGATGAAGTATCTTCTTTTTATAATTATTACATATTCATTATTCACACTTTTGCTTTCTTGTTACAATAGGTAAGAAATATGATTGTTTATGCTTCCTTTACCAGTTATTAGACATTTATAATGTCTTTAGTCCATTCACAATAACTGGTTCCTAATCATGGCATCTGTAAGTCCCATTCCCCTGTTATGTTATAACATTGTGCTGGCTGAATCTGTTATTATTATGTGAAACACTTTCTTTTCTTTATTCATATCTTGTTCAATTTGTTTACCACATAAATCTATAAAGTTGGGAATAATGGGCAGTTTGGAAAATGTGTGACTGGAATTGTTTGGTGGGTTGGGTGGCAGTTTACATTATTCATATTTTGTGTAAGCCTGCCATTTGTTCCTTGATGGACGATGTTAATTACAGCACTTGGTTAGCATGAGGATGAAATACTGAAAAGTCAACTGTATAAATGAAGGAGAAAGATGAAGGATTTTTTTTTATTTGCTTATGTAATTACATATTGCAATATGTACTGATAGTATACTAAAAATAATTAACATAGTTTGTCATATGGTCTCTAGCATTTTAGATTTGGGATACTCAGGTGTACTGGGATTGATCTTGATATATCCTCAAAATTTGTTAGGTTATAAAGTCAGAAGTCTTGTTCACAATATCACTTAAGTGAATCAGGGGATGTATAAGCACCTCTGTTGAATATATGCACTGAAAGATAATTTCAGCTCTTACAATGTTTTGATATGTTTCAGTGTCAGGCCTCTCAGTATCTTCTTGAATAAGAGAGTAATTGCTTTTCTCAAGTAAAAATGCCTTTTTTTTTTTTCAATACTGCAGGATGGAAGAATGTACAGACACTGTGATTTGTGTAAGAAATGCAATAAACCATCATGGATTCATTGCTCAAAATGCTTTCGTTGTCAGCCACAAGATCACAAGTGTGAGGTACAAGCTGGTCAGAAGTTGAGATGTCATGTATGTGGATGCTCAGGACATAAGCGCAGAGATTGTCCCAAACGAAAAGTAAGCAATTGATTTGTGCCTCACATGTGGGCATTAGGGTGCTGTTTGAGATGAATAACATCTGATACTTTCTTATGTGTTTGGAACTTCAGATTATCAGTAGCACACTGGAAGTAGAGTTACTTAGCAAAAAGTTATAAAAGTCTGCACAGTAGTAGAGGTCAGATATATGTATTTACAGTTGCTTCATTCTTTTGAGATGAGCTTTGATATAGATTTTTGTGGAAATTTTGTGGAATTATGAATGTTTTATCAGCTCTATGATATTCATTTCCTTTTACAGGTCAGTGATACCACATTTAGTGAGGAACCAAAGAAGAAGAAGAAGAAGAAGAAAAATAAGAGCAGTTATCCACAAAGTCTTGAAGAAGAACGAGAGAGAAATATGAATATATTTTCCTAGTTGATATTGTAATTCATAATGATTGTTGTATATGATTTGGGACTTATGATATTTTAATATGCATATTGTTGCCTTTTGAAAGAATTCCTGAAGACACTTTGTGTAATTGTTAATAAATTATTT
>NC_092279.1:11676160-11693660 GCF_036320965.1 Panulirus ornatus
CGTTTCGGCTCCAGCCATGTGAACGCCTGCCCAGAACTTCATCGCTTATACTTTGTTTTTCTGTTTTGAAAGCGTAGATCACAATTTTATTCAAAACAAAACGAAACGAACCAGAAACTGTTAACAACTTCATACAAAACTTTTATTCAATTCAGTTTTTCACGAGATATGCCTCGCGCTGCAACATAGGTAAGTTTTTTTTTTTTGTCACTAAAGTGCTCGTTTACCTTGAAATATTGATATATGTTTGAATTTTTCTCCGTAAGCGGTCATGCGTCTCATGATAAGTCGAATGCCATGATTGTCAGTCTCAATAAAAGTAAGGGAGTTAAAAATTATTGTAAGAATTACAGTAGAATTATTTCCTATACAGTTGGCAAGATATATGGTACGATTGCTATTGATTCTGCTTAAAGAATGATTGAATCCTGTGGGTTAAGGAAAAGGTTAAAAGTAATGTTTGTACTTTATATGTTTGATATATATTAGAAATTCGTACTCAAGGACCATTAAAGATTGGTAAATATGAAGCCCAACTTACTAAAGAGTAAGGTAAATGTCTTGACCTGATTTTATGAAGGAAAGAGTTTTGTAGCATTAAAGGACTTACAAAAGTCATGCGATGTTTAAAGCACATGTAGGAAGTTCTATGTATTGTGTGTTTCACGGCAGCACAACATCACAGATGTTAATGTCTTATGGATTTGGCCGGATATATTAAAGGGTGGGGGTGGGGATGGGGATGAAATGTGTACTGCAGAGCCATGTTACACCAGAAGCACAATTAAACCACATTCATATGTTGATGATGGCGCTGTTTAGCTAGCTGACTCAAAGGAAAATAAGTAGAATGAGACTCTTTTTGATGATGTGTGTAGGAGGGGATGTTGAAGGAAACTTTTTTTTTATTCATATATGGGAAGTTACAGTGTAATATAAGTGTAAATGGATAAGAATTTATTGCAGATGATTGTGGAGATTCGGGAGTGACTGTCATGAAGGATGACACCGGGAAACGTGAAGTTAATGTTAGTCATGCACAGGGGATGAAAATGGAAGGGCACTGACACCTGTGGTGGATGGAAGGAATCAAAGAGTATGTCTTCCCAGCTTGGATGTATGGAGGTGATGCCTAAGTTGTAGTAGTGTCAGATACATGAGAGGTTAGAACGGGAGAGATGACAAGATGATTAAAGCTGCATTCAGGACAGGAGATGAAAATCAAATATGCCAGAAAGACATGTCTGGTATGAATTGTCTGAAATACTTCTAATCGAAAGCCTGGCGAGGAGATGGTGACCATATTGACCACATGGCAGATGATAAGTTGGTGAAGGTGTCTGGTAGTATGGCTGAGGGTAAGAGGCCACAGGGGTCCCAGATGATAGACAGATGCAGTGAATTACGTAGGATTAGATGCATATTTCAGGTGAAGACGGTAGAGGAATCAACCTTAAACGTATGCTGTGGAGGCGTCGTGTATGTGTGTGTGTGTGTGTGTGTGTGTGTGTGTGTGTGAAAGAGAATGGAGGTGTACTTGGGCACAGCACACCTTCAGAGATCCCTCAGTAGGAAGCCCCCAGTGGTGCGGCTGTTGCTGCTCCCACGCGGAGCCAGAACTTGCTCAAGCTGGACGTGAGAGGACTGGTAGCGTGCGCTCCTTCAGAAGAGTGTGCCAGGAGCCTTGATGTGTGTCCGTTGACGCGTTGCCCAGACTCGTTTGGCCGGGTTGTTCTCAGTCCTGTGAGGAAGCCTATTCTCTGGGGAATGGCAGAACGATGAAGCCAAACTCTTTTATCCATCTGTATTCAATATGCTACTTACTGTTCTCTAGCAGGATGACCAGAGCAGTGTCTTTCGTACGTTCCCCTCCATACACCTCCCCATGTACTCTCCCATGGTAACTCCATATTACTTCCCAGTGACCCTCCATCTGACTCAGGGCGTCCTCCCACCTTACCCTGTCCCTGGCTCCCCTCAGGTGGCTCCTGCATCACCAGTATCTCTCCCTGCCCACCCTTCACCCTCTCCTGTCTGTCGTCCTGGAACTCGCTCCTACTTTCGACCCCTCTCTTCTCGGAATTGTATTAATCAAGCATTATGTTTCCATCTTCCCTCTGTCCACTTCGTTATTTAGCTGAAAGGAGGAGGAGGAGAAGGAGGAGGAAGGTTCGGTTTTTCTCATTTCGTATTTTGATCTACGTCAGGATTGAGTGAGCCACACGCGCCGTCAGACCTCGCCTTGCCGTCGGTCCTTTAATCACGACGATACGACCCTTGGGTGTGATGCCTTGCCCTTTTGATTCGACCGCTAAGGCCAGGCCAGAGGCTAGACCATCATATCCAAGGGTTATACCGTAACGGATTAAGAGACTCGCTGTTCGTCGGGTTACCGCTGTACTTAAGGTAGCGTGAACCTGCAGGTGTTGCGACACTCACGTTTCGGTAATCGATCGTATGTTATGGAGTAAAATGCTTCTCTGTTACTGAAGATTTTTTTTTTTTATTTGACGTTATACCTTCGTGCAGAAATTTGCGGTCTGATCAGATGTACGATAAGCAACCTTGCTATGTTTTTCGTATCCACTTTGAATTCCCACGTTTTATTGTTCTCTTCGACAACCCTCTGCTGTACCCCGCACACCTGCTACCTCTCAGAAACGTACTAATAACCAACAACGTTACCTCAAGCTTTAGTCTCTTCTCCCACACTGCTCTCACTTCACCCACACTGTCAGCCGCATCATTCAGTTCTTCTTCCGTGAGAACAGAAGAACGAAGGAGGTATGATGTTCTAACGGCTGGTTCCTTGGCAGACACTCACTGTAGCTTTTCCGTTGTGTCACGTCTCGCAGCAGATCATCCCACGCTTCTTAGTCATACTTTCATCAAGTCTGACAACCCCGTCACACACGGATCGTATGTGCTCTATAAATCACATGTACTTTTAGAAGTATTCATCAACTACATATGCACTCGCACTGACCTAAGTCATATTTTTTCACTTACACATGCACTCTTGTACATATTCTCCAGCTACATATCTATTCTTGTACATAATCTCAACATTCATATGTTCTCCAGAACAACAATTATCCCTGACAGATACTGCACAAGCTGACCTGTTTATTGCCAGCCTCAGTTGTCTCCCTCGCCGTCTCTGCTAAAATTAGACTCCCCTCACATCTTTCACCTTGCGTAATGTTCACATTAAGGATATCACACGCAATTTTCATTGCCCTCCTGGAGACCTCCTTAGCAGGAATGTACCTTGAACATGACGGTTCGATTTTATCCTTGAGCTAGATTTGGTAGAAAACCACCCACAGACATTAACTTACTCCGCATGTCGGTAACTTACTCCGCATGTCGGACACTGCGTCGTCAGGCCCAGACGCCAGCAGGAGTGGTCGCCAGACTTACGTTTGGCTTCCACTACCGAAAGAGTAAACAGTTGCCGGGATAGAGACCCTGTCAGCTTATCCACTTTAACATTCAGGTGGTAGGCCCCACAGCTGGTGGTGGCCACGGGTGCTGGGGATGTTTTACGTACCTCGTGTGACCTAGAGAAAGATTACTTCAATAGACATTTCAATACAGTAGCAGAAAACTAATTACTCTGCTTGATAATAATTTTGAACACCTCTAGTGTTAAAAGATGATAATTAACAGGTAACATATTGTATTATTACATCCCATGGGCATTAATACTGTGATCATTGTTGATAAAGAGTGAAAACTCTAGCAGTAAAGTTCATGTAAAATTCGTAAAGGCAAATAAGTGAATGCAGAGTAAGAATAATGAAATCTGAACCTGAATGACATTAAAGAGGACCGTCTTTAACCGCAGGGTTGAGGGTCGTCTGTTGGCTTCCTGGCCGAGGTGTGCCTCTTTGTTGCTTCTTGGCCAAGATGTGTCTGTGGCTTACCCAGGTTAGGTGCGTTTGTTGGCCTCCCAGGTGAGGCGTCTGTTGGCCTTCCAGATGAGGTGCGTCTGTTGGCTTACCCGCCGAGTTGCGTCTGTTGGCTTCGTCTGTACCGCCGATCTCGACGCACTAATTAGTCCACACGGCTGTAAATTGCCGTAAACGGGTGTTAAAAAAGGATTTCCTTAAGATTCTTTGAACCGTGGAAGTCCCGTCAACCTCTCCTTTGAACCCTCGGATGTTGTGGACCAGCTATATATTTCACCCAATATTCCTTTTCACACTAACATGATTCTTTTATGATTATGTTTAACCTCTTGAACGTGACGCTACGATCCTTGAGAATGACGGACGACCCTCGAGCATGATGACTAACCCTTTGTGGGTTAGGTCAAAGACCATTCTAAAACGAACGCTGGCTTACATGATAATTTAGTCGTCACGTATAGTCACTTCCATTCGTCAAGGTCGCCTCATCATCATTCAAAAATGACGACAATCCCGTCATAGAAATCGCTCCATCCTATCCCTGTTACTGAGTGTAGCGCAGTCTTAGAACCGTGTGAGTCCCTGGGAAATGAATTGTTCATATATATATTTAAGCGTATATATGCTGTGTATGTTTCAGAGTTAGACTGTAACTGAAACCCAGAAAGTCGTAGGAAGATAATACAGTGATCTTGTACCCAATGGTTGAGGTGTGATTATCGTGGACCAGATTAGCCTTCCAGCCCAGCCCAGCTCAGTCCCTAGTCATGGTTCCCAACGGCCTGCTTCAGCCAGCAGAAACCTCTTAGATGAACCCCAGTCCCCCAGTCATAGTTCCCAACGCCCTACTTCTGCCACGAAGACCTCCTAGAGGAACCCCCCTATACCCTTGTAGTGTTCCTCGAAGACCCCGGCCACGAAGACCTCATAAGAACGCCCACGTCTTCTCCGTTCCGTTGGGACATTCACGGTACAACAATGGGTTAGGAACTTGTGTCTCGGACTTGTCATCTGTGAACACTTTGGCGAGGAACATTGTGTGGATGGCGTTCGTTATGTTTTCTTCCAAAAGATCAAAATCGATGAAAGTTGATGCCTACCTTGGGCGGGGATGTTTATATAATATTGAATAAGTAAATAGGATAGAAACTGAAATATGTATTATTAAATTTTAGAACAGATGCCTCCTGGAGATTACTGTGTGTGTATGTTCTTGCGTGACGATTCGAATGTCTGGGACATATCATTACGTACGGTCGTACATATAGTGTTATAAGTGGAAATACAACCTTTATCAGACTTGAAATGAACCATTCATTATTCATAACTTGCGTGGAATGATACTGTCTCTCTCAAACTAAAGCCTGACTGTAATGGCTTCATTGATTGTAAACTTATAGAATTATATGAAGTAGACGATTGCACGTAGCATACGAACTAACAAACTTCTGTGTATCATCTTCCTTATTTTTCATTGTTGTAAATGATCTTGACATAGATGTTATTAATCCTACTCTTCACTGTCTAGGTATTTTCATGATCAGGTTACGCAGGAATATATCATGTTGATCTCCCGCTCTCTGATATTACATTCATTATAATGCAGCTTTATTATACTATGTTTTATTTGCGATGAAATTCATACAAAACTTTTCATAATTCACCATCTGTAGTGTGCCGACTTTTCAGTAAAGCTAAACCATTTTGTTGCATTCAGATCTCATTATGACTGACTTAACAGTATCCCAGTTTCATTATAACTGACACCCAGCTCATAGTCACACGCATAGCACATTACACCCAAAGCTTCGAATACACCCAGCCATCATCACTCGAGTCAAAATTCATTGTAATGGTCCTTGAACATGACCTTGACGTCACGTGATCAAGTGAACATTCAGTTGCAGTAATGCAACTGTTGTAGTCTTTATTTTTAATACATCTATTTTCCTTTTTCAACGGTTTAACTTTGTTGTGTTGTATGCTGTATTTGATGGTAATGTACTACATGCACCATGAATGTCGCAGATGACGTTTCTATCTGAATTTTGTATGTGTTGTAGGTTATGAGTTGTATTTGTGCATGATGCATTTGTATGAAATTTTCATTGTTGGATTGATGTTTTTGTTGCATGAACAATTTACAAATAGGCTGTATTTGTTGGATGCTGGTGTGTTGCATTGTCGTGTGTTGTATTCTTCTGTTATGTGTTATGTAGGTAAAATTCGTGTTGTATTTGAATATGTGCATATTGTATGCTTCCTTGCGGCCGATCTAATATATATTTTTACGATGTATTTCTTTAATGCTGTATTTAAGTATCTTGGATATTTTCCCTCGATTTATTCCAAGACTGATGACGCCCTAATTAAAGTGATAGATTTTTACTGTAGAAAAATCGATGTATATAATTCTGAGCGGTAAGTGATACATGTAGTTTCCTTCATCATACAATACTGGTGAAAATCATTCAGCCAGCGGTTGATGGGACGCTAAATTGGACCCAGTTTATGAGAAGTATGTTACAGGAGTTTTAACACTCGGAAATACAAACTGAAACGAAAATTAAATGTTGAAAGAAATTCTTGCAACATGCATTTGCGCAGAGAAGGCTTAATGCTATTTATAATGCAACAAGAAGTAGTAATTCCGGGAAATTCATGCATCGGGCGAGGCTTCAGCGCAGGACGCCTACTCTGTTTCTGGGAGGCTGCACATCTATTCCTGGTAATGACCAAACCAGATTTCCTTTTCAATGAGGGGCTCATATTAGCATTTTGTTACAGTAACGAGGTTGGGCTGTGACTATAGTATTTTGAATATTGATAAACTTGCGAATTCTACAAAGATCGAATTCGCCAAAGGTAGAGGTTGTGACGCTACATCACAACCTCGCCAATTGCTGTAATTATTGTTGACACGTTAGTTGATAACAACCAGTCGATTATTGATTCTGGTAGATTCTATGTAGTTTGTAGTGTAAGCTTTACTTGGAGTGTTTAATGTACATTTCTGATAACCTCATTTGATACAGACTAGTAGTTTTCATGTTTTTTGAGGTGGTTTGCCATCGTTTTACTTAAACTGCGGTGATTGCGGTGTGATCAGGCTAGGAAATGGTTGTGTTATCCTCTTTACCGAGAAAATAGATAGGAAATGAGGGTCTAGAAACTATCTCCTTATCTCCAGGTTTATAAGACTTGCTGTACGAGGAAAAAGTACAGGTTTGGTTTATTGAACTCGATAGTATTCGAGACTATCGAAAGACGGTGAAGTGTGTTGTTCTGTTTCCGGAGGAGTGTTGTGTTTGCTCTTTGTTGGAGGCTTTGGAATTTTCTTACCACACAACAAAACTATAAACAGGTTTAGATCCAACAACCTCGAACCTGTAAGAGCCACACTCGGTGGGTCTGGGGATAGTGTAATAGAGATTTGTAGATGATATCACGTGTTTGTGCATACCTCTTTCGCGGCTCAGCTGTAGCACAGACTCCAGATGTTGGGTGTGTGTACATCAGGACCTGGGCTATGTTTAAAGCTAACACACGATGGCCGTGAAGGCCATTTTGAGGTCGCCAGAGGCTACCCTAGCCTTGTATATTACACATTGTGTTCATTCAGGATAGGTGACCTAGCAGCTTAAAGTATAATGCAAGCAACCTCGTGATCGAAGGCAAGAGCCAAAGGTACCAGAGCCCTGGCCTTAAAAGGCCAACAAAGGTCACTTTTGCGACAGACTTCCTACAGCTTCATTGTACACATTCATCTCAGAAAAGACCACACTTTTCCATTTTTTCAACAGTCGGCCTTGAAAGCCAACAAAGGCCATTTTCACAAAACTTTTTTTAGAAAAGCGATTTCTTCCCGTTCAGCGCTGGGTAACTCGGCTAAGGAAGACCTGGGGAAAACCTGATCAGGGACGAGAAAAGATTTGTGGAGGACCTGGAGAAGACCCGGGGAAGACCTGAAGAGGTCTCAGGGAAGATCGGTAGAACCTAAGGAAGGAACGAACTGTAGGGGTTAGGTTGGAGGTCCCGGGAATACCTGTAGAGAACTTATGGAAGACCACGGGAGGATGTTGGAGAGACCTGGGGAGACTTATGTAGAACCTGCGAATACCTGATGAAGACCAAGGAAGGATAGTAGGACGAACTGTGGAGTATATCTTGGAGATCCTCGAAAAGACCTGGGAAGAATTGAGAAAGATGCGGAGAGGACTTAGAGAGGACCTGGGGAGGATTTGGGAAAGAGTTAGGGAGGAACTAGGGAAGACCTGATGAGGAACTGGAGAATATCAAGAGAGAGCATGAAGACTTCAGGAAGACCTGGGGAAGACCTCCGGAAGATATGTTCTTGTGTTTGTTTTTGAGTTTATTTGCTCATTTTCTGGCGGCCCCAGGTTTATGATGCACTTACTCTAGAATCAGGGCACGTTGGGTTTGAAGGCGTTTTAAGACCACAAAGAGCTGTCATACTTTCCCGGGTAACTCTGGGTACCCTTCTAGGAATATGTATATATATATATATATATATATATATATATATATATATATATATATAGATAGATAGATAGATAGATAGATTTATAGAAGATAGATAGATACATATATTCCTATGAGTCCACTGGGGAAATTTTCTCCGTGGACTCATAGGAATATCTCGATCACGCGCAAAATTGTGATCCTTTCCAATATGTACATACATATGCGTGATTTAGATTACGTGATGCATATATTGTATGGCGTATCTCTTCTATGCTGTATATTTGTTGAATGTTGCATACGTTGTATGCTGTATTTCTTGTATGTTGTATGCTGTATATCTTATATACCGTTTATATTGCATGGTGCGTTATGCGTGTTGTGATGTATGCTGTATATCTGGTGTGGTGTATGTAGCATGTGTTTGGCCCTATATAACTTTGATGCTCGCCCTGCTTTTGAATTTTTTTTTTTACTATTTTTGACCTATAAAACTGTTATTGGAAGCAAAATCCAAGACGAAAATACCAGGTTGAAATGGACGACACCGTTTAGCCTGGGGGAGAGAGAATTACCTGGTAATGTATATGCCAGTTAATACGGGCGCTCGGTAATTAGACTGCTAGCCAATGGGAAGGGTAGGACGACTGCTGGCCAATGGGAAGGATAGGACGACTGCTGGCCAATGGGAAGGATAGGACGACTGCTGGCCAATGGGAAGGGCAGGACGACTGCTGGCTGTAATGGTTGTGTTGTGGACTGTGTTCTGGTGGTGTTGTTGATTGTGGTGTTGTGTAGGGAGTGTAAGGATGATCCCGGCCGAAATGATGGGAAATCTGGCCCAAACAAAAGAGAAGATCCTGGCTAGAGTGCACCTGCCTTACACCAGAGAGAGAGAGAGAGAGAGAGAGAGAGAGAGAGAGAGAGAGAGAGAGAGAGAGAGAGAGAGAGAGAGAGAGAGAGAGTTGATTGATATGGAAGGTGTAGAAAGGATATATCTGGAGTGCTTGCTGGAGGAGGAGTCACGACGCAGAGAGAACAACAGATGGACTTGCTCCCTCTGCCCAGATGGCTCTGTAAATATACTTAACTAGGCACACAGGGTAGAGCCTCTGAGGCTGCGAGTGCTCATAAGGCTCTGGCCTCATGGATATAATAATTCTGCGACGGAAGAAGTTGTTTTAGAGGGAAATCTATAGCTCTGTGGAGCTTGAGAACTCCTCCCCCGCCCCACACCCCTCCCAGCTGGCTCACTCACAGCCTACTGGCGTCCGAGCCAAGACCACAGATAAGTTGGTCCTAGCGCGCGACTCATGACTGTTTGTACAAGTATTGAGCCCTGGTTCCTGCCGGAGATATCTACCCTACACACACACACACACACACACACACACACACACACACACACTACACGTGGTGTAGTGGTTAACGTTGCTGACCATAATTCACGCGCTGGACTTCCCAGGCTTGAATCGAGGGTCCGGCAGGATGAATCAGCTGGTTAGGCTGTTTTTTTTTTTTTTTTTTTTGTGTGTGTGTGTGTGTGTGGTGTGTGTGTGTGTGTGTGTGTGTGTGTGTGTTATACATTACACTGAGCGACATGTCATTCCCACGATTCCTTATCTTTAAATCCAAATTTTCTTGTGGTGAGCGCTGCGCGCCAGCCCCTCCTACTGGCAGAATCTCGCCACAAGTAAAGACAGTTCAAGAGCTGGGACTCTGAGTGTAGGTGTCTCGGCCCGAACTTGTGATACAGATTAGCAACTGCACACTGGCCACCCGATCTCCCAGGCCTTACTGATTCCTCTTTAGATAACTTTAGCAATGAGAGATAATATCTGGAAGTCTCTCTCTCTCTCTCTCTCTCTCTCTCTCTCTCTCTCTCTCTCTCTCTCTCTCTCTCTCTCGTGGCATCATCAAATATTAATGATCCACTTAGGAAAACAGACTTGCCTCCACATACCGATAACTGATACAGCCGAGGGACGGGAATATTCCCTGGGGTAGCATCTCCCAGGACCTGCTGAGAATTTAACGTAGGGAAAAAGAAAATTGCGGCGAGAGTGATGCATATCGCAGGATATCGTAGGATTTCCTCAATACGAATAGCAGGATTTGTGGAGGTGGGGGGGTGTCCCAGGGGGCGCCTTCAGGGGCATGACCTAATATCCGTCCATCTGGTGAGATGGTCTGCGCCCACAAGCGCTCTGGTTATATGTTGTTTTTGAAGGAAAAGCAAATATATAAGCTTTAGTGGTTAGGTAGGAATACGCATAGGGAGGGACGAGAGAGAGAGAGAGAGAGAGAGAGAGAGAGAGAGAGAGAGAGAGAGAGAGAGAGAGAGAGAGAGAGAGATTACAAAGGTTAGTGAGAATCGATTTCTCAGTAGTTCTCCCACTCCATCACTTACGGCTCCTGAGAAAAGAAAAAAACCTAGAGATATTCCCCTTATGGTTCATGTTCGTTCCAGATTACAAGGGAATTGTGAGCAAAGGTTTTGAGAACATATAAGCCTCCCACAAAAATGTTAGCCAGACGTGTTCGCGTGCTGTATATGCCCTCTGGCGCACGGAGAACCGAACGCTCAAACCCCACCTGTTCTTCAAGAAGGTTATGGTGGGCGATGCTGAGGTTTGCCTGACTTATAAGAGGTGGTGAGGTGGTCTGGAATTTGATGTTAGTGGCTCAAGGTTCTTGCATTGTTGTTTATTGTGTCTTGTTGCATTATTGTTTATTGTGCCTTGTAAAGCATTGATGTTTTGTTGATTGGTTAACTTGAAACCTCTTATACTCGATGATAGGCCCCTCAACACAACGATACGACACTTTGATATGACGGTACGACCCTTGAACACGATCGTGCGACCGTTAGGTATGATAGTGTGACCTTTGACTTGACCCTTAAGGGTTACGTTATTGGCCGAGCCATATGCCTAAGGACAGTACCGTCGTGCTCAAGGGTCGTACCGTCGTGCTCAAGGGTCGTATCGTCGCGCTCAAGGGTCGCACTGTCGCGCTCAAGGGTCGTGCCATTGTGCTCAAGGATTATACCGTCATACTCAAGGATCGTACCGTCATACTCAAGGATCGTACCGTCATACTTAAGGGTAAATCATATGAACTGATAAGTGTGTGGCCACACTAGACACGGTGGAACACACTCCCTTATATTGTGATAATTTCAGATTGTGTCCACTTTTGGTATCAAGCATGAGTCAGCTCCTCTATATAAAGACCGTAATTTAGTATAATGAAGCAACTCTGTGATTATCTGGTGTTATAATCATCTGGCAATTGGCGGCGGTCCAGACAAAAGTCTCTGCAAACTTTGATCTTTCTTTTGTGTTGCTGCTGCTGTACACAGGATGAGCGTGGGAGAGCTGCTGTGCGATATATCGACGTCTGGTAGCGGTAAAACTGGATTGAGCCGGCGTGGAGAGGAGGGCTGGGCTGGACGAAGGAAAATACTCCAACACCCAGTAAATCGTAGCTTTCGGAGGCTCTTTTCGACATAGATGCTTCTGTTAGTGTCCTCAAAAAAAAAAGAAAGTTGATTACTTTTGTAATGGAAGACAACGGTGATTAGGAACTGCATAGATGTGAATATCACGTAATGGAGGAACCGTATGGTGTGTACGTCTGACGTCATTTGGGTGTAGGTCTTTCATAGTGGAATCAGTCGTCGCGAGTGTGAGAACTTCGCTGTGGGAACAGCGGGAGGGAAGAAGGACGACCAGACCAACTAGGAAGTTCGGACGGTAACTACAGTCATCAGGAACTTAACCGACCAAAGTTGTTTCTGGAAATACCAGGCAGGTCCAGGGTGGTGTAGTGATGTAAGGTACTGCTCCTAGCCAGGCTGGTCCAGGGTGGTGTAGTGATGTAAGGTACTGCTCCTGGCCAGGCTGGTCCAGGGTGGTGTAGTGATGTAAGGTACTGCTCCTGGCCAGGCAGGTCCAGGGTGGTGTAGTGATGTAAGGTACTGCTCCTGGCCAGGCTGGTCCAGGGTGGTGTAGTGATGTAAGGTACTGCTCCTGGCCAGGCTGGTCCAGGGTGGTGTAGTGATGTAAGGTACTGCTCCTGGCCAGGCAGGTCCAGGGTGGTGTAGTGATGTAAAGTACTGCTCCTGGCCAGGCTGGTCCAGGGTGGTGTAGTGATGTAAGGTACTGCTCCTGGCCAGGCTGGTCCAGGGTGGTGTAGTGATGTAAGGTACTGCTCCTGGCCAGGCAGGTCCAGGGTGGTGTAGTGATGTAAGGTACTGCTCCTGGCCAGGCAGGTCCAGGGTGGTGTAGTGATGTAAGGTACTGCTCCTGGCCAGGCTGGTCCAGGGTGGTGTAGTGATGTAAGGTACTGCTCCTGGCCAGGCTGGTCCTGGGTGCTCTTCTGTCGTATGTTATTGCGTCTGACCTGGTTGGCTGACTCCCACAGGAACCCTGCCCTGGGACATATATAATGGGAAAATGTCTAAGCGAAACGTTTGACGAGGTGTGACGGGAAACTTGTTTTGGTAGGCATTCGAGGGGAGGCGTTCAAAGGGGTCCTTTCTAGAGGAAACATTTGAGGGGAGAATGTTTCTGGGGGAATGTTTCAAGGGTGAGATACTTGGATGTATTAACCAGTCGTCGATGATACTGGTACACTGAGCTAAAGCTGATGTAGTTATACAAACGCAGTCACTGAAAATGGAGTTGTGTATTGAATATTTTTCTTTCGTTTTACAGTTTAGAAAATTATTTTTGTATAAAAAAGTTTTATGCCGGTTTGAGTAGGAGAAAAAAGAGACATTTATCTGATGGTATGTAAAAGATGTATATCATACGAGATGACAGGAAATTAAAGGTGTTGGGTGATGGAGTTTTATGATGTTGATGACTGATTCTGTAGCAGCAAGGACGATGATGATGATGATGATATCATTAATATTGTTGAGCAGACCGGAGTTGTAAATTATAGAGTTACACGTATCACCTGCCTGAATATAACAACACCATCCTTAAGGACGACGGTACGACCCTTGAGCACGACGGTACGACCCTTGAGCACGACGGTACGACCCTTGAGCACGACGATACGACCCTTGAGCACGACGGTACGACCCTTGAGCACGACGATACGACCCTTGAATACGACGGTGCGACCCTTGAGCACGACGATACGACCCTTGAGCACGACGGTACGACCCTTGAGCACGAAGATACGACCCTTGAGCACGACGGTACGACCCTTGAGTACAACGGAACGACCCATAAGCAATTCGTGGGTTTGATAGCGTGAGGCCTGTGACCTGACTCTTAAATGGTTTAGGCCATCCTGACTAAGGGTCGTACCGTCGTGCTCAGAGGTCCCGCTGTCCTATTCTAAGGTCGCACCGTCTCAGCGACGACCGTATCATCCATTTTCCTGACTAGAGGTTGGAGGAAGAGATCCTAAATATGGAAGGTCCATCATGGAAGTATTACGAAGAAATTTCCATCTGAATTTTGGACCAATTCACAAGGGATTGGATCACTGAAGTGACGGCTAGAGGCGTTTTCGAAACCCGTCGACCAGTCCAGCCAGCCAGCCAAGCTGTCAGTCTTTCGTTGATGAATAAGCTGTGGAAATGTTAAGGAAAATGTGCTAGACTTTCATGTACTTGTGTATCTAAGGCTTCCATCACTACTCGTCTTCGTTGTTAAGTGCTGAACTAATACTGTTTTCTATACCAGTGGGGAGTTGAAAAGGTACATGTTGCAGTGGATCGTACACTTCCACGTAGCTTTGATTGTATTTAGGGAGAGTGGAGTGTGTAATGCGCTCTGCACGATAAAGATGGTTTCTGCTCAGTGGATATGATTATCACGGAAACGACAGATGGTTAATACGTAGATCATTCGTAAATCAACCTAAAACGACAGATGGTTAATACGTAGATCATTCGTAAATCAACCTAAAACGACAGATGGTTAATACGTAGATCATTCGTAAATCAACCTAAAACGACAGATGGTTAATACGTAGATCATTCGTAAATCAACCTAAAACGACAGATGGTTAATACGTAGATCATTCGTAAATCAACCTAAAACGCAGATGGCTAATACGTAGATCATTCGTAAATCAACCTAAACGAATGAACATTAGAGGAACAATGATCCGTAGAGAACGTAGGGACGATTGCTGGTTGGTGTTAAGGTATTTCGTTGTGGTGTCTGTACTGAGCCTAGATTATTTTAGGGATTACTGTTAGTTACTTTTAATTTGGACCGCTTCCACTTGTAATCATTGAAATTTTGATTACTTGTACTCAGCTATATATCATATTCTAATGTTTTCATTTTTTGCTTTTAATGATTTATTTGTAATTTTGATCATCTTTCCTTTTTTCACCCAAGTACATTTTCGGAGAACGTATAAGCTGACTTCGTTACATGTTGTATGTTACCTGTAGGGTGGAGGGAAGGTGTTTGTCGTGTTGATACGTTCAATTATTCCATTTCCCTTCCAGCAACAGGTACTCACACCTCCGTAAGAAAACATCAACTAATTTCTCTGAATATTTACTTGAGTGAAAGTAAGAGTAGCTCGCTAATGCGGGAAATGGCGAATAGTTTGAAAGAAAGAAAGAAAGTAAGAGTAGTCCAGGTCAAAAGTACAAGAGTAAAAGTAGTCAAAGTAAGAAATACTTGAGCAAAAGTTAACCCTGAAATGATAATCTAGAGTAAAGTTGTTTCCGACCGCTTGGTATGTGGTGCAACTCTGGGTCAGAGTATGCAAGCCTCAGAGATGATGCTGAAATATATCTCACTGCTCGACGCAAACTATTTCATTCAAACTTATGTGATAAATATCCAAATCTTGACATCCAGATTCATTTCAGTTATGAACTCACACTTCTGATTCATGAAATCAACTTACCAACAAAAATTTCATAAACCATGTTGTGAAATACTGGATACCAGCACACACGAAGTATACTGGATACCAGCACACACGAAGTATACTCATCCCTCTTGTATTTGGTTGTATATCGACAAAGACAATTAGTTTCATGATCCAGACTCATTCAAATCTTTTTCTTTATATTCTTCTGTGCTTTTCCTCGTGTATTTTTTCTTTGAGTTTTTGATGGTCCAGAGCATTTTGAATCCAATGAGCATGACAGTACGATCCTCGAGTTTGATGGCATGAGCAGTGACCTGACTCCACACTACAAGATCGGGTCATAGTTTATGCCTTTATACCCTTGATTCGTACCGTTTTGCTCCAGTGCTCATATATCCTGTGTATAGTAACACTCAGCACCACATACGAGGTTTGGGTGTACCTGTGTTTCTGTCTCCTCATCATGACGCACAAGCAAGAACAGACCTCATATCTAGTTTTCTACAACATTTTGTTGTTATATCATGAGTCGCTTTATTTTAAATCAAATTTCCTTTTTCTCCAGACGTCGCTTCTGGCTGAGGAGGAGTTCTTCGTGGTCTACCCCAGGAGGTAAGTCATCACCTACCTTGCTGTGGGTAATACTTGTTTGTGTTCCTCGCTCACCTGGCCTCCCATGTCAGGCTCTCGTCTCTCCTGATGTAGATCTAAATGTTCCTCACTGTTAACCTGAGGTAGATTCCATAAGATCCTGAAGGTTTTGTTAGGTCGATGGATTGAGAAATGAGTGCATTCAGCGATGTTTGATGCAGGTGAGTGTGCGAATTGCTGCGTGTGAGAGGCTAAGTTTGGTCGAGGGCGTGGAGACTGGATAAGAGGACTGACTAAAGAATCTCAATTTGCTAAGTGACGTGTGCACAGCTGCGTGCTCTTTACCTTCCTGTGAGAGAACAGTATCGCTCCTTTCCTTCATTACCGAGCGCACACGTCCGCTTGAATTCCTACTCAACAAAACATATGAGCGTTTTAGTTACATGGCTGTAAACTACCGGTCGTCTCAAGTTAGTGGTTGGCAACATTACTGTGGAGTCCAGATACTTCCGTACTCAAACTACGGCTAATGTACAATATGGAGACTATGATAAGATAATGTGTCGTCATCGGTAAGCTGTGTCGATAGGCAGGAGTGTGTGTCCTCCCTTAGGTTGGTGCAACGGTATTAGGGCGCCAGAATCTGTATATGATTATAAGATTATAAACCTAAGGAAAGCGACTTTGTTACATCCTGCACCAGGAGTCCATGCTGACCTTATGAAGCGACTTTAATTATGGTCAGATCGGAGGTGTATTGGGGTAAATATAGTCCACAGAAGGACTTCAGCAAATGTAAGCCTCAAAATGATTTAGTAAAGCTACGAATTGTGTCTACTTCGTCAGTTGTTATCGCTGGTGTCTGAGTTGTGAACATAGTTATGGTGTCACACATGAACATACAAACCGAGGTCAGACAGAGCTAACTGTTCCATCACAACTTATGTGATAAATATCCATTGATCTGCATACCTGACAGCTTCATTCATTTGTTGTAAAAGTTGTGATTCATGACTGAAGTTCACCACCCAGGACTTTATGAAATGCAGTATGAATTACTTCACATGGTTACACATGAAGCAGCGTGTTTATTCTTGGTACCTGAATATGGTTAAACAAAGGCAGTTGTTACGGTGATCCAAATGCCTGATAACGTATCTCTCTAATCTCGTCTGTCTTTCCCTTGTGGGTCAGAGCGTCCTATTGTCCACCAGGAATGCAGTTGATGACGAGGTTCCGACCCTCGGATGTGATAGCGTCGTCTTCGATCCGACCCTTAAGGGGTCAGGTCAGAGGCCAAGTCATCATATCCGAGGGTTAAGGGTCATAAAGTCGTGCTCAAGGGTCATGCTGACCAGTTCACAGCTCGGGTACTTTGCCTTGATGCTGACTAAAGGCAAAAAAAAAAAAAAAGTAAAACAAACTTGGATTTAGAGGCGAACCGTAGTATAAGAGACGTAGGTACAAGTGTTCAATGTGACTAATATGTACGACCGTCCTTCACGTCAGGGGACGTACAAAGCGCACGTGAAGCAATTAGGAAACGTGAATCTGGTCCGGAGGTGTGACATACCAGGACGAGGTTATCTCACACTGATGCGCGAGACGTTGTTGATCATGGTGGTGTGAGCAACACGATCCCATGCTAG